>NC_135548.1:30670215-30991153 GCF_045843805.1 Urocitellus parryii | reverse complement strand
CATTACATAGTTCTTAATACATCATATTACATGGTTTGATTCAAGTGGATTATGAACTCCCGCTTTTACCCCGTATACAAATTGCTGTATCACATCACTTACCCTTCCATTGATTGACATATTGCCTTTCTAGTGTCTGATGTATTCTGCTGTCTGTCCTATTGTCTACTATCCCCCCTCCCCTCCCCTCCCCTCCCCTCCCCTTTTCTCTCTCTACCCCTTCTACTGTAAATCATGTCTTCCATTTGTATTCTCTTGACTTACCCCTCCTTACCTCTTATAAGACATTTTGTATAACCCTGAGGATCGCCTTCCATTTCCATGCAATTTCCCTTCTCACTCCCTTTCCCTCCCACCTCTCATCCCTGTTTACTGTAAATATTCTTCTCAAGCTCTTCGGCCCTACCCTGTCCTTGTTTACATCCCTTATATCAAAGGAGTCATTTGGTATTTGTTTTTTAAAGATTGACTAGCTTCACTTAGCATAATCTGCTCTAATGCCATCCATTTCCCTCCAAATTCTATAATTTTGTCATTTTTTAATGCAGAGTAATACTCCATAGTGTATAAATGCCACATTTTTTTTATCCATTCATCTATTGAAGGGCATCTAGGCTGGTTCCACAGTCTTGCTATCATGAATTGAGCTGCTATGAACATCGATGTAGCAGTGTCCCTGTAGCATGCTCTTGTTAGGGCTTTAGGGAATAGACCGAGAAGGGGAATAGCTGGGTCAAATGGTGGTTCCATTCCCAGCTTTCCGAGAAATCTCCATACTGCTTTCCAAATTGGCTGCACCAATTTGCAGTCCCACCAGCAATGAACAAGAGTGCCCTTTTCCCCGCATCCTCTCCAGCACTTATTGTTGTTTGACTTCCTAATGGCTGCCAGTCTTACTGGAGTGAGATGGTATCTTAGGGTAGTTTTGATTTGCATTTCTCTGACTGCTAGCGATGGTGAGCATTTTTTCATGTACTTGTTGATTGATTGTATGTCCTCCTCTGAGAAGTGTCTGTTCAGGTCCTTGGCCCATTTATTGATTGGGTTATTTGTTATCTTATTGTCTAATTTTTTGAGTTCTTTGTATATTCTGGTTATTAGGGCTCTATCTGAAGTGTGTGGAGTAAAGATTTGTTCCCAGGATGTAGGCTCCCTATTTATCTCTCTTATTGTTTCTTTTGCTGAGAAAAAACTTTTTAGTTTGAGTAAGTCCCATTTGTTGATTCTATTTGTTAACTCTAGCGCTATGGGTGTCCTATTGAGGAATTTGGAGCCCGATCCCACAGCGTGTAGATCATAACCAACTTTTTCTTCTATCAGATGCCGTGTCTCTGATTTAATATCAAGCTCCTTGATCCATTTTGAGTTAACTTTTGTGCACGGCGAGAGATAGGGATTCAGATTCATTTTGGTGCAAATGGATTTCCAGTTTTCCCAGCACCATTTGTTGAAGATGCTGTCCTTCCTCCATTGCATGCTTTTAGCCCCTTTATCAAAAATAAGATAGTTGTAGTTTTGTGGATTGGTTACTGTGTCCTCTATTCTGTACCATTGGTCCACCCGCCTGTTTTGGTACCAGTACCATGCTGTTTTTGTTACTATTGCTCTGTAGTATAGTTTGAAGTCTGGTATCGCTATACCACCTGATTCACACTTCCTGCTTAGTATTGTTTTTGCTATTCTGGGTCTTTTATTATTCCATATGAATTTCATGATTCTTTTATCTATTTCTACAAGATATGCTGTTGGGATTTTGATTGGCATTGCATTGAACTTATAGAGAACTTTTGGTAATATCGCCATTTTGATGATGTTAGTTCTGCCTATCCATGAGCAGGGTATGTTTTTCCATCTTCTAAGGTCTTCTTCTATGTCTTTCTTTAGGTTGAACAGCTTATATTTTAAGACTTATTTTTCCATATCAGAATTCCTTGGAAATACAGCTCCACTTCTTTATTTACACTAAGATTGTCACGAGCTACCCATGGGCTGTGTGTGTCAGCTATGTGCATTTGAGTGTATGAGGGCACTGGTCTGGCATTGCATGCTAATTAGGCTGGATCATGCAAGTGTGCCTTTTTTCTTGCTCTGCCTGTGATCCCACACAGCACCTGAGAGGGGTGTGACTTGTCAAGATGTCAATTAATCTACTGATCATATGACATCACCAAGCAATACTCCACCCTTTGAAATCCTACACCTTGCCTTATTTGGGTGGAATATTCCATTGAAAGTCTTCTCCCCAATAAATAGGGGAAGTTGGGGTGTGCTCGCTCTCTTGCCTCCCTCGCTCCTCTTGCCCTCCAGCACAAGAGCTGACCCCTGAGGTTGCAGAGCCATCCCTGACCCCCAAAAAAGTTATTTTGTGTTTGTGTGGTCTTTTTGTTGCCAGCCCAATTCATGCTGAGTGACCCTGACCACATCACCTGCGCAGGACGTGGGTGACATAACATGACTTCTGGAACCTCAAACTCTCATTACATTGACCATGAATGGCTGAAGCAGCTCACTGTCTAGATTGCTCTGCATTTTTAAACCTGCTATTATCCGTCATGTATTATCATTCCAGAATAATCTCCTTAAATGCTGCTTGAAACTTAAAAGAACCTAAAATGTTTCTCTCTTGTCTTTCACATCTAAAAAAATTTATCCTTTTTAGACCCTCATAAAAAAGACAAGACACATATCTTATCTCTCTGTTATCCAATATCAACTCCATTGTAAGTTAAATTCTACAGTTACACCTATCTTCAGCTTCATGTCAGTTTGGCTCTTTAAGTGCATGATAAAAATCAAAATTATCATGTCTTCACAAATCCTTCCAATTATTCATATTGCACATTAATCTTTACTTTTGATAACACTCACACACTTATTTTAAACCTCTGCTCTATGTTTTTACATTTAAGCCTCTAGATTTCCTCCCTTCTCTGGGCTCCTTGGTGCCCTTTGTGACATGCTGCAAGGCACAGGTGTATGAAAGGGACTTGGTATGATCTCTTTAAGATGGCTAGGGGACAGTGAGATCTTGTGAATGCCTGAGAACAGCAATGAAAAAACAAAAACAGAAACAAAAGTGGTGTTTGCCTAACATTTTTATTAAAATCAATATGAGGCATAGAAATCTACTATTGAGAAAAAGAGGTAGATGTGTGCTGTGCTTACCAGGTAATTGGATTACAAAAGATTTTTATTTAAATGTTGAGGAAGAAGCATTAGAATTTCCCAGCAAAGAATTACTTCAGAACTTGAAAATTAAATTCTGTTTTTCCTAATTGTACCATTCTGCCATTCTTGTATATTCTAAAGTGGATTTGATGGGCCATTAATCTTTGTCCTCCTTTCTAAACAATGTAATGCCTTCTCCTACTGAGAATGATTTATTATAAATTGTCAATAAATATATCATTTTAGAAGCAAAATTTCATTTTATTTGAAAACCTGAGTTCATGAGACATGGTGACATCAGTATTAGACTGAGCTTCATGTAATTAAAAAAAAAAAAAAAAAGCTTCCTGATCTGACTACTCTGTATTCAGAGGAAGCTCTCCCATATGATGAATATGGTGACTTTACATGTGAAGTCTTCCAGCTATCAAAAGTTTTAAAATAGTTTAAAATTCGTACCTGCGAACTAATAAAACCACGTCAGTAAAGACTGGTATCTCAATAAACTGGATCATCCTCTAGGCTTCCAGAATCCTATAAGGACATGTCCTTTGGGAAATTTCATGGCACACTAATGCACAGTCACGAGTGTGTGCTTATTCAGCCCATATGTGAATGTACAGTCAAGAATAAAACAGACAAAGCTCCTCCTCTCCTGGTGCTCTCAATCAGAGCTGATAACATCAGCACTATGCTAATTAAATCGCCATCTACTTCAAGAACAAATCTTGGGACAACTGTTACAGGATCACAATCTTAGCTTTGGGTAAATTATATAACTTATGTGTATCTCAATTTTCATATCTGAAAAATGAGGATTATAACAGTATGTCAAAACACTGTACTGAGGAACATACATATTAATACTAGCAAAGCACTTAAAATTTTTCTGACACACAATTAAAGCTAAATAAAAGTTTGCTACAGTTATATTTAATATAAAAGTAGTTTAAGATGTTTGTATTAATTTTAAAAGTAAGTTGCTTACTGTTTAATCAAAATTAGGCATTTGATTAAAAGAAAACATAATATCATTGAAACTTTAGGTTATTTTTAAAATAAATAGTAGGCAATTTTAGGAGGATCTAACTTTATATAGAAATTACTTTTACAAAAATAATTTGTAATCTCCTGGCCTACATTTATTCTACTTCTGTTAAGTGTTTTGCTAACAGAATATCACTCATTTGTATTGATTACAAAATATTCTCATTTACACATTTCCATTTAAAATACAATTTGAAAGCAAATAAAGTTGCTGAACATTAGACCTCTTTAAATGTATATTTGATTCTTTTTTAAAGATCAAATTAAATGAACACCAGGAATTTTATATATGTACTTGACTAATTAACTGATGCAGTTACGAATCTCATTGCATTCATTAAGAAAACTATGAGAACAATAAACCCTAGTTCATCAAGGGAAATTAAACCTTCTGGAAGGTGGTGAGAAATAATAATCACTACATTCTACAAGTCGAGGACAGCAGGAGGACATGCTCCCTTGGTACATTTAGTGGTTTGGGTTTGACATACATTAATTTGCTCCATATTCTCCTATCACTTCTTGTTCCCTTCCATCTCTAAAATGCCTTGCTCAAGATGATCACCTTCCATTTAAATCTCAGCAGGCATTAGTTTTGTGTGAGTTTGGGGAATAATATAATGTCATGGGCAAATTTTACTTATTAATTTCCTTAATTCATTTAAAGTACAACCACAACACAGCCATGACATTTCATAACACTTCTTTGCACATGGGCAAGATAATCAATTTCAACAAATGAATGTATTTACTAAGTCTCACATTAAGATAAATGAGAAGACATGATTATAAAACTTTCACAATATGGTAAAAGAGATGTGGCAAAAGGAAAAAAAAGGACTACATGGAAGTCAGACATAAGCACAAAAAGGAGAGAAAATTCTATGTTTAGAAACAAAGGAATTATTAATAGCTGGTGGTTGTAGGCAACCTCTAAAATGATCCCCAGTTTTTCTTGTACGAAACTTTTTATATCCTTTTGAAATCCCCTCATTTTGATTTTAGTCTGGACTTAAGAATGTGTTTCAAAACAGAATATATAAAAAAAAGTGTCATTCCTAAAATTAGAGCTGGCATTTATTTCTCTGGCTTTGTCTCTCTAGTCTCTGAGAGAGTCCTGAGCCTGCCTCCTGTTGAGCTGACCAGGCGAACTTTCAGGTGGAAAGATGTTGATGCTCTCTCTGGATGTTAGCTATCAAGAACGTGATGGTAGAGAAGAGCCTCATGAGTGAGCATGGAAAGTGATCCTTTTGTAGCTGATGGCGATGATGCAGCCCCAGCACATACCCTGCCAGAAGCTTGTGAGTGCCTCTGAGTGGGAAGTCCCTGCAAATCTGTCTAGACTCCTAACACACCAAATTATGACTTAATATATGTTTCTTGTTTTCAATGGATTCCTATTTATTCTACTTATCACAAAATTTGTTGTGCTTAAGCATGTCAAAACAGTAAGCTTCAGGAAGATAGGCAAAGTCATGGATGATAAGTTTGTACATTGTTCATTTCAGAATATAAATGTGTATATATCATTCAATGTGTTCTCTTTGTGAGCATGATGATAGAATTATCTATAAAATGAGCTATTGCTTTGAATTTAAATTACCTAAATAATTGCTACAAATCTCTGCTTTCAGTTTATTAGGTATAAAAGTTACTTATTCAAGGTTCAGTCTCCTTCTGTTTATCACTTAAAGAAATTTCAACTTAAACTGAAGGAATGGAAAGTTGCTACCAAATCCTCTGTAACCTTCTGGAGAAAAGCATCTCCCTTTCAAATCACAAGAAATCAAAGGCATGAAATGTCATTCTTTACATGGTTTCACTTACAGTTAATTTCATAAATTGTGATTGGTTTAAATATATGTAATATTAATAGCTTACTTTCTGCACGAGCAGATACAAACTTCGGAAAACTTGTCTATTTGCTCTTCATTTTTAGAATGCTGGGTTAAAAGACAGAGCAAGGACTTTTCATGGTTAGGAAAAGACAGATAATCAAATGTATTCCTATAATAATATTCTGTTCAAACTAGGTTATATTGATTGACATAAATGGAATATTTATATGGACATGCAAATCTGAAAAGAAACAGAGCCATTGAAATACACAAATTATTAAATATAAAATGTCTAATAATGAAAATTATATGACAATATAATAAATTTCTATAAATATATATAATAAAAGGAATTACTAAGCAGAAAATATGGTGAACAAATATAAAAATAATTACACTGTATAAGTATCATTTTCTTTTATATCGATTTTTTGAGTATCTGCAATGGGCTAAGAACCCACCACTGGAACTGATGAAGTTGTTTGATAAAAATATATCATTTTTGTGATCACTTATATATACATTTTATAAAGGTTTATCTGATAGTTTTCAAAATGCTTTGTGAGGGCTGCAATTGTAGCTCAGTGGTAGAGTATTTGCCTAGCATGTGTGAGGCACTGGGTTTGATCCCTAGCAATAAAAAATAAATTAATAAAACAAAAGTATTAAAGAATGCTTTGTGAATACACATGTCATTAAAATAAAAGCAACAACCTGTCAAAACATGATCACATAGAAAAGTTACTCTGAAAATAGTTTAGAATTACATGGACTTCTGTCACACAAACAAAATCATGTTCAACAAAAATATAATTATAATTATCAATTAGTGATGTTTCCTATAATATTTAACATAC
Source organism: Urocitellus parryii (assembly GCF_045843805.1). Lineage (NCBI taxonomy): Eukaryota > Metazoa > Chordata > Mammalia > Rodentia > Sciuridae > Urocitellus > Urocitellus parryii. Next base: position 30,984,243 of record NC_135548.1, on the reverse strand, counting down.
AAATCAACATTCTAGAATAAAAAACTTAAGCATTGACATGTTTTGACATATCTCAGTAAATTTTAAGTTATTGAATCCAAAGATAGCATCAACTGAGACTCCCATTCTTTTATTTATTTATAAGAAAAAGAAAACACTTCTATTTAAAATCTGGTATACCAGGGAGTTTAAGATACTTCACACATTAAGGCATTTTGAATGTGAAAAACATCCATGCTGTTTCAGTGATTATAAATGGCATCTATCTGTATAAAATATTCTAAGAAAATATCAATGTCTAGAGAGATTTGATGGAATTTATTTATGCTAGGAAAAATACTCCACTACAATCACTTGTTTTAAACTCTTCTCTTTTTAGAAAATAGTTTCTATTTATGTACATATAAAATCCACGTTGACTTTTAATGAACATCAATTATACTTCAATTTTTCATATCACTTATGAAGGAAAATAATTTAAACTTCTTTACAGAACTGCCAATTGCAATTTATCTTTGTTCTTTCAGTGAGGAGAGGTTTATAAATCAGCAAGTTGAGCCTTTACTAAATGACAAAGAAACACAATTACAAATGAATGATACAATTTAATATTTTCCCTCAAACATACAAATTTATTGTAGTTTTAGTAGGGAAGTTTCCAAAGAATTGTGAAAGGACATTTCTTTTTATGTATCTAATTTGATATTATTGGGAGGACTCCCAAGATTATAAAAATTGTGATGGAAAATAAATATTCAATGGTTTAAATTTTCAAAAATTAGAAATTTTCACATTATTAAAACCATTTAAAAACAATAGTAGTTTAAATATTATATTAGATGCCTAAAAATATACATATGATTATTTTTCCAGCTTCCTAAAGCATACAATTGCATTATACTGTCAAAAGGAGGCTACCTATTTTATCAAAAGCTGGCTTAGGGTTCTATCTGTGTGATCTTGAACAATATCTGTCCTTTGGGAATCCACTGCCTTAACCATGAGGCATATGTTCATATATACTGATTTTTTAAATTAAAAATCTACATGAAGGCCTAAATACAGTACCTAAAGTAGTTAACTGTTTATTTAAAAAAAAAAACAGTTATAAAATGAGCTTGCATTATTTCACAAGGAAACAAGGTGAGAGATAATTTACCAAAGAGTAACACAATAGCAACTAACTTTTCCAAAGCATTTTTTTAAAGCAAAGAAAGTTCATCCTCTTTCAATATACTCTTACAGAAATTACCTGCCACTTTTAAGTCTATATTATAAATTTACAACTGAATGGAGCTATGTAAATATAATTTATCAGTTCACCTACTTGGTGCTACTAAGCCAAGAGCAATTGTGTCCCTCCAGGTCCATGTAATGTGGGGGACACTTTTAATTGTCAAGAACTGGTGGGACTGATACTAGCATCTAGTGTATATAAACCAGGAACACTGCTAAACTTTCTAAGATGCATAAGAAATCTCTCAAATCAATGAAACAACTAGCCCAAAATCCTAATCATGCTATGGTTGATAAGCATTGCCCTTCATGTTTCTTATATAGCCATTATGCCATTTAAAGTGTGAATTTTAATGAATGTAATAAAAGAAACATGCTTGAAAGGGCCAAAACATATCTATCAGGTTTGCTTCTTATCAGGAAAAATTTTTTTTAAAAAGCGTGTTTTTTACAGAAGTAGACTCTTTGTGTGATGCTACCTGCCTGTCAGTGACCGGATTTTAGATTATGAGGCATTTAATTATTTGTCTGTTCGTTGCAAAATCAAGTTTTGAACCAAATTTGTCTCATTACCCATCCTGAAAGAGAAGAAAAGAAAATAACATTTGCCCAAGACTTAAGGATCTATTATTAAGGATCTATTATCTATCATTAAGAATCAAGTTCTTAATCTAAGTCAAGAACTTCTGTATATAAATTTAAGAATGTACATTTTTGTAATATGTTAAATGGCTTGTAACTCTGTTCCCCTGAAGAATATTCAAACATCTATGCCAGATTGAAATCTATGGTGAGACAGGCTGCCTTGCTAGGCTAGGCCTTCTACCTATTGAGCAGTTTACTGAATACTATATATGTCAAGCTAATTTGCTATACTATCTACTTCTAAAAGCTCTTGAATATCTTTTGTGGTTGAAGAATAATCAATTACTTACTCAATTCAATTCAACAAATATTTATTAAGTATTCACTCATTCTTGTTTATCTCCCCTTATGGGCTGCTATCCGTAAGAGCAGCTGAAGAAGCAAAATGACTTCCATTTATTAAAGACTTTTAGTTTAAATATACTTAAGTGCAGTTCGAAGCTCTTCAACTGCTCTTACCAAATCCTCAGAGGCTCCATTGTGGAGCAAATTCATGTTCCTTCATACAGAAACAAGAGTAATGTGTTCCCTTTTCATTCTGTCAAGAAAGTATCAGTTTTATAATGAGGAAAGGGATGTGTAGAGTAGTTTTGGAGTATCTAAAAATGAGTCATCATACATTACTATTAGTATGTAAACTCATTTATACATTCATAATATGATAGTGAATAACATGGATTTACATTTCAAAATATCACAGTGTTAAGTATTTATACTGCATTTTTAAAAGAAAAATGTATATTTTATTTATTATATTTTATTTGTTCCTGGTTTACATAATTCAGAAGCCTACTAAATGTTTTGGGACACACATGCTTCCATTTCCATTAAGGACCAACACATTTGTTTTCTTTTTTATTCGTGAATAGCAGAAAGACTAGTTCTTGCCAATCTTATAATAAATATCCTTTATTTGGATCAATATATAGATGATTCCTTCCAAGAACATTAGTCACAGTACTGCTGGGAACTGACTCCAGATTTATCCCAACCAAAAAAAAAAAAGAATGGGCATCTTCTTTAGAGAACACTTGTAGTCACTATTTTTCTACCTTGGGACTCTGAAGACAGCCACATTGTGTTCTCCTAGGAATGTAAAAAAATAATGCTCTTTCGTCTGTCTTAGAGCCAGGATCATGTTTGTTTCACAGGAAGCTTACTGCATTAGTATTTTATAAGGTTTTTGTTTTTTTAAAAATCAACTCTGTCAGATAATACTACTGCAGATACCTCAGATACAGATTCTTTGCCTTAGTTTAAGCAAAGCCAGCCTTAACCTTTTTAGGCAATGCTATGTTCTGAATGGAGCTCATCATTCTAGCATGAAGGACTGAGATCATAGATGTTTATGATCTAAGACAGAGAGAGAGAGATACACACTCATATATTATATGTATAAATCTCCTCATAAATGTATACTCATGTCTGTTTATATATATATATATATATATATATATACACACACACACACACACACTCATCATACATAAAAATAAGAGGTTTTTTCTACTATAAACAGTACCTCTATTGACTACAAAATAAACCTCATTTTCTGCAGTATGGCATTAAAAGCTCTTTCCAGTTTGAATTCAACCAACTTCTTCAGGTGATTTGCCTTTTGGATGCTTATGAGGAATTCATTTATGTTGTTATTTAGAGCTAGGTCTATTATATACTACATTCTTTACCCTTGTGCCTCAAATTCTTTTTGGAAAATCTTATTTTCCTAAAGTACAGAAACATGTTTTGTTCATTTTAGTATCAACTACAGTGACAAAACACAATAACATGTACGCAGAAGAAATTTTGCAAGTGTTTTTGAAGAACTGGAATATAACCAGAATGAAAAAAAGCTAGTGTGCATATTTTTAGACCAAAAATAAAAATAGAGACATAAAATACTGGGTTATGTCACAGCCCTGAAGGTAAATAGAAGTCAAGGATGTTGGCACTATACTGTTTACCAAAGTATTGTTGACTTCTGCATTTTTTTTCTGCAAAACACTAGGCTTCATAACAGTTAGGAAACATGCTCACAAATCTACTGCTACTTTTATATCAAATGTAAAAATCTCTCATTCAAACATCCACGTTTCTTCCCCAACTTGCACACTGTTTCTGACATCTTAAACCACTTTCATCCCTTGGCTTCCATAACAATTTATTTTCTCTGCTCACTCCTTGACTTTTTGATCCCCTACTTACTGTTTTGTGTATATCCTGTCATTTAAACACATAATCATCTATTTGTATTCTTTATCCTCATATCATTTTTCACATAACATGACATTTTAACATATCTGTTTCTTTGAATGAAAATAGCTCAGCTTTCACTGTTTTATAAAATTCTGTTCTCAGTAAATCAATGCTATAAAATTACATTAAGTTTCATTGTTCTTTTACTATATCACCACTCCTACAATAACAGGAAAAATACCTCATTTATGATTTTGAAATTGTAGTCTTCAGTTCAGGCCCCATATCATAGAATTCACAATCTTCAGGTTTAAGTATTTATACCAAAGCAATAAATATTGTTTCTTTCATGATACACTTTATATATAGCTTACATTTATAGGGAATAGTACTATTTATGATGACATTGAGTTATTATCTCAGAATGTAAACATACAAAATGGCCATTAAATAAAATTGTTTTGTTACAGAAAGAGTTTTCTGAACCATGGGTGGAATGGAGCTACTTGTTAGCAGGTTAGAAAGTATCTTCTGCGTGGAAATCACTGTGCATCTGGTTTTGCCCAGCACCCAGCTTCAAAACACATTGAAATAGAACAGGTTGCTTATTTTTTCCTTTGTGAAATCTTTAAATAAATTTGGAGAAGATATTATCTCATCATGCTTTCTTTTATTTTTTTTTTTTATTTTTTTTTTAATATTTATTTTTTAGTTCTCGGCGGACACAACATCTTTGTTGGTATGTGGTGCTGAGGATCGAACCCGGGCCGCACGCATGCCAGGCGAGCGCGCTACCGCTGAGCCACATCTCCAGCCCCCATGCTTTCTTTTAGAATAATGATTCAGGACTTCAGTTACAAACAAGAACAACAGAAACTATTACACAAACATGTTCTATTTTTATTTTCATTGGTATTAACAATCATGCAGCATTCATTTTTTAGAAGTGATTTTTTTGTGGAAAATAAAAGTATGTTTATGGTACAGTAAATGAACCTCAGATGCATAACCACACTTGACAGATTTTTGCCTCTAATGCCTAAATCGTTCTTCAACATCACTGATGTAATCTCTGAAAATCTAAGTATTAATTTGAGAGTATCATTTGTTTACATCATCTGACAAGAGGATTCAGAGCGCATCTTATGTAAATTGCAATTATACATAGAACACTTTTTAGAACCATCTTTATATTACACTTTACATAATTTAATTGTATTCACTTGCTTTTTCTTTTGAATGGGAATGAAGGATACAGTCTAAACACAAGACACTAAAATTAAAATAACACGACATGAATTCTAAATAGTAATATGATATTGTAAGAGTTATCGGGCAAAGGTATTTCTCCACTGAGGACTAAAAATGAGAATTTTTCCAAAAAATTACATTATTAGAATTTTAAAGCACATAATTATCTGTCATTCTAAAATGTGTTTTATTTGAAATAACTTTAGATGTGCAAAGAAAGGTGAAAAAATATACATGATACCATATACTTTTCATCCAGTTTCTCCTAAAGTAAACTTCTCATGTAATGATATTAATTATATATTCTTGGAATACAGGTGATATAAAATTATGCATTTAGTTGCCATATGTCCTTAGTTTCTTTCAAATTGTAATTCCTTGTCCTGGATTATAATATATAATGTGTATTATATATTATTATTAATTCTGTATAAAGTAGGATGCCCCTAGATTTGGGTTTGTCTGATGTTTCTATTAAACTGGGATATCAACTGTCCAGAAGAATACCACAAAAAAGAAATGACTTTCTCATTATAACATTTAACATATCATGGGATTCAATTCCACATGACCTTACCGGTTAACTGAAATGATTGAGTTAAGAGAGCATGTGCCAGTCTCTCATATGTAAGGCTATTTAACTTTCCCTTTCCAGACTTTACTAGAAATGAGTCACCAAATGCAGCGCTCACCAAAAAGGGGAGGAATTAAACTCCTTCTTCTGGAGGATGAGTAGCAAAGAATTGTGGATATTTAGTAAAGCACTGAATAATTAATAAGATTTTTAAGAAGATAGGTACAATTATACAAATATAGTTTTTCTTGATAGATTTACTACAAATTTGCATTTAATTTACCCATTTTAATTTACCTGTTATGTTCCAGGAATATTAATATGTATCTGTAAATTATTACATAAGATGTATATGTTTTTGGGGCTGGGGATGTGGCTCAAGAGGTAGTGCACTTGCCTGGCATGTGTGCGGCCCATGTTCGATCCTCAGCACCACATACAAACAAAGATGTTGTGTCTGCTGAAAACTAAAAAAATAAATATTAAAAAAAACCTTCTCTCTCTCTCTCTCTCTCTTTCTCTCTCTTTAAAAAAAGATGTATATGTTTAATGTTACATTCTTAAATTTATGACAAAATTTAATGTAAATAACATTAAAGGTGTATATGTATATATGTGTATATTATTTTAATTCTTCTCTTAGTCCTATCAATTTATATTCCCTCATTGCCATCTGTCCTACTCAATTTTTGTGTGTTAATCAAGGACAATATTTTATACATATATCTGCTGCAGTCTGTCTGGGCACAAAATAACCGAGCCACCACAAAAGCCTTGTAGATTCAAACAGCAACTCTTTATTCACGAACTCTCACTGACACTCTACCCCCACGTTCTGGGAAAAATACACTCCCTCCACCGGGCTCTGCGTGTACCAATTCTCTCAGAACTCAACAGGAACTCAAGGAGCGGGTGCCTGAGGCAGCAGGATACGCCCTATTCCCAGCAGGATCCACCCTAAACCTGGAGCCACCCCAATCCCTGAGCAGGGTTACCTTTCAAACCAAAACTCTCAAACATGCATGCAATGTCACTGCAAATGACCTGGGTCCAAGGCAAGCCCATTTCCACAATGGAGAGTCCTCTCTCTAAGCAACATTGGGTAGGCTGACAAGGAAATTGCCATGCGCCATTCCTACTTGGCTATGGCTCTCAGCATATATCCATATAGTAAATGCTCTGAAAATGTTTGGGGGATTATACAAATGAATAAAATTGTGAAAAAATCTCAAATGAATGAGGCAGGTCTTAGAAAATTGATCGAATTAACATTCTGTGAAATAAATACTAAACATCAGTACTAGAATAGCTAGTTAGTTATTTTACAGTCAAAATAAAAAAAAATTCATGTGTATTATACATACATATTTTCCTACCATATAGTGGCAATTTGTAAGCTCACATAGAAAAAAATCTACCCAAAAGCAATCTTCTAAAGATTTCATTATATAGACTTAAAAAGATAACCATTTAAATATTTCCTACAACTCAAAATTTATTAAAAGAAACTATCCTGCTAGTACAATTTTAGAAGTTGTATATTCATAAAAGTTAAAAGAGAGATTATGTGAAAAAGTTTTTGTATTATCAATATATTTGTGTTAAAAAAGTAACTCATATATTCCAAATACAAAATAGAAACTGGAAAAAATTCTCACAGATTTGTACATCTGTTTTCCCTGTTTATTCCTTGGAAGCACCATTCAGAATGGCAAGAATGTGATATAAACCATGTCATTTACTGCAGAATTTAGGGTCATCAGAAAAGCAGCAAATCACAGGGGAAAACTGCAAAGAACAAAGGTGAGCATTCAACAGGGTTTGAAATGTCTAGAAAAGGCCTCCACACACCCATGCTGCTTCCTGCTATACTGTGTTTTCAAATAGTATACATACACATTAGGAAGAACGAGAGGATTATCAGAGGAAGTAAAACCATATCGATTTCCTTTTATAGAGTCATGGATGAATGTAGTATATTTGATGTGTCAAAATTAGTAAAATCTTTTTTTTTCAAAAGTATGCTTTTATGTTCTATTTTTATTATTCAAGAGAAAAATTCCCAGTATGAAAAGTAAAATAGCTGCTAGGTTTCTTTTGTGGAAGTAAAGTGATTGCAGTTTTTATTATTCCTAGGCAACTTGCGGAAGTAAATTGGTTATCTAAAGATTAAGTAGACTCATGGATTTTCAGTTTTTCATCACTTATGAATTATTTAAAAAATATGATTCATTTAAATATTCAAAACTACTAAATATTGCAAATTTGTCTGTTTCAATAATAGTCTATTGAAAAAGACACTGTAGTACATTTGAATTTCTGAGATTAAACATATGCAAAATAAACATATTTTTTTTCAGATTTCTAGCATACTTTTATCGAATGCCTCTGAAGTTATAAAAGTGTGCAGTATGTGGGGCTATATTGTCAGTACTTCTAAATTTATCTGATTTCTCAATTTGTAAAATAATTACAGCATAATGCTGTACATTAGGGAATTAATGGCTTAAAAATGTTCCAAAAAGATAAAGAACAGAATTCACAAAATATTTTAATAGAATCAAGATTATTCCCAAATAAGTAAATGTTTAAATTCCTTATTACCTAAATCTCAAAAATAATCAATTATGGAAATTCAAGAAAATACATAAGTATTTTTCAAGTCACATTTGGTTGGGCATTCTAAGCAAAGAGTTTAATTTAAACCCTGAAATATTAATTAGCCAAAGTACATACATCTACTGTTTAATCAGTATATATGAAAAAAAAACTTGCTCTCCCTATTTATTTGTGAAAGTAATTTATGTTTGTTATCATCTCAGATTGCATCAAACTATATATATTACAGGCTTATTTCTGTACATTGCTACAGATTATTTGTGTCCCTATTATTAAATAATCAAGAGCAAGTATGAAGTATATTGCATGTTTAGTATATAAAATTCTACATTTTAGGACTTTTCTACTAAATTCAATAATCAAATTATCTGCCTTTCCTGCCTCTACATTTCTTTTGTGTGGTCTATTTCATCCACGGAAGAATAGTATAGTACACTAAAATTTCATATGATGATTATGTTTTTTTTCTGTTTCTATTAGAAGACAGTATAATATACATATGACAGTATTATATGAAATTTAAAAGACTTGATCTTCTTTCCACTTTTATGGTGAGCACAATTTTTGCTTTAGGTAACTTTGGTACTATGGTTTCTTTTTCCATTCACTTCTTAATGAGCATCCTTGGTGGGTTTATATTTTGGCTACTGTAAATAGTGCTGCAATTAATACAGGAGGGCAGGCATCACTGACATAGTGATTTTACTTCCTTTAGATATGTCCTCAGAATTGAGAATTTTTAATCACATGATAGCTCTATTTTTAATTTTTGAGAAACCTCCATTCTTTTTCCATAATGGCAATACTACTTTCCAGTTCCACCAACTGTTATGCTCGAATTTGGGACCCCCAAAAGACCACGAGAAGCTGAGATCGATGTAAACACAAAGAGGTGTTTATTGCAAGCTAGCTCGGTCCTCCGCACGCGCACACACAGCAACTGGTGATGCTGAGAGGCCCCAAGCCCAGGGTGTGCAGCAGTTTTATACATGCTTTGGAGAGGGCAGGGTCATCACATACATCATAGCATCTCTTAGCAAATCATCACGCACCACGGGAAAATCAAATAATGACTCTAAAACATGATTAGCACATTCACTAGCAGGAACAAGTTGGGTAGGGGTGATTGGTCAGTACAAAAGTGGTATTCATTTGAACTGATTGGTTTAAGCCAAGAGGGGTGTACATGCTGAACTACATGGTTTCCCAACATGTTATCAACCACCATAAACTACTGGGAGGGTCATCTGGCATCCCAGGTATTTCCCTGTCTCATGCAGATTGGTAGCAGCTACGGGGGGGTTGCTATGGGTCCCCACCTAGCCTGACTGAGTCAGGGACACCTGGTGCACCAGATCTCTCCTGTTATTTGTAGATAAACAACTTAGCAGGGTGGGAATGTGCCTAGGAGTGCTCTGTGGGTCTTTCCAAGGACAAAGGTGATGTCCCTTCAATGGACAGGCTTTGCTCTAAGGTAGAGGCTGGTTTTTCACAACCACATGAGTTTCCTTTCTCTGCATCTTCATCAGCATTTAACACAACCTACTTTAAATGCAAATGGCTGCTAGATTATGTCCACTGAGGAGAACTTAACTCTCTGCATGCCAGTAGTTGTTACTGGAATATTTTCTCCCCAGGTGATTTTATAGAGGATTGTTTTATAAAGGGAATAACTGAAAAAAATGAAGCTATTTTCTTTTCTATAGAAGTGGGTTACAACACATGAACAAATATCCATGTTATATTCAAAATGAAGGTAGATTCAATGTTTTAGAACCTGTTTTCTCCAAGCAGGACAGACTTCCATGGATAAGCTCATTATTGTCCTGGCTCTTCATATAATCAGACAAAGTTCAAGTGGTCACAGCTTTATGCCCACCAATTCTAAGGAAGGGTCAGAAAGACTTTGGTATTAGGAACACACATGTCACACTTATTTTTAACATCAAAGATAACTTAAGTGTTGCTTCTCTACACAGGGTGGCATTTCATCACTTCTTATTCATTTAGTCTCAGAAACTCAAATCCTACCAACTCTCATGTTATATGCATATCTAAAATAGAAAATAATTTTTCTATCTTTATCTTTTGTAATAGTTTCATCAAACAGATATCAAAAGCCTGCAGAGCATTAGTCAGGGGCAGGGTGATTAGTTTCTCTCTTTATGGATGAGTAATTAATATAAAAAGGATGAAAAAAATTCTTAATCCCATTACACTTGATCCATCATTTAGCAATGCTTTTTGACTCTTCAAGGTAAAATCTGCATCTGAATTTCCCCAAAGCAATCAAGTCGTCAGTTTCAGAAAATTATAAAACCCCACAGCAAACTGCACCTCACTGATAGAAAAAAGTGAGGTTTCTGACATTCATCTAAGAGAATCTCATTGAATGAAACTGTTTCAAAGATATCACTTTTTAAATTATCCCTAATAGAATTGACATAATTTTGCTTTAATGTGTAGAATCTCAGGATAAAGGCAATACCTGCTTAGGAGAAAACAAAATATATCAAAAGAAAGTTAGATAGAAAACTATAGATAATATTTTATGAGTGATATACCTAGCCTAGTTATCTCATTAGATTAGAAGCCAGCTTGTCACAAGTTATGAAGGATTCATTTCTGTTTTCTGTAAAAATATCAGGATGTCTGTATGGCCTGGCCATTAGTTGATGTTGTAAAGCTAATTGGAATGCTTGCCCGTGCCCTGAACTCACCCAGGTCCGGTTTTCCCTGACAATATAACAACCCTTTCCTAAACCTTAGTGACGCCTCATAAATTCTGGCCTTCCCTGGCCGGGTAATGACCCTCTCTGAGTCTCTAAGATCTCCATAAATTCTGATGCCGGGGCCACCAAAAATGTAAACTTGTGTTTTGCTCTTCAGAATGTTGTTATCTGTAACCCCCCCTTTGTGTAACTTTTTGGGCTATAAAACTGGGCCACAAAGAAGCCTCGGGGCTGTCTTGTTCCCTCCGTTTTGGGAGGGAAAGGCAGCCCGGCCGGTCAAAATAATAAGCTTGCTTTAATTTGATTTTAATTGGAGTCAGTGGTCTTTTCTTGCGTCCTGGTCTAACATGAGCTGGTGAGGTGGTGGTATGGCTTATTGAAGTGCATTTTGAGTTGTAAAGTAACAGAGCAACCTACTGCATGATAAATCTAAACCTTTCTTAGAATGCTAAAAGCAACCTTTCCAAACTCATTAAGTAGATCCATCAAGATTGTGTATTGACTGGGCCCACAACTTTAAATATTATTGATTTCTCTTCTTGGCCAACTACATCTTCTAATGCTCCATGTATCACAAGATTAAGACATGTCTCAGATCAACTGTAGTATCATTCATGTTACAGTTGATGGATGTGACTTATATAACACATTTTTTTATCAGAACTTTCTTACTCTCATTACTCCCCTTTATTTTTTCATAGGAATGAACAATTAACTCTCTCATTTTAAAATTCTAATAAAAGATATTTTGCATAAAATGTACAATTTTATCCAATTTAAGTGATTAGTTTTATGGCACCATGTAAGTAAACACATTACATTGTTATGCAACCACAAACACCAACCATCTCCAGAACATTTTCATCATCTGAAAGTCAAACACTTCACCTATCAAACACTCCCCATTTGAATGTCTCCTCCCTTCATTCTTTGGCCCTCATTGTTCTATTTTTCCTCTCTTGGAATGTGATTTTGCTAGGAACCACCTATAAGAGGAATCACATAACAGAATATCATGCTTTGTGGCTGGTTTGTTTTACTTATCATATCATAAGGCATATCAACATTAAGGTATTGGTCATAATTTTTCCCCTTTTAAACTGAATAATATTTCACTATGTTTTTATATCACATTTTACTTATCCATTTATCTGAAAATGAACACTGGGGCTGCTTCCACCCTTTGGCTATTGCAAATAATGTATGTTCAAATACTGATCAAGACCTTGCTGTCATGTCTTTGGGGTCTACACTCATATGTGGAATTGCTAGATACTATGGAAATTTCATGTTTGATATTTGGAGGTATCACCATTTTCCATAGTGGTTGAATTAGAAATACTGAAGGGGTTCAATCTCTTTGCATTTATCTTCCCCATTCTTCTGTTTAGACATGATCAGCAATAACTGAAAAATACTTATACAAATGTCATAACATTAGTAGATAAACTTAGTAAGCTTAAAAGACTGGATAAATTTCTATAATATAATGTAGATATTATATTAAATAATAGAAAACTAAAAGGCAAGGTACTGAATACTAACTTAACTCTTATATATTCAGTTCCCTTAAGGTCACTTTCATGCCTTTATTTAAACACATTAAAAAAAAGACTTTATTAAGAAGTAAGTAAACTGGTGATAAGAAAATATTTCAGTGGGAAATAATAAATAAGAATCTCTAACAAACAGTGAGTCTCAATTTTCTGAGGGTTTCTAGCAAGAAAGCAAATGAATAAATTAACAAAGAACACAAACAATACACCTAACAGTTTATCCCACTCATATGTACTTTTCTTATTGTAAAGGTAAAATTTCTAAGCTGATTCTAAGCTGCAAAAGTCTGAGTTAAAGTATAAAAGACCAGGCATTGTAAAGCTTCTAAATGGCAAGGCCTGGACTAAAAAGTAAAGACTAGGTATTGTTAGAGTCCCTCTGCTACCCCCAAAACCTGTAATCCCTGTAGCTGTTAGGACAATGCTGGAACTTCCCAGTAAATATTTCCACTGACTTTCTGGTTGTTTAATAGCTAAGGGTTCTGAGTTGCTTGGCACGTAGGCATTGCAGGACCTAAACCAATCAGTTTGAATGTGTACCCCACTTAGGAGCACCAATCACCCCTGTCCAATCTGTTCCCGCCAATGTATGCACTAATCCTGACTCAGGGTTGTTGTTCAATTTTCCCGCGCCTCATGATGATTTGTTCTGATGTATGCAAAGCCCCCCACCCTCTCCAAAAAGTGTACTAAAGCTCTGCTTGAACTCTGCTCTGGGCTCTGGGCTGCTCTCCCTTCTTGAGTGAGCACAGAGTCCCAGTGCGCTGGAATGGATCCTCCATAAATCCCCTTTTGCCAATTGCATGGAGTCAGTCTCTTGGGTGGCCTCTCCCTCCGACGTTTCGCCGGACCCCCCTTTACATTATAAGGCAATGGAGTATTCCTCAAATATTTGAAAGTCTGTTATGTGTAAGAAGGATCAGGCTTTTGTGTTTTTCAAAAAAAGCAAAGTGCCAGTGCTGAGGAGCTAAGACGAGGCAACTACCAGCTCAATTTAATGAACTTTCTAACCCAGAGACCCTCTGAAATATGAGATGGAGTGTTGGAAAAGTAAAGAGTTCACTGTGCATTTTTAAGGATAAATAAGAGACTAGAGAGCCAGGGGTATCACAAGTGGTTGTTCTGGCCAGCAGGTTAGCATAAACCTCCTGAGCACCTTAAAATTCCTCTGTTTCTCTTACTCTGATAGTTTTCCTAACCAGTGTGTACAATATAAAGAGAAAAAGTTAACACCTTAATGACTGAATGGTAAAAGTTGTGTATAAATAAAATCATAGCTAACAGTGACTCAACTATGATATGTAGATATGAATGCTCTATACAAAAGAATTAGGCATTGTCAGGAAAGAAATTGTTTTTTAAAACAGAATATTCCCATTTCTTCAGCCTTAAATATTGAATTGTTCATATTACTGAAGGGCTCAATGCCTTATTCTTTTACATTTCTTTAAATAAAATAAAACTTTTCTCTCTTTACAATGTATTTCTATTTTTATTTTACTTGTGGGCAGCCAAATGGATATGTGTACATCACAGGAACTCCAAAGTAGCAGCTGCCCGAGGCACCAAGAGCCTCCCTATTGCCTGACAGTAAAGGTCAAATATGCAATACAATCAATCCAGCATCACAGCAATTATATACAGCTTAACTCAAATCATCATCTCAATGGTTCGCTGGCCTCACCTTTCAACCATTACCTCTGGCAAATGCCAGGCATCATTCTGACTGGGCTGTGGCTCTCAACAATAGTCCCAGAAATTTATCAAATTGTTAGTAAAAACATGATGACTCAAGTTTCCTAATAATGACAGAGCGGCATATTATATTTGGCCAAAATGAAGCCTGAGACTCTTTTGAAGAAGTGTTGAATTAAATGAGTTGATAATGCTTAGACTGGAAAAATATTTCAAAAAATCCCATATTGTAACTTGAATGAGTTAACAGTACTATTCATAATCTGTGATGACATGAAAGCCTTTATTTTGAATACTTTTGGATGGATTTGCAAAATAGATTGCAAAATTTTATTAAAAAGCTTCTACATAAATTGAAAAATTAATACTGTCTTTTCTCTTTCCCTGGATTTTGGCAACTCTTATATACCTATATATACCAACTATACATACATCTTTATAGACAGAGATATATTTAGTATATCCTATGTTACCTTTAATCTCTCATTGCCTGAGTTTAGAACTGAGTTTAGAGTTTAGAACTGTAAATCTAAACCAAATAATCTTTAATCTCATCATACACAAAGCCACTGGTAGAGATGGTCTTCTGACATCTTTTAATAGCAACAAACCTGCAGTTGATAATCATCTGGATCTGTTCATTAAAACATTCACTGCCTACCCATTGCTTAGAGAATAAAATTTAAAGTCTTAACTTAGTCTTCAAAGAATCACAGTTTACTTCCAGAATATCTTTCTTTACTTTCTATACTATCACAATTTTCCTTGCACTTGACAATTTCTGATCCTTTGTTTCCACTCTTTCCTCTGCCTAGATCCTCTCCTGAATGTCTGTCACTGTCTTATCATTTTCCATGTCTTCTAAATACAGCCTTAACCACTATATTTAGGCAAATTATCTGTGAGCTCCCCATCAGAAAATAGTTGCTACTATTTAAATTCTGTAAATTATATATATTAATTAGAACAATTATTTTTATAATGCCTTTCTCATTAAGCACTGAGTCGTTTAAGGAAGATTAGTTCATCTTATTAGTTTTTGGGTCTCCCATGTCCCTCATATATTAATTTGCTATTAAGTGATCAAAATATGTATTAAATTGAACTTTTTTATAATTAGGAAAACAAAAGTGAACACTGTTAAAAAGACTTACAGAAACTTAGGCTTGGCATTATCCAGTGCTTCCAAGAATAGAAACTGGGGCTCACTCATGATTTCAATCTGGTGATCTTACCATTAGATAATATTTATCCCCAGGTAACCTAATTTTTTTTGACAGTAGGTGTTAGGTTGGTGGCGGCGACTTGGTGGCGACTTAATGGCAACTTAGAACAAAGCAGCCGGTGCTGGAAATGCCGGTGGAAATGCCTGTCAATCAGCAGGATCCCCTGGCCAATCCTGGAGTTCAGCCAACTTCCCTGACCAACTTCAAGGGGGTAAGGGACTCTAAGAACACCTTTTCCTGTCCCAAGCCCTTCCCTTTCTGCTGTAAGCCCCATAAAAGTCCAGTCCGGTTGAGCTTCCATGCGGTTTCTCCTCAGACCCTTCTCCTGTCCCCTCTGTGGGTCTGATCGAGTTCCACCCAGGAGTGATATCTCAATAAAGCCTGTTCAGCGGCCCTTTTAAATCTGCCTCCTTTGGCTGCTGCCTGCCTTGCCTGATCTGACAGTAGGCAATGCTCTGCAACTGTAGTACAAAAAATAAAAACTCAATAGCACAGCTATGTGAGACTTGTTTATTGAGATAATGCCTTTAACTTTAGTTTTTATATGTGTTACCTAATAAAGTAAAAGATAAACATTGATAGTTTAACATGGAAGTTTTCAATTCAGTGACTTAATCATACATTCTTCTTGGAGTATAAATTCAGACAAACTTTTGGGTTGAAAAGATTCTAAATTGTTTGATATATAATATTTATTTTTGATTTCTATTTCAGAGTCTATATCACACCATGAGGTTGCCTTTACTAATTATTCTTTTTGAAATCTTGATTCAATGATTAAGAAAAGGTCCATCTTTGTCATATTAAATGCTTCCTAAAAAGAAAAAATGTAACTGTACATAGAGAATTTTAAAATCATTTGACAGGAATGACAATTTCTATGAGGTTGCCAAGAATGAATGAGAACCAAATCTAGATGAATACTCTGACCTCCATCTCTATATTCATGTGTCAATAAGCAAGAAGGTAAACTTCTCTGTCTAATCACTAAAATAAGGGGATATTGATTGTTTTCTTCTGTGGGAAGTAATTAAAAATAATTATTATGCATAAAGTACTTTAAATGTGAAAAATCTATTTTGGACATGTATAAAGATTTTGGACATGTATAAAAATATTCCATAACTATCAATAATTTGTAATTTTATTATATAGTATTTAATAAGAACCTCAGAGTTGCTATACCTACAAAGAACAATCATTCTTTTCCTTTAATGAAAAAATATCACCATAGTTTAAACTTATAGTTATTATGAAGCTAGTCATACTTAAAATTCTTTCTCCACTCAGTATTACTATTTCAATAATGTTTGTTGGTTTATTTTTACCACATTATGGTGTTTCAGTCAAAAATTCTAAAGTATAAATCATCTACTATGACTGTTTAGCCTAAAGCAAGACACTCATTGAATACAGTATAAGAAGAAAGCCATAATTTTGTCAGAAAGATAACACTTGTAAATTCAGGCATTATCTATAGTTAATGGCTTGGTTAGGTATCTAATTGTAACTATCTATAGAAATCAATCAATTGAACAAAAGTTTCAGGCAATTAATACCTGAGTAAAATAGTGCCTTTGTTTATGTAGTAATACTAAGTTTATATATCTTTGTTTTCTACCAAGCTTAACATAGCACCAAAACCCCAATCTCTCAATATACAGGAAGTTAACCAAGACTTTTTACTGAACAACCAATTTATTCAGTTAAATGAGCTCATAAAACATTGTGATTTTTCAATAAATTGCTGTCTGAGCCAAAACTTTTTCTCTGCATGCAAATCTGGGTCAGCTTCATCTAACATAAGGTCAAATAAATATAGGAATCCTCAAAGTTCAGCATTGCAGAGAAACAGCATGAATAACTTTCCTTCAAAAATGTTAAAAACTGATGTTACCAATCTACCATTGGATTTATTGAAAAATCACAATCTTTTACCCGGGAGACATCTAATTTTCTGCACCACAACTTACTTTAAAAGGCTCCAGGGTAAATTTATTGCAAAATGTATTTCTAGGTAAATAAATAATTCAACCCATGTATGGAATTTTTGGATAGATGCCAATTAAACAGGAGAGAAGAGCTGAAAAAAATAAGTTGTCATTTTAATTTTAAAGTAGTTGATGTTTAGCTATTATCTTTGACAGTAGTTAGAGAGTTGGGCCATTTCTCTATTGAGGGCTCTTAATTTGTGAAAATAACATCATACTATCAGCACAGGAGAAAACACATCTTTTGAATTCTCTAAGGCAAAAAAATGTATTATATTCTCAAGTTTCTGCGAGTGAATAATTGTGTCAAAAAAGTTTCTACTCTGAAATAGTGCTATTATATAGTCTTGCTCAATCCACTGTTTTCTCAATAGACTGAAAATCATTGCACATTGTTAGCAGTCTTACTTCAAAATTCCTTTGGTGGTATTCCTGAAAAATATCAATACTGAGACATTTTACTTCCCACAGGGAAATCCTCTTCCATCATCTTATAATCCTTATGAAGAGTGAAAAGAAGTTGCTTGCTTTTCAAGTTATATATACCTATATATGTTTGTATACAATTATATATAAAATTCTTTAAAGTAATTTATATATATAATATAATATATATATATATATATATGTATATGTATATGTATATATGTACACACACACACACATTGCCTACATAAAAATTACTTTAAGGATAATATGTTTCATATACCTGGAGAATTGAACTGCAATGAGGGCTCTTAAAATGAAACTGTAAGAACCACTTACACCCTCACACGTATGAAAAAACTTGCCTGTTAACTGCTAAATACCTGGCACTTAGAATGTACCTCATTCATTTAATGAGCTTAAAAATAACCTTTGCAAGAAATAACTGGTAGGGCTGGGGTTTTCATGATAGGGTTTTAATCCTCAGTACCACATTAAAATAAATAAATAAAAGAAAGGTATTGTGCACATCTATAACTAAATTTTTTTAATAATTAATGATTACATTATAACAGTACTTTTCAATTTTATTCTGTTCAACAACCTGAGTTAGCATGCCCTTATCAACCTTCCTACTTATACCAAAATAGTGTTTCAATGATAAACTTTCACTTATCACATGAAGATTCCTTTCAGAAGAAAAATGCATCTTATTCCCAGGTTCCTACACTCATTGACTTTTTTTTCTTCACTAAATCTAAAATTACTGCCAATATAAGTTTTAGAAAGCCACATGAACCCTGAGAACTGAAATTGTAGCAGCCCTGAACTCAGACAGTTAGCATGAAAACCAAAGAAGGCACTGACCTCCTTGTGGACTCTCCATAAGCACTCAATCAGGAAAAAGGAGCTCAGCTTGACATCACTGCCCAAGTTGACATCACTACCTAAGTTCTTGAAACCTTCTATTCAATGCCTTTTCCTTCAGTTCTAAAGCAAACATTCAAAACTTGAATAAACTAAATAAAACTAAACTAAAATTTACCTCAACAAAATGATTCAATAACTTCCATGATATAAAATGTTTTCTTCTTTAACTAAAGTGATCAATATTAGAAAATGGGAGGGAGAGTATAGTGTGCATAACAGAATGAAGACAAATAGAACGAATGTGTTCTATCTATATTATACTTGATTTTTTCAAAAAATGGTTTTATCAAGACACAGATCTGTCCTGAGCTTTACAAGCTCACTTTGCCACTGAGATAGCCCTATTCCACAGAGAAGGAAAACTGTCTAATAATTTAAGGTACATGTCAGAGATGCGGTATAAATTATTCCATTATTTTCACTTTAAATTCAGGACAAAAGTAATATTTATTTTCTCTGTGTCCCAAGATGCAATACTCTTGCAATTATTAAGTTCCTTAGCTGATTATATAATTCCTCAGTCTTATTCCTACATGGGAAAACTAATTATTGCATAAATGTCAATTATTTGAGAATTAATTTATAAGAGTTGTGCAAGATTGGAGAAAATAACAATTGAGAATTTTTTAGGTTTTATTTATTTCTGATTGATATAATATATTATTTAAACATTTGTATACATTGTATAATCATAGATTCAGTGTAATCAACAAATCCTTCTTAAATATTTATCATTTCTTAAAGTTAGAACCTTCAGAATTCTCCCTTCAATTCTTTATACATTATTGCTAAGTCACTCTACTTTACAATAAAACTCCAGGAATTATTCCTTCTAACTATAAAACTATTCCCATTGACAACTTCCCTACCCCTTCTAAACCTTGCCTAACCACTATTCTACTCTCAAATTTTATGAGATCAACAGGTTTAGAGTTTATTGTTTTTCACTGAGTCTTTTTACTGAAAGTAATGCTTTTACATTTCATTTGAAATAGAGAAAATAGATAATAAATCTTGAGGGTTTCTGAATTAGATCATTTAACTAAACAACTCATTTTAAAAACCTAAAAATGGGCAACAAATAATCTTAGAGAAGATATTACTGTAGATATGGATACAAATGTGCATGTCCAAGTGTGTTCACATGTTCATGTACACAGTAAAAAAATGAATTGCAGGGGATGGGGTTGTGGCCAGTGGTAGAAAGTTCACTCAGCACATATGAGACACTGGGTTCAGACCTCAGCACCACATAAAAATACATAAAACAAAGGTATGTTGTCCAACTACAACTAAAAAAATATTTAAAATAAATACATGAATAAATACATAAATAAAGAGAATTGCAATTCAATACAAGGAATTGGATTTTTTCAATGAACAAATTTGCTTCACTTGAAAATCAAATTGGATCTTTATAACATTCCATAATTAATCCCAGATGGATTCAACTTTTTTGGGGGTCACCCCACCAGCTATGATTACAGGTGTGTGTCACCACATCCGGAAGACTCAACACTTAGATGAGAAAAATAGAATCAAAGAAGTGAAATCAAAGAAAAAGATGTGGATAACTAACTTTGGAATAACTAATTTTGCAATTGAGAAGAGTTGTAAGACTAGGAGTAGAAGAGAAATTCACAAATTTATTATATTTGGCAATATAAGAAATAAAACATTGGAATCACTGAACATACTCATTTGGAATAAAAGAAATAAAAATTATAGTGTCATATATATGACAGTATCTATAACTTTTCCATATATATATATATATATATATATATATATATATCCTATAAATAAATAAATATTTTATATAAATAGATATATGTATGTGTGTATATATGTATATATATATATATATATGTATGTGTGTGTGTGTATATATATATATATATATATATATATATATATATATATATATATATATATATTGCTAATTTGCTTAGGGCCTTACTAAATTGCTGAGCCTGGCTTTGAACTTGTGATCATTCTGCCTCAGCCTCCTGAGCCACTGAGTAAAACAAGATTTTGATGCCATTTTTAGCTATCAACTTTCTGTTCTTTATATATGCATATAAATATATGTGTATATGCATACATATTTAACCATCATTAAAGAAAATGAAAATAAAATAAAACTGATATAAGAATTTTCACTTCCTAAACTTTCTGAAGAAAAATCAGGCACACCACAAGCCCAGTCTCTTGGCCTCTGAGTTACACAGTCCAGGTAGGCAGCTTTGGCAATGCAGAGACGCAGCACCAAGGGACTCTGCTTTGCTGATAAGACATTATAGTGATCATGCTTTTCCCATTTCTCATTTGGCCCCTCCAAATAGATGATCTCCAAAGATGCCAAGCCTCAAGGCAGCCTGTCTCATTCCATGAAGACACACCTTGGAACCCCAGACACACCACTGCATTCCCTCTCCTCACAGACCATCCATGTGCCACCTCTCTTCCTTGAGCCAGAGACAGAACCATAAAATCCTGTCTAGGTGTACTGGGGACAAGGTAAGGGAAAGGGGGACCAATGCAGTCTTTTCCAGCCACTAGTTGAGTGCCTCCAATCTGCTGCTTGTAGGAGGATTACCCAACAGTCACTGGTTGTTGTTTTAACCAAAGGGAATTAAACCTCAGGGCCTGACTTAGCTCCAAAGCTAGGGACTTACTGTAAGCCACAGCACAACCCAGGTTTAGGAATCCACAATAGCAACAAGGCCACATAGGTCCATGTAAGCCTCAATAAGAAGTCACATATTAACCACCACACACCTCAAGGGACATTCTATCACTTCCACCATCTCCACACCTTTTCTGTCATGCCTCTGAAAGGACTTTTCTGCAAGTTGTGACCATGGAGTTTGAAATGAATGGAAATGAGTGCAGGTTTTGGTTTTGGTTTTTTGGTTTTAACCAACCACCAATCTCAATGTGTATAAGTGGTCCTGAAAAGGTAAACAGTTAACCACAGGGGCAAAAATGTAACAGCCAGCGGAGTACAGTGGCCCATGCCTGTAATCCCAATGGCTCAGGAGGCTGAGGCAGGAGGATTGTAAGTTCAAAGCAAGCCTCAGCAAGTTAGCAAGGCCCTAAGCAACTCAGTGAGACCCTGTCTCTAAATAAAATACAAAATAGGGCTAGGGATGTGGCTCAGGGGTCGAGTGCCTCTGAGTTCAATCCCTGGTACCCGTCCCCCCCAAATAACCAAACAAAAGGGCAGATGTATAAGGCAGCCAACAGCAGGTCACCTTGACAGGTGTGCAGAGGCAGGCGCTTCACAGACAGGAGAAAAGTGTCCAGCAGAAAAGCCAAGGGCTGTGCACAATTGGTTTAAAGGTCATTGAACACAAGACTGTGTCTTAAGCACCTGATATGTGCCAGGAGTGGTGCTGGACTCCAGAGTCACTCGGGTCAACAATATAGGCTCTGCCCTCAAGGAATTTGCAATCAGAAGAAAACCAGGCCAAGCCAGGAAGAAGAGACACATTCCAGAGGCCTTCTTGATGAAGACATTAGCCTCACACCTCGGTGTTCTGGAATTGCCCTCTGTGGTGAAAGGAGATTAATCTGTGACCTGAAGGGGAATACAGGCACACCAGAAAAAGCTTTGCAGAGGAATCTAACCAGTCCTACTTGAACCAGAGCTCAGAAGGTTGATAGTATCAAGAAACCACAGGAGAAGTCAGGGCTTAGGGGATACAAGGACCTGTAGCTGAGCCCAGGAAGTCTAGGGTGGGGGCTCTTGCACACAAGACTCCAAAGCAATGTTCCTAGTAGGTTTTAAAATGCAGATTCCCAGGGCTGTAGTTGTGGTTCAGCGGTAGAGCACTCGTCTAGCATGTGGGAAGCCCTGGGTTCAATCCTCAGCATCACATAAAAATAAAATAAAGGTATTGTGTCCAATTACAACTAAAGTATTTTTTAAAATGCAGATTCCCAGTTTCTAAACATTATAAATGAAACTCCAAGGTCTATTCAGGAGTTTTAAAATGCCTACTATTACATTCTGGAAAGCAGTATGGAGAGTCCTCATTAAACCTGGAATGATACTACCATTTGACCCAGTTATCTCACTCCTCAGCATATACCCAAAGGACACAATATCAGCACACTACAGTGGTGTGGCCACATCAATGTTTACAACAGCTCAATTCACTATAGCTGAGCTATGGAACCAACCTGGGTGCCCTTCAACAGGTGAATGGATAAAGAATAGGTGGTCTCTATACACCATGGAATATTACTCAGCCATAAAGAGATTATGGCATTTGCTGGTAAATGGATGGATCTGGAGATTATCAGGCTAAGTGAAATAAGTCAGTCCCCCAAAACCAAAGGTTGAATGTTCTCTCTGATGTGTGGACGCTAACCCATAATAAAGGAGTGGGGGAGGGAAGAAGTTCACTCAATCAAACAAAGGGGAATGAAGGGAAGGGAGGGGGGTGGGAATGGGAAAGACAGTGGAATGAATGGGACAGAACTTTTCCATGTTCATATATGAACACACGGCCAGGGAAACTCCACATCATGTCCAACCATGAGAATGGGATCCTAATAAGTTATATTCCATGTATATAGAATATGTCAAAATATACCCAAATGGTCATGCATATCTTTAAAACAAGAATGAAAAAGGAAAAATAAAGTAAAGAAAATTGAAATGCAGCCTGTAGGGCCAACCAAGGGCTACCTCACTTGCCTGCAGAGGTCAGCCTAGAGAGGTCAGCCCAATGACTAGCCAGCTCACTCAGCAGTCCCCTCAGGTGAGGCTGTCAGGATCCTTTCAAAGTGTTCCTAGAAGGTCTTCTTGCCAGTTTACCACTCTCCAGCCCTCCCACCCTGCCCTCCACTCAGTTCTAAAATGGGATTACAGAATAGAAAATCAAAACCAAAACAAGAAGGTCTGATCATGCACACTGAGTTCAGAGGTTCCAAGTGTTTTCCAGAAATTCAGTGCTGACCTCCTTGAGGGACTCCATGAAGTACTTCCCCTCTGGTTTCTTGCTTTCCCATTAATAGTCACCAGGGCCATAGTTTTCAATTAGCTGAATCAGCCCACCACCCTGCAGCCGCCGGAATTCGAGATGTCAGGCTAAGTGAAATAAGTCAGACCTCTCCCAGCTTCCATTCTGCACCAAGCATTTCACACCTCCCTATTGTAAACCTGTCCAGAGAAATTACCCTGCCCGCCTTCAGACAGCCTTGGTGCTGCATTTCTAATTTATAGCTGCAAAGCTCAGGCGGCAGCACAGGCAGGCTCGCCCTGGAGTGGAGAAAACAGTCAGATGGGGAGATCAATAAATGCACACACACAGCAAATCTCCTCAAGTTAGAGCAGAGCAGATTCTCTCATTCTCCTAGTAGCAAACACTGTGATAAGCACCCCTGAACAATCTGGAATTGTGGATTCACTCCAACAATCACCACTGCTTGGGCTGGGACTGGGGCTCAGTGGGACAGCACTTGCTTAGCTTAGCCCATGTGAAGATCTGGGCCCAATCCCTAGTACTGCCAACGGAAAAAAAAAAAAGAGGGAATAATGACTGCTCTTTTCAACCACATTTACTACCCGCCTTACTCCCATAGAGATGGGGCCAGTTAATAGACAAGGATAGTTATAATTTTTTTTTTACTTTTTTTTAACTTTGATACTGGAGATTGAACCCAGGGGCACTTAACCACTGAGACATATCCCCAAACTTATTTTGTAATTTATTTAGAGACAGAGTCTCCCTGAGTTTCTTAGAGTCCTGTTGTTGCTGAGGCTGGCTTTGAACTCATAATCCTCCTGCCTCAGCCTCTGGAGGTGCTGGGATTACAGGTGTGCACCACAGCACTCTGGCCACTTAACTGTTTTTTGACTTTACAGTGGTTCAACAGCCAGATACGTTCAGGAGAAATCATACTTGATCTGGAAGAGAGGTAGAATCCCCTCTGGGTGGTTTGTGGGCAGTGGTAGTGTATCTGAAGCTCCCAAGGGGACTACAGGGGAAAACAACCCACTCTGCTGACCCCCCTTGCCCCCATGATGCTCAGGAGGTCGGGCCTTTTGGATGCATCTCAGACTTACAACATTTTTAACTTCTGAAGGGTTACTGGGCTATGACCCCTTCATAAATTGAGAAGCAAAGGTAGTACTCCTTTACAGTTCCACTGGAAGATCTCAGAAGTCTGAAAAACCTTAAGAAGAAATCTCTTCTCACCTGAGGAAGGTAAGCTGGAGAGGAGAGCAGAACTATCTGGGGTGTGAGACTTGAAACTGGAATACCTGGGTCTTTTTATGATGAGCTCTGCCCACACCAAACAAGAGGAAGACAGCTGACCCAATTAACACACGGCAAAGATCTGAGTAGACAGTTCTCCTATTAAGACATGCAACTAGAGAATAAACACAGGAAATGAGGCTCAACCTCATCAGTCAACAGGGAAATGCAAATCAAAACTACCTCACACCCTCTAGGATGGCTGAAATAAAAAAGGTAATACTGAGTACTGGCCAGTTCGTGGAGAAATGGGTCACTTCATACAATGCAGGTGACAGTGAGAAAAGGTGCACACAGCCTCATCAGGAACAGCCTAGCAGTTCCTCAAAGTTTAAGAATTGCCATCTGCCCCACCAACCACATTCTTTGCTAAGTACCCAAGACCGAGGAAAACATACACCCATGCAGAACTTGTAGACACATGTTCACAATAGCATTGTTCTTAATATCCAGGAAGACAAAACAACCTAAATGTCCACCAACTGGTAAGTGGATACATGAAATGTGGTATAGGCCAACAACTGCATATTATTCAAACATAAAAAAGAAATGAAGAGCCGGGCACGGCGGTGCATACATGTAATCCCAGTGGCTCAGGAGGCTGACGCAGGAGGATCACAAGTTCGAGGACAGCCTCAGCAACTTAGAGAGGGCCTAGGCAACTCAGCCAGAACCTATCTAAAATAAATATTAAAAAAAGGGCTGAGGGGGGCTGGGGCTGTAGCTCAATGGTAAAGCATCTGCCTCGTGTGAGGCATTATTGAGTTCCATCCTCAGCACCACATTAAAAATAAATAAAGATACTGTGTATTTATCTACAACTAATTAAAAACGAAAGTGGGGTTGAAGATGTGGCTCAGTGGCTAGACACACCTGAGTTCAATCACTGGTACCAAAAAAAAATTGTTTTTAATCAGAATGAGGACTGATACACACTACACATGGAAAAATCTTGGAAACACTATAGTTAAGTATGAAAGATGCCACACACTGTAGGATTCCACTTATATGAAATGTCCAGAATAAGTGAATCCACAGACACAGGAAGTAGGTAATGCCAGAGAATGGGAGGAAGGAGGTACAGGGAGGGACTGTCAGAAGGTACAGAATTTGGTGTGGTGATAAAAATATTCCAGAATGAGTGGTGATGAATAAATGATTCTGAATATCCAAAAAACTCAGGGTCTCACCTGTGTATAATAACAGTGACTTGGGACATTGAGGCAGGATTTCAGGTTTGACATCAGCATCAGTGACTTAGCAAGACAGGGGCTCAGGAGGCTGAGGCAGGAGGATCACTAGTTCAAGGCCAGCTTCAGCAACTTAGTGAGGCCCTTAGTAACTCAGGGAGACATTGTCTCTAATTAAAATACAAAAAGGGCTGGGGAAATAGTCCTGTTGTCTTAGCAGGCTTTCAAAAGCCCAGACAGGAAAAAGTTGCCCAATTACTTCTGTACCACAAAAATGCAGAAATAACCTTTTCCTCTAAGTACCAAATAAAGTCAAGACCCGACCAAATATCCAAATTTAAGATGGTGAAACCATGATACTACCACCCAAACTCCCTCCCACCAAGTTATCTTCTATCCGCTTCCCAGAAGGAGCCAAGAGCCCTCAGCTGGAGCTTATCCCTCACCAGAAAACAATTTCTCAGGATTTCATAAGAGCATACTTTTTTCTTCTTTTAAGTAATTATTTAATACGGCTGTGGAAAGCAAGGCTCCCAGTGGCCCGTCATTCAGAAATTAGGAAAAAGCCAGAAGGCAGGAGGAAATGTCACCACAGTAGGGGAAATAAATTAGTTAGATTAAGATTAGGATCTTCCTGTGGTTGGGCAGGCACAGTTGACAATATGAGTAAGCTATTTCTGGAAAAGTCCTTGCAGAGAAAATGTGGGGAGACTGTGGGGTTTCAATGTCACCCTATTTTTTTTTTTTTCATTTAATACCAGGGATTGAACCACTGAGCCCCATCCCAAGCCCTTTTTGTATTTTATTTAGAGATAGGGTCTCTCTGATTTGCTGAGGGCCTCACTATGTTGCTGAGGCTGGCCTTGAATTTATGATCCTCCTGCCTCAGCCTCCCAAGCTGCTGGATGATAGGCAGGCACCACCATGCCCAGCTAATGTCACATTCAAATTTAAGGCGACTTGAAATGGGTATGAATGGCCAGACCTTTGTGTGCACAGTTAGACAGGTACTCTGTCCATGAACAGTCTTCTCAACACCCAGGCACTACCGCATAGCACTGCCAGGCTAGCAAAGATGCAGTTCACTTGGAAATCCCCAAACCTAATGGGGCCAGGATGCTAACCCACATCAAATAGTCCAGTTGCTCCTCTTGTGTAATAAACCCCTTCCACCCAACATTGTCCACACTCTAAGAGCAAAGTTCACTCTGATACAGGTGGCTTTCTCCCTTTGTAGCTTTTTTGGCAAGTGCCCCTTGGCCTGGTTGTTCATTAATACATAATCAGGACCTTAAAAGCATTGTTTCGCCTTCTAGGGAGGCTGTGGCCAATTTAATAAAGCTGATACTGTCCCTGGGGGTTGGAGAACCACCTTGAACCCGGCAGAGAACTCAAGAGATGCACAGTCTAGAGGGTGTCAGTGTATGTACACACACACACACACACACACAGTGAAATATTTAGCAAGATGTTTTTGATTTCCCCAGATGGCAAAGGAGCAAAATGAAATCAGTGCCTGGCTAATGTCACATTCAAATTTAAGGCGACTTGAAATGGGTATGAATGGCCAGACCTTTGTGTGCACAGGTAGACAGGTACTCTGTCACCATAGACATTGACTGGGTATTTCTTTCACTTTAATCCCTTTCAACACCAAAGGACTTCTCACTTTTAAAACCTTTACAGGTGCCAGATGCTATGGTGCACACCTGTCATCCCAGCAGCTCGGGAGGCTGAGGCAGGAGGGTCGCAAATTAAAATCCAGCCTCAGCAACTTGGCAAGGCCCTAAGCGACTCAGGGAGACCCTGTCTCTAAATAAAATATAAAAAAGGGCTGGGGTTGGGGCTCAGTGGTTAAGTGTCACTGGGTTCAATCCCCAGTACCAAAAAGTAAGTAAGTAAATAAATAAATAAAACAAACCTGGACAGGAAGTGGTAATTTCGGTGGCATAAAGATAAATGACTGAGAAACACCACCTTCTGATGTCAGAACTGTCTGTGAGACTTCCTTTCCACGCTTGTGCTACTTTTACTTTTCGAGTCAGACACACACAGTGACAACTCGCTTTGGAGACCATGTTTACTCTGCTGAAAGCAACACTCTAAACACGGGTCTGTCTGTTGGAGGGAAGCAGCTTACAGACCAGTATTGTTTATGCTCCAAGTAGTTTGACAGAAAAACCACATCAATTTGTTTTAAAATAATTTCCATTTGCTGGAAGCTGTTCCTGAAGGGTTCTCAGCCACACTAAACTGCTCTGATTCCTACCAGCTGTAGGTACCCGGCACACTGGGCCACAGACAGGGCAGCCAGGGCACGGGAGCCAGGCCGGCTGTCCAACGGCTCAGGCAGCCTGGGAGAGCCCCAGAGCCCCAGAGCCACTGCAATGTTCTCCTCCAGAACACATAATCAGGATGGGATGAAGAGTCAAAAACATAGGCCATGCCCACTGGAAGCAGTTTTCCACAGAATCACACCTGCACTTGCCCAGGAACACCTCAGCCCTAGTCCTAGAAGTACAGACTCCTACTCATGCTCAAAGTCCACATCAAAGTCATTTATCAAAGAGAGCATCAAAAAAGGAAGGAAACTCAAAACGAATGCATGTGGTAACCTGTGAAAAGTTTTCAGCCACGGAAATGCAGATGAACTCAAAGCAATCCTTATACACCACACAGGTACATGGTTACAAGAATAGAAAGCAGCATCACATGTTGGTGAGGGTGTGAGAAAGGCAAGCACAGGTTCACATGTGAATTGACTGCCTTTAGGTGGGGAGGAAAGTGACACCAGAAGTCTGAAAAATTTGCATATCCAGAGCACTCTGGAC
This sequence comes from Urocitellus parryii, assembly GCF_045843805.1. Lineage (NCBI taxonomy): Eukaryota > Metazoa > Chordata > Mammalia > Rodentia > Sciuridae > Urocitellus > Urocitellus parryii. The sequence goes on along the minus strand of NC_135548.1, from coordinate 30,954,894 downwards.
TTGGTAACTTAACCTAAGGAAAGAAATGCATAAACATTATGCATATAAGGATATCTGACAAAGTTTTAGGGAAAAACTAACTTAAAATGCTCAATATCAGAGAAATTTTAATTAAAACTTAAATCAGCCAGGTGCAGCAGCACATGCCTAAAATCCAAGTGGTTCAGAGGCTAAAGAAGGAAGATCACAAGTTCAAAACCAGCCTCAGCAATTTAGTGAGACCTTGTCTCAAAATAAAAAATAAAAAGGGCTAGGGATGTGGCTCAGTGGTTATGTGCCTCTTGGCTCAATTCCTGGTATGAGAGAGAGAGAGAGAGAGAGAGAGAGAGAGAGAGAGAGAAGACTTAAACCATCCCTTTATAAACATTTAAGCCTGGAGAAAATATTCCTGATACTTAGTCTTTAAAATATATAATTTCAAGCCCATCATGATGGCACACTCCTGTCATCTCAGTGACTTGGAGGCTGGGGCAGGAGGATCACAAATTTAAGGGAAGCCTTAGCTACTTAGCAAGACATTGTCTCAAAATAAATAGAATAAGGGGCTGGGATAGTGCACTTGCCTAGTATGTGTGAGACACTGGGTTCGAGTCTCAGCACCACATATAAATAAATAAAGTTCTATCAACAACTAAAAAAATAAAAAAATAAAAAGGGTTGGGGATGTAGTTCAGTGCTAGAGCACCCCTGGGTTCAATCCCCAGTACTGCAAAACTACTTGTTTGTTTGCTTATAGCTTTGAACAAGTATTCAACCAGAGCCACTGCTAGAGATTTATACAATAAAGTGAACATACTTATCACTAGTTAATAAGATCAATGAGTCTTTTTTTTTCTGTTGTAGTCTTCTCATTATTCAATAAATACTTAACATCTCATATAAAAGTAACTAAATCTCCAAACTGGAGTAATGGGTCCATAGCACAAAACTTCCTCCCACCCCAACCCTGGAAACTAGTTCAGCTCCCCAGGTACAAAGGCATCCCTGCAGAACCACAGCCCAAGACCTCAATGATCATTAAAATCAACATCTGAGAAGGGGCAGAGCCCAGCTCTCCAACTGCTCTTCCTTAGCTTCTCTGGGCGACTACCCAGGGAGGACCCACACTGATCCAGGTCAGCAATGATCCTGCTGCTGTGGCGGAAGAGGCAGTGTGCCTCACCTCTGAGATCCACAGAAGAGGGGCCAGGTTTACACGCTGTTCTGCCCTGAACCCTCCTGCTGCAGAGGTTTCCATAAATCAGTACTTTGGTTCTGTCAACTGAGGGCACAGTCACCCACCCTGAGCGCTGAACAACTACCTCTGGTCAAGTAGAGCAGTCGTTCCCTCTGCCAGCAGAAAAGAGTGAGAAAAAATTACCTTGGCCTGGTCATCATTCTTGTCAATGCAGATGTCTTAGCAAAGGCACTAAGAGCCCCAGCAACCAAAACTAGCTGCCTGGTGAGGGCTCAGCATAAACTGAGCAGAATTACCACAAGGGGAAGAGTGTCTAGACAGCCTTGGTCTATGTGAGAAGCAACCCTCCCCATGGCCAACTCCACACCCCAGCTCCAGCAAAGGGGCAGAGGACAGACCATGTCAACAGTTGGGAAATGTTCAGTGGGCGCCCTGGCCAAACCACCAACATGGGGAGACCAGTGAAGGCCCACCCACCTGCCAAGGCCAGCCACTAGGGATCCCCTGTGAGAGACAGGTCACAGGCACCGCATCCATGAGAAGGGTATTTCAGTGACAATACCTGGACATGGAATTTCAAAGTCACCTTAGCAAAATTCAGAAGAGCTAAAAAGACTGCCAATCAACATGGCAGGTAAACAGCTGGCCTGTCCATCTTCTGTAAGTTCTAGCTATCTGTTCTTCTTTCCATCCTTCTAAATTCCTCCACACCTGTATCTTGGATGAGAGGCAGAGGAAACTAGAAAACGTACTGACTGATGAGCTCTGGGAGATCTAAATGATTCTACTTGTCTGGGAAAGGCATATCCATAGGACTTTGAGGACTATATAAAATAAATACCCATATTCTTATCTATATTAGCATCTATGCTAAGCATTTTTAAAAAATATTTAGTTTTTAGTTGCAGTTGGACACAATACCTTTATTTCAGTTTCTTATCTTTATGTGGTGCTGAGAATCGAACCCAGGGTCTTGCACAGGTGAGGTGAGTGCTCTACTGCTGAGCCACAACCCCAGACCTGTGCTAGCATTGTAAAACATTTTGTGAGTTGTCAATGGGATACCAGACCTTTATTTATTTATTTTTCTGTGGTGCTGAGGCTCAAACCCAGAGTCTCACACGTGCTAGGCAAGCTCTTCACCATGGATCCACATCACCAGCCCTGTGTTGAACATTTTATGTGCCCCAGGCTTCAGACTAGATTCTGGGAAAATAATAGTGAATCAGAAAAAAAGCCAGTCTCTGCCTTCAGGGTCTTACAGGCTAATCCCTTAAAATGTATATATTAAGGAATGCAGTATCCCCCAGGTGGACAGTCAAGTCAAATGGGATGTCAGCCATGGTTTCTGGGGGAAGATGTAAGGCAAATGTGGATCAGCTTTCTCCAGACAGAAGGAACTGCATGTAAATTTCATGGGACTCTCACAGTGTTAAGAAGTGGTTTTTATTTTTTTTTTTTTTTGTACCCGGAATTACACCCAGGAACACTCAACCACTCAGTCCCATCCCCAGCCCTTTTTTATATTTTGTTTACAGACAGGGTCTTGCTGAGTTGCTGAGGCTAGCTTAGAACCCAGGATCTCCAGCCTTAGCCTCCCAAGCTGCTGGGATTACAGGCGTGTGCCAACACACCCAGCTGTAAGGGAGCTTAGGACAAGACTCACAGGGTTGCAGAGGCAAGTGGAATCCCATAGAAAGGAGCTACAAAACCTGGAGAGGCCAGTGGATGGCCAACAGCTGGATTCGCAGGTTCTAGTCTGTAACTCTGCAAAGGCCCCCTGTGGCCAGAAATGAAGTGAGACAAGAGGTCCTCTACTCCCCACTAAAGTCTGCATAACCTGACGCAGAAAAGGCATATAAAATGAAAGTTTAACATAAAACTGATCAACAAAATCATTGACAATCTCCCCTTCCTTCCCTCTCTCTGCTGCACACCCCCCTCCCCTGTTTTAAATGAATGGTGGGAGGCAGCGGTTGGCCACAGCATTCTCCCAAGACCACATGTACACCCAGCCCAGAGCATGCCAAGGATTTCCGGCAGAGTATAAACTCCATTGGTAGGCTAAACTGTTTATATGTTCTTGAGTTAAAAATATACCACCTGGGTCAGCTTTAACACCAGGGCCTTATCACCAAGGCTCTTTGTGAGCTGGTCACATAAAGCTGGACAAGGACTCACCTGTCTTTGAGATGTGCCTCAGATTGCAAACTATCTAACGATGATGCCTCAGTGAGATTACAATAAAGTCACCAAATATACACGCATTTGAGAAAAACACTTTCCAAACCCAAGGATTCTTTATTATTTATAAATAGTTTACTCTTTTTTTGATTCCCCAGCATATAATATTCGCAGTTGCTCCAGAAACCAAAGAAACATGGAGCAGGGACACAAACCACAAATAACAGAAACAATAAACAACAGATGGCAAGACATATGTACATGCCACCAACCCCCTTCACCAAAGAGGAAAACCAAAAATGGATCCAAACACACACACACTCACCTAGAGAAGAAGCATGCTCTTCATAATCACATTCGAGATGCCATTTATAGAGCACCAGCTATATGGCCAGAACTGTGCTAGGTGCTTTAAGTCACCCAAGAGTTATAGGACCCATGACTGGCTGTAAGGGATTTACAAACTTGAAAGGGAGTAAGTGCAAGAAGAACAGTATTCTTTCTAGATACTGTCTTGTAGACAGAGGTTTGAATCCCAACAAGTCATTCAACCACCTGGACCTCATATGTATAAGTCAGAGGTGAGCCAGATGAGGTGGGCACACTCTTGTAATCCCAGCAGCTCGGGAGGCTGAGGCAGGAGGACCATGATTTCAAAGCCAGTCTCAGCAACTTAGTGAGGCCCCTAAGCAACTCAGTGAGACCCTTTCTCTAATTAAAATATTTTAAAAAGGGCTGGGGCTGTAGTACACTGGTACAGCACTTGCCTAGCACATGTGAGGCCCTGGGGTCGATCCTCAGCATCATATAAAAATAAATAAATAAAATAAAGGTAACATGTCCCCCTACAACTAAAAATATTTTTTTAAAAAAAAAATGATGGAAGTAATGTCTCATAGGCTTAAGATGATGATTCAATTAGTTAATGACAATGGATCCTGCTGGCAAAAGAATGTAAATTGCTATTACTGCTGTCATTTTAATTCTAACATTTCCTCAAGTTTCTGCCTTGTCCTACAAATCCTACATTACTTCACTTCTGTCTTCATAACAAGTGTAGTGAGGTAGGCACCCACTAATTATCCTCATCTTACAGAGGGGAAACTAAATACATTACCCAACTTTGTCCAGAGGCCACCACTCTTATCATTGAGCCTCATAACAATGTGGCTGCTCCATCCCTTCCCCCACACCTCTCACAACCAGACACCTAGGATGCAGGAGTTCAAAGAGGATGAACACACAGTGTTATCCCCCTGTAGATCCTGAATCATTGCTCTGGGCTATTCACTAGTGAGCAGGGCCTGAAATTATTCGAAAAGCTCAAAACAAATGCTTCAATTCGGACTCTCAAGTCACATTTGCTTTAAGTATTGATTCTGATTAGCTGATGCTGATGACTTTTTTTTTAAATGTCATCTGTCTCAAAACAAAAGGGAGGAATATCAAGAAATAAGTGTAGTGATCATATTGCTTTCCATATATAGACATGTCTAGTTTAGGCATTAAACTCTCATATCCAATCACTCTGCCAATTTCACCTCCATGCTATTTAAAAAAAAAAAAAACTCTGACTAGAATTTTCCAACTATACTGTAACTTTAAACTTTTGTGATTCTTCTACATTTAAAAGGATTGCCATTTCCCAATATATAACTCCCAGATGTAGAATTCACAGATGATTCATCTCACAGAACAAGTGTTCTGAGACATCAGCTCCAAATAGAGGAAAAATTTGGAATTCCCTTCTCTCCCTCAAGGTAAGAACTCGCCTTGATCTGCTTTTTTGCTCCACCAAAGTTTGCTTTCAATTATATTTCCAAATTCTTTTAACAATAACTGCCCAGTGTCTGGCACCAACACATCTGATACTTTGAAGTGGTTCTCAGGCAGAAAAAAGGAGAAAGGAGGGGGGAATCATCCACAATTTTTGTTTTAGGTCAAATAGTCTCTCTGACGTACAGAATCAGACAAACCACAAGCCATGGCTTCTCGCGCAGGGTCTACACTGCAAGGCGCACCAGCAGTGGAGGAGATTCGGATCTGTCTCTGTACCTTCTGCTGGCTCCTGAGGGGAACACAGGCCATCGGCGCAAAGAAGATGGCCCATCCTGCACATCTGTGTTCCCAAGTCACCTCTGTCAAGGGCTCCCCACTGGCCAATTAGGAATACTCACACTTGAGGGGCAAGGCTTGTTTGAACCTCCCCCTCCCCAAGATAAACAAGGAAATCGTGCAACCCTTTCTGCCCTGAAAGAACAGACCCATCCCCAAGACAGAAAGCCCTGGGGCAATAAGTAAAATATTTTTTAAGGATTCCTACAGACATGAAACTGAACACCCCAAATTTCCAAGCATAATGGAGAATAAAAAAGGGAAGTGTGAAGAGTTCTCTAATCAGAGACTTAGAGGATCCTCTGGGAGAGGAGAGAGATAAATAATAGATCCACCAGAAGGAAGTCCCGGGAGAAACAGAATGATTGACAGTGACATACTAGGCTCCTGGAAGGGTAGGAAGATCACTTGGCCTATTTTGATCCTCAAAATCACACTGGAAAAAAGGTCATCTTAGGGGCTTACAGGGAAAAAGCTTTTTTGAAAACATAATTTTTTGGACTGTTTCCTTTAGTCCTTAAGTAGTCTAAGTCCTGTTCAACTTTTTGTCAAGAAGTTCCAAACCACTAACTGTGCCTCTAATTTCACTGCTTTTTAGCTGCACCCCCAAACAAAGCTCCAAATTATAAGGATGTGTTCTAAAGGGGGAAAAAAACAGAAAAAGTCAAAAGTGAGTTTCAACTTGGGAAAATTTACATGATAATGAATGAGTGAACACTCAGGAGGCTGAGGTAGGAGGATCAGAAGTTCAGAGCCAGCCTCAGCAATTTAGCAAGGCCCTGAGAGAGACCCTATCTCCAAATAAAAAGGGGCTGGGGATGTGGCTTGTGGAAGAGCAATGCTGTGTTCAATCCCCATTATCCCCCCCAAAAAGAAAATGAAAAAAGAGAAAAGCTCAAGAATTTCCACTGAACACAGTAACAAATTCCATGAGGAAGAAATGTAGATATTCAGGGCATAAAAAATAAAAGCTTCTAGATTCTTCATGGTAAGTAAATCTTGAAGGAGTCTAATTACTACAAGAAACAAATTTTTCAAAATTGGCACTGGATGAAGAAGCAACCCAGACACATCTAGGGAGACTGGAAAATTCTGTCTGAACTGGATCAATAAAAGGAGGAGAATGAGATTCAAAATTGCAGAAGGAAACCACTGGGCTCTGCATACTAGGCTGCTGAGTTTCCACCCTGAAAGGTGCACTTGAGTTCTCCTCTGAAACCTGCCATGCCCCTTGCTTGGAATTAGTCAATGTTTTCTTTGGGCCTAAAGGTAAAAGCAAGCAAGCTTGAGCACCCTTTATCCAAAATGCTTGGGCCCAAAAGTGTTTCAGATTACAGAGTTTTTCGAGTTTTAGAATGTATGCATGGCGATGAGACCCAAGTTTATACATGAATCCACCTATGATTCACATGACCTGGAGGTAATTTTATAGACCATTTTAAAATACGTCTGTGTGAAGGAAAACAAAGTTTCACAGTATGGAATTTTCCACTCATGGTGTCATGCCAGGACTCAAAAATTTCAGATTCTGGACTATTTTGGATTTCAGATTAAGAATGCTCAACCTGTGCTTTCTTTGTGGGATATTTGCTTTTCCTCAACAACACCTAAACGTCTATGCAAGGGTCCCTCACTGAGGCTCCTACCACACACCCTCTTGCTCTTTGCTGCCTGAGGTTTCAATCTAAAGATTCCACTCAGAGGTATCAAACATGTGAACATCATTTTATTTTATTTTATTTTGTGCTAGAGATTGAACCCAGGGGTGCTTAACTACTGAGCTATATCCTCAGTCCTTTTTATATTTTATTTAGAGACAGGGTTTCACTGAGTTGCTTAGGACTTTGATAAGATGCTGAGGCTGGCTTTGAACTCACAGCCCTCCTGTCTCAGCCTCCAGGCCCCTGGGATCCAGAACATTTTTAAAGGTGGGTGAAGTGGCCTGTAATCCCAGCAACTTGAGAGCCTGAGGAGGTTCACAAATACAAGGCCAGTTTGGGCAATTTAGTGAAAGCTTGTCTCAAAATTTAAAAAAAAAAGAATAAAAGATTGAAGATGTAGCTCAGTAGTAAAGTAACCCTAGTATTGATCCCCATTATTGCCCCCAAAAGAGTACTTTTTAATTAAGTATACTAAACACCGACCAATTTACCAAGTCTTACCATCCTGTGATGTTTTTCCCTCTTTGTTTCAATCAGGACAGAATCATAAACCTGAATATGTTTTTGTGTGCTTTTACACACAAAGCACAGCAACCATAGGTGTCCTTCCCTTACACTTAAGTCCCCTGCAGTAAACACAGAGCTCAGCAGCACTGCAAATACTGCCATCACACAACCCAAGTTTCTGGGCACTGCAGGTAGAGATGAAAGTCAAACTTCCCTTAACAGATAGGAAATTAAGGGACCAGCCCAAGATCCCACTGGCAATCAGCAGCAGAAAAACCTCAAGGTGTTCTGAAACTCAGCCACATGCTATTTTTCCATTTTACCACATTCCTGCCCTTGTAGCTTTAGAAAGTTACGTTTTTTTCCTTTTAGGTCAACAGCTTTCATCCCTCCCCCCAGTTAAGAAACTTACAAGATTTCACGCTCACTAGGTGCAGTGACGCATGCCTATAATCCCAGTAGCTCAGGAGGCTGAGGCAAGAGGATCAAGAGTTCAAAGCCAGCCTCATCAACTGAGAGAGGCCCTAAGCAACTCAGTGAGACCCTGACTCTAAATAAAATATAAAAACGAGCTGAGGATGGGGCTCAGTGATTATGTGCCCTTGAGTTTAATACTTAGTATCAAAAAAACAACAAAAACAATAAAAAATTTTCATATTCAACCAAGTACTACCAGAGACCCACAACTCAATAAGATTTCAGGTTGGCTAGTCTTTAGGACAGTGCAGAACACAGTATGACTTAGTCATTTATAAGTGCTGTTTCCAATGGAGATGTGAAGAAATCCAAACGTCTCCACATCAGAGTGCCTAATTTTTCTCCTAGGCAAAGCACAGCCCTTCAATGGAGCCAAACTACTCATGTCCTATACACCGGCACTCAATCTGAGAAGCCAATCAGAGGTGTTTTGCATAAGGAAGCCCTTAATGGCTACAGAACACTTATTTTGGTTAGCTTTCTGTGTCTCCTCTCCTCCAAACAAGGAGGAGCACCCGCCCCATGGGGCAGCAAGCCTCTGCATCCATCACTCAGTTCCATCAACAATCCACTTCCTGGAAGCAGCATGCTCTTCTGGCTGTGTATACGGTTTTGCAAGCACTGGGAGCTAGTGTGCCAGACACTCACACCAGTCCAGGTGCTATTTACCAGAGACCTCTGCTGACTCAAAAAACAAAAAACAAAAACAAAAACAAAAAAAAAAAACCCTGCTAAGGGAACTAGCCACAGATCACCACTGCTAAGAGGAGAGGAAGGCCCACATTCTACACTTGCTGGAGAAAAGAAAAAAAAATAGATTCTGAGCTCGAGTTAATTTGTCTTAAACTTTGAGGGCTCTTGCACCTTCCAGGATTTTCTCTGCCATGTCTGGGGCTTAAAATAGTCCTGAGAGCTGGGGGTGCAGCTCCTTGGAGGAGCCTGTGCTTATTCGCATGTGAGAGGCTGTGGGTTCCAGCCCCAGCCCCACAAAACAAACACATAAATCACTCCCTATTAAAAAAAAAACACTCAAAATCACATGTTCAAGGTCTGTTGAGCTTGATTATGTGATATGAAGGCAAGGAGATAAAAAGACAGAAGTGAATGCCTAAGGACCATCTAGACAAGCTGTGTACTGAGAGAGAGAGAGAGAGAGAGAGAGAGAGAGAGAGAGAGAGATGGGGGGAAGGAAGGAAGGAAGGAAGAGAAAGAAAGAAAGAAAGAAAGAAAGAAAGAAAGAAAGAAAGAAAGAAAGAAAGAAAGAAAGAAAATAAATCTTAGTTTAAGTTCTGGAAGGATTTAGTCATCTAATTTGCATAAACAGGATGGGAAGTGGAAAAAAATTCCTTTTTTCTCTTTAACTTCTCCAAAAGAATTGAAATCAGCATACTAGAGTGATGCTCTTGCTTCTGAATTCAGGTCCTCTTCCCTCAACAAAGAACAAGAACGGAGGTTTGTTCTGCCTCCAGGACCTCCCTGCCTCCCCACTCACAATTCCAATAGGCCCTAATTCAGTTATCAGAACGTTTAAGCCAACAACATTCTGTGACTAAATATGGTGCTTAAATTTCCGCCACAGGTAAGAGTCTAAGGTCAAATGTATTTAAAGATCTCCTGAAGCCATGCTCCCCAAAATAATTTCAGAGAAATCAAATATCTGAGTTCTAAGAAGTTCAGCATCTTCTAAGGTTCTGGGAACCTGGAATAAGGCTTGGCAGTGCCTGGTGCTATTTATGAATGTGCCGGTTGAACTATGCCAATTTCACCTATGTGATGGGATTGGGAGACTCAGTTGTGGCTCCCCTACTATAAGTGACTGCACTGAATAAATTTTCTTCAGGCCCTATGAAGGAAACTATGTTCCCCTCAACCAGCTCTATTCTTTCTATTCACAGTACATTCACATTCACTATTGAAAAGTTTGACTTCCTTTATGCTAGGTTTAGAAGCAACTCCCAAATTAGATGCACTATTTGGGGGGGAGGGAGGTCCCATAAAGCCCCAGGTCTCCTACTATCTCAAACCCACAGGCTGAAATTGTTTGAACTGGCTGCAGTAAAATCTGGTTCATGAGCTTTTAAACTAGCTCAAAGCATTTTCCAGACATGATGGACTTAGAGGGTGTAAATGCCACGAAAATACAAGAAATGTTATTGTATCAGATATACTCCTGCCTTGCAGAATCACTGCCAAGAATATAAACTGTATAAACATTCTCACAGAAACTTCAGAGTAAGACTAATCGTTTGAGACATCTAAAAATTAGAGGGAAAACACATCTAGGTGACTCCTTTTTAATCAGAAATAAAACTTCACAGATATTTTTCAAAGGATACTGTATGCTGTGTCACCCCATGTTAACTAAAAATCACACGCTGCTCAAATCTTGAGATCTAATCAGTTAACACCATAATGAATGTAACCAAGTCTCCTGAAGCTCGAAATACCCAGTTTGGTATTTATTGATCATCAAACGTGTGAGTATAAAAGTGTGCAATTTTCAAGGTATTTATTTAAACTGTATGAAATGTCACCTCTAGGCAACAGAAAAGCCTTTAAAAAAACAAACAAACTAAAAACAGTGTGTTCTGCTTCCCAAAAGGATAAAGCAAAGTGGATCTTGTGACTACAGGAAAGTGCAAACAAGAGGACACTTTGTTCTCTCCAGGAAGTTACTGTTTGGGAGCTAAAGAGCCTTCCTCACAGTGCCTCTGACACATGGCATGTAGTCACACTTCCAACAGGTGAACATACTCACTAAAGGAAAAACCACAACTCTCCAGGCTGCCTCAATTGACTAAAATACTACTTCAGGGCAGTACTGGGTTCTGCCTCCCAGTACCCTAGGAGCACTGATTTTTCCCTGGGTCAGTGAACTCCTCCCAGAAAGACAGTACCTAACAACAGCTAAGGGGTCCTCAACAGCTTCTGAACTGTATGGCACTTGCTTGTGGAGCAGTGTGTCCTGTAGGCCAAGCTAAAGATGTGCCCCCATCATGACAGACACAAAATCTACACCTTAAAAAAAAAATCTTCTCTTCTTTCCCTCACAGTAGCCAGGCTCAGTCTGTGTTTCTGTAATGGAACCACAGGTGTGTTGGTTAAAACTTGTATCACCAGTTTTCTCCTTTTTAAACAGTGAATGTCATGCCTGAGGTTACAGCTGCACCTCCCCTATGTTCTGGGAAAGATGACATCTATTCAACTGAGAAGTGAACTATTTGAGCAAGGCCTTTTCTGGAAGGTACTCAGAGTTCTACAGAGATGCTACTCCTGATAAATGGACAGGACTTGACTCGTGGACCGAATTTTTTATACGTAAAAAAAAAATGGTTATTCTATTCCACCCTATATACAGAAATTGAAAGTCTTTTTTTCCCCCTGCCAAATCTTCTCTAAGAAGTGTCCCACCAACTCCAGACAAGTTAAAATCCTGACAGTACAGAAATATGCTGTTTTGGTAAAAAAAAAAAAAAAAATTACATCCCGCACCTAGAATAAAAGAGAAGCCGTCAGGACCTTTATTTTTTTTGAGGTCAGAAAATTTATAGCTCTGAAATCCAGAATGTGGTTTTATGAGCTGTGATATTCTGGGGGCTTGACATATTGGTTTTGAGAGCACAGTTTCAACAATGCATATACTTTTAAAATAATATTTTATTTGTCACATAATTGTAATATTCCCATATCAAAATATTTATGCCATTAAAATCAATTTTTTACTATTTATTTATTTTGTGAATAGTAAAAAAATGACTACATTTGTGTCTGATGTATTCTTATCACTGTGCTTACTGCCTTAAAGGATTGCATCCCAGTTAAATTTTCAATGTTTCTTCAGAAGAAGAGAAAGCAAGAAAGTTAAATAAAATTTTTCATTATTGTTATTTTTATTATTTCCATCCCAAATAATATACAGATTTATATAAACACAGATTAAAAAGTCCTTATGTGCGAGGTTAAATGCAAATGTTCTTTTGGGTAAGTTGGGTCTCACTACTACCAGGAAACCTTAACTTAAGCCAGTTGCAGCCTGAGGCTATTTATTTCAGTTCCCAGCAACTGAAAAAAAAAAAAAAAAAAAAAACCTGCAACCAAGAATTTGTCCATCTAACCTCATTCTTTTCAGCATTTGATGACATGTCACTAAAACAGAAAACTCACTAGGATTAGCCTGAGAGAGTGAAAATATAAGTGCTGTCCTCTTAGGTGTGCTATATCAAATATAGCACATGGCCAATGATGAGAGGCAGGCTTTGGCCATCTGATGTGGCTTTTTTTCTCTAGAGAATGCCAGCATTTTTTCCCTTCCTAAGATTCCTCTTTATGTTCAGTGGATCTGATTTTTTCCCTTGTTCATGTGCTGGAATATTTACTGACAGAACATTGGGCCCCTCAAAACTAGTAAGTGGTGGGTGTGCTCTGGTACCCTGACACTGGTGGGCAAGGCTTCATGAAATTGGCTGTACTCTCGTAGGAATTGGCAACTGTGGACTGGTACCCCTGGGGTAGTCTCTAGAGTCTGCAGGCCATGGTCTTCATCTAGGTTAGGTTATCTCTGAGTCTTTAGTGGCCAGTAATTTTGGGCATGTGTCAGTGATGGGGACTTTGGGAGTCCTGTCCTATTCCTGCAGAGTATCTTCCATACTTACCTGAACTTCTTTCTGAAAGTGCAGCATTTTAGCACCTTTCAAGATTGTGTGCTGGAGTGAGCAGAGTCACCAGAATCAAAACTCCATGTGTTGTCTTCTTGCATGAGTGTGGTAGTGATCTGTAGGATCAGGTATTCTTTCTTCTCAATCTTGCCAGTCTTTCTTTTTTGTGAGGGTAGTGGTACTGTAGATTAAATCCAGAGATCCTATATCACTTAGCTACATCCTTGGTAATTTTCATTTTATTTTTAGACAGATGCTGTGACTGGCATTGAACTTGTGATTTATTCTCCAGAGTTGCAGTAATTAAAGGTGTGTGTCATTCTGCATGGTTCCCCTTGAATATTCTAAATCTGTCAGTAAATTCATAAATTTCGTCTTCCTGTCCAGATTCCTAATGACAACATCTCCGCCCAACAGTACTCACTTTTTTTTAAATCATACTACAGTTCTAATGGGCACAGTATTTTTTAATTTTTACGAAGAATTGGATGGACCTTTTTATAGGATTTGTTTTCTGTCTGGGTTCAGTGCCACATATCTGTACTACCAGAGACTCAGGTGGAAAAGGCAGGAAGATTGCAATTTTATGGTCAACTTCAAGAATTTAGGTAGACTGCAGGCAAGTTAGGTAGACTTATCTCACATTTTTAAAACAAGGGCTGGGGATATAGCTCAGATTTAACATGTCCCTTTGTTAAATCTTCAGAACCACAGAAAAATAAAAAGCAAAACATTCGTTTTTTTGTTTCTGAGCATTTCATATGAGTAGAGGAGAATCATTAGATTTTCATAAAAATTTGTATATGTGTGTTCTTTCTTTGTCTTTTCCAGGACAGACACCTTGTCAGAATGTCTTTGTGCTGAGAGTCCTTCTTGTGGAGTTTATGTCATGGGGATATCATGCCCTCTCTGATTTTTTTTTCTGGTCCTGTGTTTCAAAACAGCCAGATATTAGTATCTCACACCGGATACATGTAAGATCTCTAAGGCACAAGTTCAAGGTCAGACTCAGTACTTGGGTCCTATTCTGTTAGAGAGAGAGGTGTAAGTTTCAAAACAGCCTGAGTGCATCATGGCTAGAAAGAATCTTCTGAATCTCCTGGTGTATCCTTAATCTAAAAATGCACTTAAGTTTCTCCCCGCCCTGTGTTTTGGCTTTTGTGAATACTGCTACAATGAAGATTACAATTTAGCCATTATTTGACATGTTGATTCCAGTTCCAGTGAAAATACAACCAGAATTATTTTTACTGTTAGCTTTTAAAGAGCCCTCATGATTTTTTTAAAAATGCGAGTTATTAAATTTATATTCTAGTTCAGTGTGAAAGTGTTTATTTTTTCTTCCATAACCATATAATTGGAATATTAGTTATCATTCAACTTTTTGATAGTAACCACTCTTGTTTTTCTTTGACATTTATTTTTTGAGTTGCAATTGTATACAATACCTTGATTTTATTTTATTTTTTGTGATGCTGAGCATTTAACCCAGTGTCTCATGCCTCCTAGAAAAGGACTAGAACTGTGAGTCATAACCCTAAGTCCTGAGTGTAGCCATTCTAAGAGCTGTACACATCTTTAGAAGGCCTTAAACTTTGCTGGTGAACTAAATTTCTGATTCAAGTTTTTAAGAATCTATTCTAGAAATAAACATGAACCTTTGATTTTTACCCCTTTTTCTTCACTCCTGTTGTGTATTTTAGCCTAAGGAAATACTCACACATTAATATGAAGCCACCTCTTTGTGATCTTGAAAGATTTGCACATGAGAGCTGCTACTTTTTCTTTTATGAGCAGAGTTCTGAAGAAATTTAGAATTTCTTTCTTTTGTCTCTTCTTTAATTAGAAGTAAAGCATTTTGAAATTTTGGTAGAGTATTATTATAAATTAATTTGGGGGTAATGGTCATCTTTATAATGATGAGTTTTGTCATCTACACACATGGTGTTTAAATGAGAGTTTTATGTGATTCTATGCATTTTTATATTCTCAAATTTCACATATTTTCTATGTAAATATGTTTCCTATGAAATATGACATTCATATGACATTAAAAAACTTATATGGTGTTATTTTTGAAACACAATATCTTTATTTTATTTATTTATTTTGATGTAGTTCTGAGGATCAAATCCAGTACCACACATGTACAAGGCAAGCACTCTGTCTCTGAGCCACAACTCAAGCCATACTTGGTGTTTTATAGTCCCCCCCTTCTGGATTTAATGTGATAAAAATTTTGTTTCTTCATCTAGAAACCATTATTTTCCACAGTTTATTATTTATCTCTTTCTAAATGTACTTCCTCTTTAATTAAGATGTTATCTTTAAACTTTTTGGAAAAATACTGCTGTACACATATCTATAAATGTGCTATATTTTAGTCTGTTGCTTGTGGAAGTGTATCAGGTATCTTCAATAGAAAAACAGTTTGCACATGTGGATAGCAAAAACTAAAACTCCATCTTTCCTACATGATAATTAATTCATTCCACATCTTTGTCAGTAGTTTTTAATGTGGTGCAAATCAATAAAATTTGATTTTATTGAGCTCATTCAGAAAAGGATATTTAAATTATATACATTCTTGAATTACCACTTGAATTACCACAAATGATGAATACTATGTACTATTGCCTACATCAAGAAATAGAACACCAGTGATGCCCTGACAACCTCTTTATGTCCTATTCCTCTTACTACCCTTCATAATCCCCAACTGTAATGACTACTTTATTTTTTCATCTAATACTGTTAAAACATTTTAAAGAAATTTATTCCCTCTTTACTCATTAATAGGAAAGCCCCCCTTATAATCCTTCTCTTCCACTTCTATATTTTTCTCTCTTTAGCTTGACTTTCTTTCAATTTCCTTTCTATTCTTCAGATCATTTTCACTACATAGACCATTGCCATCTGGTCTCCTCTATGTGATGTTTGGGCCATGTTTGGACTGGTGTGAAAAGTGAGCCTCAGTGTACTGACCAAATGTCTTCCACTGTAGGATGTGGTGGTAGATGGAGAAAATTTTTCAGTTGGTAAATGTGGCAGTTTTAGGGGCAAGTTAGAGCATTCTCATAGAATATATATATTTTTTTCTCTTCTGTTCTGTCTACAGGTAGAATTAAGTGTTCATTTTGTAAGCCTCAATGGATAACATCACACCATGTTGCAACATTGCTCTAACTTTGACCTTAGCACAGCAAATTTGACAATTTTTGTCACTTAACTTCTCTGTGACCATTAGTCTCTTTTTGTGTATGTGTATTTTTTTACAGTTTGGTAAAAATATAATATTCTCTTGGCTTGAATTTTAACTTCTTTAAATAGTATAGCTTTATACTCACATATTTATTCATTTATGTATTTACTTTTCATTTTAATATTTTCTCTTCTTTGGAATATTTTTGAAACTTCTCTTCTGTGTTTTACTCTGTTGTGATGTCTTTTTTCCCCAAAGAAATGAATAGTACTTCATATATTATCAACTATAAGCACTTTATTAGAAGAGTTAACTAACTATATCTCCCACTCTAGATCTTACCTTTGGATTTTGGAGACACACTGACTTATAACAACAAAAGTAGATTATTTTTTTGACTGGGGATTGAAATCAGAGGCACTCGACTACCGAGCCACATCCTCAGCCCTATTTAGTATTTTATTTAGAGGCAGGCTGTCATTGAGTTGCTTAGTGCCTCACCATTGTTGAGGCTCATTTTGAACTCATCATCCTCATGTCTCAGCCTCTCAAATTTCTGTGATTACAGACATGTGCTACCATCACTGGCACCAAATTAGGATTCATGGAGGCAATCTCCTAAAAATTTACCAGGTTGAATTTAGAAAGAACGAAATAACTGAATGAAATACCCGAAGCATATAAGAACCCCCAGAGATGTTATGTAAAGACACATCATATTGGGATTAGCAGGGACATCCACACAGGATGAAAATGATCTTAGTCGGGGCGATCTAGTCAATATTCACCTAGGAAAGTTTCCCAAAGTCAAGTTAAATACATAGCTGATACCTGCTATCTTAACAGGGCTGTATCCTCTGCTGTGCTTTTGAGTTTGACTATGTCCAATGAGCATATTTAGGTTTGATGATCTCTGAATTTTCTAATATTTCACAGGTAGTGTTCTAAGCAGCTCTCTCTTTATTCCATATTTTTGTGAATCTGTTTTCTAAACTGCTTCAGTTTGAAGGCCCATGGTGCATATCTTTCTTCCTTTTATTGTCCTTATAGCTTCATTTTCTTAAATTCTGGCAATTACTGTAAGCAAAGACAAGCTCACAGGTATCTGCCATCTTCTGTGCTAGGGACATAGACTGTGTGAGTTTTGAGGGTAGCTGTTTGTGTACCATCATGTACTATTGTGTTATTTTTTAAGGTTACATCAGAACAAATACAAGAAAATATTTTATGACCATAAGCAGAGCAATGCCCACAGTCACTGGAATCTAGAGTAGTGTTTTTTTTTTCCTAAATAGTTTTGAAGAAGTGTGGCTCTGCAGACAATGTAAGAGTATTCTGTTGTCAAGATACTTAAACATTCTTCACTTTCAAAGAATAAACTCCTATTATTTTAAGCATTTACATTTATGATTATGTTTCAAGTGGCAAAGTAAATTTTTTTCCTGAAATTTAAATTAACTATGTGACTAAATGCTAATATGAAAAAATAGATGTTAAAACTAAATAGTGGTTGTCAAAGCTGTGCAAATCTTTTGCAAAATATAATTGAAGATTACTATTTTTTGTCAGAAACATCAATGATTTGGTCATAAAACTTCTTTAATCTAAAGTACTAAGCTTATCTGGAATGGAAACTATGTATTATGCTATTAAGAACATTTCTAACTTTGCTTTAGACTACCTCTCATGATTTATACCTGAAGAAATATTCTAAAGCAAAATATGACATGTTTTTTTATTTGCATTGAACAACCTTTTTCTATATAAGGGGAGGTATGATACTTAAATTAATGTCTTTGCAATTATTATTTTTAAGTTTTAAGATTGATGGGTTACTTTCTTCATTCTATCTCCTTCTAGATTGAGATTAGAAAGATTTGCTGGCTACTGTATCTATCATCATCTGTGCCTTGAATGTGTGTTTGTGGAAATTTGTTGTCTTGCTTTCTGACTCATAGTGATTACAGATGGCTGAAGATTTCAGCAATATTTTTGCCTTTGTAAAAATAAGAGGCATTGTAACTTGCTTCTGTCTCTTACTACCTGAATTGTTTAATTTTTTTCCAAATGAGGTATTAGAAGTGTTTTCAAGTGTATATTTTAAAAGTAAAAATTTATCATGAACTTTTAGTATCTATAAGTGAGCTCAGAAAAGTAACAAGATTAGAGATCAATCAGTTGTTAATGTATATAAGAATATGAATATATTTTAAATTAAAAACCATTTTCATAACAATCATATCAAAAACAAAATAGTTAGGATAAATTTTAGAAAGTTCTTAAAAGGTAAAAATGAAAAAAAAAATAGAACACATGGCTTTCTTTTACCAGATCTAGTCACATCCCTAAGTCCTCTGTTTTTCTTAAGGGCTTTATCTTTAAAGAAAGAGGGAAGAAATTATGTTTTATCACTGTGGTACTGCAGATTGGGCCTAAGTATGTTATATCAGTGAGCTATATTACCAGGCTTTTTAAGTTTTTTTAGACAAGATCTTGCTAAGTTATTGAGACTCAACTAAATGTTGTGATCCTCTAGACTCAGTCTCCCATGTAACTGAAATTACACTTGTGTTCCACAAACCATGGCAGGGATTGCATCCTTTACTTTAAAATAATTAGAGTTGTATCAGGATAAAATTTAGGGTTGCAAATGTGTAGTAATTTTGCCATTTTTATGTGAGAAAATGGAGACAACAGAGAGAGGATATGGCTCTTCACATCTTAGGAAGTGGAACACCAACTATTGATTCACCTGGCAATTATTCAGCATTTAAAAGTTCCCCAGATATGAAAAAATTGTTTGAGAGAGATATGTGTACAATTGCTGTGAGGAAGAGCAAATAATTATTTCAAAGTGTAAGGAAGAGGACTCTAAGAAATTCTGTGTTGAGCTAACAGGGTATAAAGAACAGAGTCTCTGAGGTTTAATTGTAGAATCATAGAAGATACATATAATGTAAAAAATGCAGTGGATGCATTTTTTAAAAAAAGATTATTTGGGGATGGGGCTGTAGCTCAGTGGTAGAGCACTTGCCTTGCATCTGTGAGGCACTGGGTTTGATCCTCAGCACCACATAAAAATAAATATAGATATTTAAAAATGATTATTTATAGGACTTGGTCAAATGTCCTACCTCTCACACACCATATGCATACCCATCATGCTACTTCCACCTCACCTGCATTCTAGCACTCAAGCCTACAAAATTTTGCTCAAGATGAACCTTGCTTGAAGAGAAGTGTGCTTGGCAATAGTTCTCGTGAATCACCATGGGCAGAACTCCTTGCCTAGACTGTGGTAGTAATCAGATAGAATGACAAAGTTTAAAACCAACTTTCTCTCTCTCTCTCTCTCTCTCTCTCTCTCTCTCTCTCTCTCTCTCTCTCTCTCTCTCCTTTCTATCTCTGTAATAACTGAAGATTTTAATTATAGATATATAGATGGATGACATAAACTTGGGCGTATTGAGCAAAATAATTGTAACACCAAAAGTATACATGTGCAGAAAGAGTATGAATCATACATTGCCTATCACACTGATGTTTTATTTCATTGGTTGCCGTAGAGCAGGTTTTCTGTGTAATGTAATCTACTGAACACTATAAAGTTAGTTTTGTGTGTGACAGGCACAAAGAGAATTAACATTGATATCTTGTTTACAGATAAATTTAAAGTAAAGGAAACCTTATTTATTTATTTATATGTTTTGGATTGCTTCTTTTTAGTTTGATAAAAATAGGCCAAAAAGCAGTTTCCTGTATTTTTTTTTGGGGGGGGGTTTCTGTTGTTTCCTTCTTTTGTGATATAAGTTTAAGTTGTATAACTGTGCTTAGTGATACATATAAAGTATATTATATAATCATAATGCAGTATTACTCAGAAATAAATATAAATAAATTGGATGATGGGTTTTAAGTGAATAAGGACACAGAAATCTATTACATCTCTTATTCATGATAACTAAAATAAAATTTTGTTAAAATAGAATATTGATTACTATAGCTAGGGTGTGTAGAAAGGTAACAAAGATGGAATAAGTATATATTGATATTATTAATATCTGTGAATGTATGAATGAAAATATTACATTTAATCACATTAATATGTATGTTTTTATGTTAAAAAATCCATCATCTCACAAAATTACTTCATTCTGTTTTAGAAATACCTAAAATTCTACTGTCATTGGGATTTTTAGAATGTGATACATTACTGTTAACTATAGTCCTGAAATACACAACATTTTCTTTGTGTGCACTCATTTTTTTTTGTTGGTGGAGACAGGGTTCTAAACACAGAGTATGCAATGCATTTCTTATTTCTTTCTGTGTCTTGATAATTTCACTTCACATGAAGTTCTCCAGCTTCATCCATATTAATTTAAATGGTGAAAAAAATAGGAAGTTTGAATTCAGGGTTGCATTTTTATTAAGGTATATCCTCAGTAATTTTTACTATTTAATTTTAAGACAGCCTCTTATTACATTACAGCCACCTACAGCATCCTTCTTTGAAAATCAAGGTTTAGTGGCCAGCCTCAGTATCTTAGTGACATTCTCAGCAGCATAAAAGATTCTGACTCAAGAGAATTTTTAAAAACAAGAAGTTATACCTGTCTGTTTCTATCTTTGTATGTATGTATGTACACAAATGTGTGTGTGTGTGTGTGTGTGTGTGTGTGTGTGTGTGTGTATCCTACGGATATATGAACATATGAACATAGATAAATATGTATGTGTAAATGTATTTTCTATAAATTATTTATACATTATATGTATATCATATATGTATTCAGATTTTATATTTAGGGTCTTATTTTTTTAATTCTACAAGGAAACAATATCTTTTTATTTTTATTTATTGATTGATTTTTTATGTTTTATTGAAGATAAAATCCAGTGCCTCACATGTGCAGGTTAGCATTCTACCACTGAAACACACCCTCAACCCCAGGTTATTTTTATTTTATTTTATTTTATAGACATTTAAGGTTTTTATATGAAATGGCTTTATGGGTAGTGTTTCAGTTTATTGGGAGTGCAGATATTTTTTTTTTTTTTAAAGAGAGAGTGAGAGAGGAGAGAGAGAGAGAGAGAGAGAGAGAGAGAGAGAGAGAGAGAGAATTTTTAATATTTACTTTTTTTTAGTTCTTGGCGGACACAACATCTTTGTTGGTATGTGGTGCTGAGGATCGAACCCGGGCCGCACGCATGCCAGGCTAGCGCGCTACCGCTGAGCCACATCTCCAGCCCGAGTGCAGATATTCTTAAAGTTGGATTTTATTTTTATTTTTTGGTTTTTGTAATGGTTACTTTGAGTGGTCAACCTAAGCAGATTTAGGTATTCCTGGAAAATTGACATAAAATACCTCTGGGTGTTCCTGAGTGTGTTTCAAAAATTGGGTCAGAACCCAGTGGGGAAGAGATGCCATGAATGTACATAAGACCAACCAGTCCATTGTATTTGAATAAATAGAGAAGGAAGACTGTCACTGGCTTGTGCTTCTATCTTTATAGATTAGGTTTTGTTTTGTTTTGTTTTGTTTTTCTCCCTCTTGTTGTGTGACCTCTGAACATCTGACATCAGATTTTTCAGTCTTTGAATGTGGACTTGCACCATTGCCTCTACATGAGCCTTTTTAACCCTTCTGTCTTGGAAAATAGCTGCTTCACTGAATTTGATTTAAGAGGTTTCCAATTTCTTGGCCTGTGATCTTATAAGTTTTCCTTTTTTTCCCATCTTATAGACAGCAGCTTTGAGGATTACTCATCTCATTATCATGTTAGTTGATCTATTAAGTCTCCTTGTCCATGAACATATACATATATGTGTTCTATTAATTCTGATCTTTTGAGGACCTGGATAATATAGTATATGGTAGAAAAATATCTGAGTCATATGGTATTTCTACTTTTAATTGTTTGAAACTCCCATATTATTATTCATGTTGTCAGTACTAGTTTATATTTTCAGCAAGATTGTCCAAGTGTTTTATGAAATAAAATTATTTACAATAACATCAAAATAATAAAAGATTACCTGCCTATTGTAGGCAATCATAGTCCCAGATAGTTGGGTGGTTAATTGGGGAGGACCTCTTGAGACCATGAGTTCAAGATCACTCTGTGCAACATAGAAAGAGGTCAATCTAAAAAATAATAAAAATGTTAAACAGTAAATTTCATGAAAAAAGTGAAAAAGTTACACGATGAAAATTATGACTTTCTAATATATTTTTAAGTTAAAGATCTGAACAAATGTGAAAAAAATCTTATGTTCATGGATTGGGAAGTCAAATATTATTAAGATGTAAAATATGGTGATATTGGCCTAAAATACCACTGCTCTCACTTTCAGCATCTCAGATTGTTTCTTTATGGAAATTGACAGTCTGATTCTAAAATGCATACATGAAATCACACAGGCCTTCAAATAACCAACACAATCTTGAATGGGAAAAAATCTAGGAGGACCATGCTGTTTCTCTATTTGAAACTTGCTAAAAATCATCAGTAATCAAAATAGTATGGTATGGACAGAAAAATATATATGTGGAATTATGGAATAGAGATGAGAGTCTACAAATTTGCCTGTTCACAAATTATTTTAAATGAATAGCTTTGAATCAAGTGTTGCTAAAATGATAGATATATAAATGCAAATAATTAATTTGGAAATCCATTTATCCCATCTACAGAAACTCAAAATGGACTAAACACATAAATGTAGAAAACAATATTAGAAAACTAAAAGGAAATATAAATATAAATATATATTTTAGAGGATATGAGGAAAGAACTAATCAGTGATTTCTGATCTCCCCATAATACTTAAAGGAATCAGTGGAAGAAGAGCTGATCTGAGAGGTGAGTGCCAAAACCAAAAGGGGATTTCAGTAGTCTAGAAATGTGGTAAGACATGGGTGAATAGAAAGTTAATTAGGAAGAACCCTATGTATGCCCTGTGGTTGGTGGTTTGGGCTCTACAGGCAGACAAATATGGCTGTGAATTTCTACTTCTGCCATTTAAGAGAATTGTGCTCTTGAACAAGTCACATAACTTATTTGTGCCTCAGTTTTCTGGTTTGTACAGTGGAGATGATAATAATATGTGCTATATAGAATAAAAATTAAATGGGGATATATATATATATATCACATTTTTTAATCCATTTCTCTACTGAAGGGCATCTAGGTTGGTCCCACAGTTTAGCTATTATGAATTGTGCTGATAAAAATATTGATGTGGCTGTGTCCCTATAATATGCTGTTTTTCAAGTTCTTTGGTTATAAACAAAAAAAAAAAAAGGAGAGCTGGGTCAAGTGGTCGTTTCATTCTCAATTTTCAAAGGAATCTGCACCAACTTGCAGTCCCACCATCAATGTATGAGTGTAACTATTTCCCTACAACCTCACCACACTTATTGTTGTTTGTCTTCATAATAGCTACCATTCTGAATACAGTGAGATGATATCTTTGAGTAGTTTTGGTTTGCATTTCTCTAATTGCTAGAGATAATGAACATTTTTTTTTATATATTTGTAGATTGTTTCTATATCCTCTTCTGAGAAGTGTCTGTTCAGGTCCTTGGCCCATTTATTTATTTATTTTTTAATTTTTATTATTGGTTGTTCAAAACATTACATAGTTCTTGACATATCATATTTTATACATTTGATTCAAGTGGGTTATGAACTCCCATTTTTACCCTGTATATAGATTGCAGAATCACATCAGTTACACTTCCATTGATTTACATATTGCCATACTAGTGTCTGTTGTATTCTGTTACCTTTCCTATCCTGTATTATCCCTCCGCCCCTCTCCTCCCCTCCCATCTTCTCTCTCTACCCCATCTACTGTAATTCATTTCTCCCCCTTGTTTTTTCCCCTTTACCCTCACTTCCTCTTATATGTAATTTTGTATAACAATGAGGATCTCCTTCCATTTCCATGCAATTTCCCTTCTCTCTTCCTTTCCCTCCCACCTCTCATCCCTGTTTAATGTTAATCTTCTTCTCATGCTCTTCCTTCCTGCTCTGTTCTTAGTTGTTCTCCTTATATCAAAGAAGACATTTGGCATTGGTTGTTTTAGGGATTGGCTAGCTTCACTTAGCATAATCTGCTCTAATGCCATCCAGTTCCCTGCAAATTCCACGATTTTGTCATTTTTTAGTGCTGAGTATTACTCTGTTGTGTATAAATGCCACATTTTTTTATCCATTCATCTATTGAAGAGCATCTAGGTTGGATCCACAATCCACCTATTGTGAATTGTGCTGTAATGAACATCAATGTAGCAGTATCCCTATAGTATGCTCTTTTAAGGTCTTTAGGGAATAGTCAGAGAAGGGGAATAGCTGGGTCAAATGGTGGTTCCATTCCCAGCTTTCCAAGGAATCTCCATACTGCTTTCCAATTTGGCCACACTAATTTGCAGTCCCACCAGCAATGTACAATTGTACCCTTTTCCCCACATCCTCGGCAGCACTTGTTGTTGTTTGAGTTCATAATGGCTGCCAATCTTACTGGAGTGAGATGGTATCTTAGGGTGGTTTTGATTTGCATTTCTCTGACTGCTAGAGATGATGAGCATTTTTTCATGTACTTGTTGATTGATTGTATGTCCTCCTTTGAGAAGTGTCTGTTCAGGTCCTTGGCCCATTTGCTGATTGGTTTATTTGTTTTCTTATTGTTTAATTTTTTGAGTTCTTTGTATACTCTGGATATTAGGGCTCTATCTGAAGTGTGAGGAGTAAAAATTTGTTCCCAGGATGTAGGCTCCCTATTTACCTCTCTTATTGTTTTTCTTGCTGAGAAAAAAACTTTTTAGTTTGAGTAAGTCCCATTTGTTGATTCTTGTTATTAACTCTTGTACTATGGGTGTCCTATTAAGGAATTTGGAGCCCGACCCCAGAATATGTAGATTGGAGCCAACTTTTTCTTCTATCAGATGCAGAGTCTCTGATTTGATATCAAGCTCTTTTATCCACTTTGAGTTAACTTTTGTGCATGGTGAGAGAAAGGGATTCAGTTTCATTTTGTTGCATATGGATTTCTCGTTTTCCCAGCACCATTTGTTGAAGATGCTATCCTTCCTCCATTGCAGGCTTTTAGCACCTTTATCAAATATAAGATAATTGTAATTTTGTGGATTAGTCTCTGTGTCTTCTATTCTGTACCATTGTTCCACCCGCCTGTTTTGGTACCAGTACTTTGATGTTTTTGTTACTGTTGCTCTGTAGTATATTTTGAAGACTGGTATCGCTATACCGCCTGATTCACACTTCCTGCTTAGAATTGTTTTTGCTATTCTGGGTCTTTTATTTTTCTATATGAATTTCATGATTGCTTTATCTATTTCTACATGAAATGCCTTTGGGATTTTGATTGGCATTGCATGAAACCTATAGAGAACTTTTGGTAATATCACTTGGCTCCTTTATTGATTTGATTATTTGGTTTTGTTTTTGGTGTTTAGCTTTTTAAGTTCTTTATATACCTGAGAGATTAATGCTTTATCTGATGTGTGAGAGGTAAAATTTTCTTCCAAGATATAGGCTCTTTATATACCTCACAGATTGTTTATTTTGCTACAAAGAAACATTTTAGTTTGATTTTTTACATTTATTGATTCTTGATTTTAATTCTTGTGCCACAGGAGTCTTATTAAGGAAGTTGGAGCCTTATCCCACATGATGAATATTAGGGTGTACTTTTTTTCTACTAGATGCAGTCTTGGTTTAATTTCTATGACCTTGATATATATTGAGTTGAGTTTTGTGTATGGTCAGAGATAGGGGTTTAATTTTATTTTGTCACATATAGATTTCCAGTTTTCCCAGCACCATTTGATGAAGAGGCTATTTTTCTCCAGTGTATGTTTTTGTCATCTTTGTATAATATAAGATCATTGTAGTTTTGTGGGTTCATCTCTGTGTCCTCTATTCAGTACCATTGGTCTACTAGTCTGTTTTGGTGTCAATACCAGGGTGTTTTTGTTATTATTGCTCAGTTGTATAGTTTAAAGTCTGATATAGTGATGCCACCTGCTTCACTCTTCCTGCTAAAGACTGATTTAGCAATTCTGGGTCTCTTATTTTTCCAGATAAGTTTTATAATTGCTTTTTCTATTTCTTTGAGGAATGCCATTGGGATTTTGATTGGAATTACATTAAATTTGTATGGTGCTTTTTGTAGTATGGTCATTTTGATAATATTAATTCTGCCTATCCAAGAGCAATGCAGATCTTTCCATCTTCTAAGGTCTTCTTTAATTTTTTCTTCTTTAGGGTATGTAGTTTTCATTGTATAGCTCTTTTATCTCTTTCATTATGTTGATTCCATGTATTTTATTTTTTTATTTTTTTGAGGCTATTGTGAATAGAGTAGTTTTCTCATTTTCCTCTCAGAAGATTTGTCACTGATACACAGAAATGCCTTTGACTTATGGGTGTTGAATTTATATCCTGATATTTTGCTAAATTCATTTTCTAGTTCTAGAATTTGTTCTGGTGGAGCTTCTGGTTATTTTATGTATAGAATCATATCATCAGCAAATAGTGCTAATTTATGTTCTTCTTTTCACATATGTATCTCTTTAATTTCTTTAGTCTGTCTAATTGCTCTGTCCAGTGTTTCAAGAACTATGTTAAATAGAAGTGGTGAAAGATGGCATCCCTGTCTTCTCCCATTTTTTAGAGGGAATGCCTTCAATTTTTCTCCATTTAGAATGATTTTGATGTAGGGATTAGCATAGATAGCATTTATGATGTTTAAATATGTTCCTGTTATTCCTAGTTTTTCTAGTGTATGTAACATTAAGGGGTGCTCTATTTTGTCAAATGCTTTTTTTTGCATCTATTGAGATGATCATATGGATTCTTATCTTTATGTCTATTGATGTGATGAATGACATTCATTGATTTCCATATGTTGAACCAACCTTGCATCCTACTTGAATTTTATTGAGAATTTTCACATATATGTTTATTAGAAATATTAGTGTAAAGTTTTCTTTTTTCTTTTTGGTGTGTCTTTGCCTGGTTTTGGAATCACGGTAATATTTGCCTCATAGAATGAGTTTGGAAGTGCTTCGCCTTTTTTTACTTCCTGGAATAAATTGAATAGTATTGATGGTAGTTCTCCTTTTAAGGTCTTGGTGAACTTGGCTGTGTATTTCTCTGGCTCTGGGCTTTTATTGGTTGGTACACTTCTGATAGCATCTTCTATTTCATTGTGTGTATCTTCCTGATTCAATTTGGATAAGTTGTATGAGTTAAGAAATTTGTCAATGCCTTCAATATCTTCTATTTTATTGAATTATTAGTTTTCAACATAAATTTTAATTATTTTATGTATTTCTGTAGTGTATGTTTTGACATTATCTTTTTATGAAATATGCTGGTAATTTGGGTTTTTTCTCTCCTCTTCTTCAGTGTAGCTAAGGATCTGTCAACTTTATTTATTCTTTTCAAAGTACCAACTTTTTGTTTTGTAAATTTTAAATTTTTTTTGATTTCATTGATTTCAGCTCTAATTTTAATTATTTCTTGCCTCCTAATGCTTTGCTGTGGATTTGTTCTTTTTCTAGAGCTATCTTTGTCTCCTTCCTAAAATACTCCCTGTTGCCTACATCTCACATGGGTATTCATCTTTAAGGTCTAACTAGATTTCTCCCTTTCCTTAGTACCTCTGGACCCTCAAACTCATAAATTTCCATATCATTTTAACTTTTTATATGAAGCTCCACTTTGTGTGATGTTGGCTTCCACCCGTGGCTGTGAATGGAACCTGCTGAACAAATGAACCTGGAGGACAGGAAAGCAGGCTTGGCCCTTCTGGTGCCTGACACAAAATGATGGTCAGTGCTGACTGGTCAGAGCCTTAATGTCTAGCACATGTCACTTATTTAGCAAGCCAGGAAGGAATGAATGGCCTGATGAGGAAAGGCCCCTTCGTTAAGTGTTGCCCAATGATGTGTAGACTGGACAAGGAAAGACAGTGACCTTGCAGAGACAGGTAGCTGGGCCCTCTCTGTATTGCCCCAACACCTGTGTCTGAAGGGCTTCCTCTTCTCTTTGTGGACAGCATATCCACATGGGCTCCATGGCAGCATTATTCTGGTCCAAACTTGGAGTCACAAATACCAGGGCTCCATGACAGCATTATTCTGGTCCAAACTTGGAGTCACAAATGCCGGCTAAATTTCAAAACTAGATGGAGTCATCCTATCCAACAATGGCAAGAGTTATCTGTTCTACAGAGCAGTTACTCTAAATTCCACCTCCCTGCATAACTCCCAACCTAGGGCCATTTCTGGCTAACACTTAGGAATTTGCAAAGTCTGGGCCTAGGAGAATAAAACCACAAAATATAGGGTCATGCCTTCAAGCTCCACTGTCTACCCTGAGGACCTGACTCACTTTGCTACCAGCCCAGTGGTGGCATGGTGACCTCCCTGAAGAGAAGGCACCTCCCACTCACAGGGGCATCCAGGTCTTTTATTCTGCAGAAACAGCCAGATCAGGCAGAGAAGTCCAGCAGCCAGGGAAGAAGCATCCATTCTCAGGAGTAGAGGAGACTCTCATGAAAGCCTGGTCACTTAAAGGGGAGCGATGATCAGGGTTTCCACCCTCCTCCACACTCCTGTGGTTCTCTTTAATTTGGAGCTGACCTTTCTAGCTGAGAAACCTCACTGCCTATCACTGCCTTTGACCTATTTATATAATTTTGGTTCTGTCTACACTGGGGATTTTAATATTGCAAAAATTTTCTCTATCACTCTTTCCTTCTACCTCTTCTAAATGGCACTGGAGAGTGCTTAGGATCTCAAGGAGAAGAAACACTGTTTGCACATAAGCAACAGGAAGGTCCAGGAATAAAAGCTGTAAACACATTGGCCCATAAACAACATCCTCTAACCCCCAGCTCAGTACTGGTGTGGGCTTTCATTAGCCCAGATGCTACACTTGAGCTGTTGTGGTGTCTGCATCTGGATATCAAGGTAGGCTACAGCTCAGGGCCACCAGAGGAGGGATGATCACATTGATAAAGATAGCCAGCAAAGTCCCATAGGGGCTACTCAAATGCTACCATGTGTCATTAAGTAATGTGGAAGGCAGAGAATGGCCTAGGAAGCAAGACAGGGACAGAAATCCCAAGAAGAGGGGGAGAATTGAAGTCCGGGACTGAAGACAGTAGAACACGCACAGAGAAAGGAAAGGGGTCAGGGCAAGAGAGATGACCTGGAACTTGAGAGCCACTGGAGGATCATATCCAAGAAGAAAAGCCACTAGCCCCACCAGGTCTGTATTCTTGTTACTTTCTTCTGCTTCCAGAGCTGTTAATTTATTGCCATGCTAGCAAAAGGGCATCTCATGAAAGTTGTACCTTCCATGCAAATCTATTGTGGTTGTTGAATGGTTCAGCTCCCAAGGAATAAATAAATAATAATAAATAAATAAAATAAAATAGGAAATAAGTATCACATGCCCATTTGCATCCACATGCTGCATAAACAGATATTGTAGAAAATGTATCTCAAAGACTGTTTGACGGCCAGGGTTTGATTTATGGAAAGAAAAGCCTGTCTTTTCCTAAATTAATATGTTTTCTTAATTTTAAAGGAAAATCCCTAATAATGCTTGCATCAGTCTTTTAAACTTGAGGGTTTCCAAAATTGAAAATGTAGAAGTTTATGGAGGAACTTCGAAACCAATAAAAGGAATTTAAATTATTTAGTTTTCAAAAATGAATAGACATTGTCAAGCCAACCTTAAATCAAACCTCAGGAAATAAGATGCTTCTCTTATATAAGAAGATAGTTTATATTTTTAAACTGTAAAATGTTAGGCCCAAAATATTTTTAAAGCAAAACAAGACATCACATCTAGCTGCCACTCCCTGGTGCCTAGGAAACAGACCATGAGTCAGACGAGGAAACTTCTTGTGGTCCTCCAGTGTGGCCTGATATGCCTGCTTCTGTCCACACCCTGCCCTGCCCGTGGGCTTCCCCATTCCCACCGAGAGCTCAGAGTCACTTTTCAATGTGATTCTCAGATGCTGCCCTGAAGTAGCTGTTCATTTTGCAGGGATATTTCCTCCCCTGTCACCATCTTTCTCTTTATGGAGTTCAGTATTTATCAAATCTAGCTAATATATGTGGTATTTAAAATCAAATAAAAAACTAAAAATGTATTAGACTCCCCATAATAGCAATAATTTCGTTTTCCAATATGTGCAAATGTGAAGACTTTGTTTCCAACTTGTGTATAACTTTGTAATCCAAATAAATTTCAAAACACATGTAATTTAAAATGTAAAATAATCAAATTTAAAATAAGATCATTTATATAACATGGCATTGTATTTGTTAGGTAGTAGTAAGATAATGGCAGGTAACAAACAACCTCAGGTCTCAGTGTTATTCAGTAACACATATTTATTTTTCCTTCAGTTATTTGTGAGTTGTGACCCGCAGATCTGTAGGTTTTGAGTGAATTTGAATTTTAAATCTATTCTGTGTTCCTTACAGTAGTAGCTGTATCCACAATAGCCAAGGAGCTGGAGAACAGTGAGCAGAATTAGGAAAAGACAAATCCTCTGTAACTTGCATACTGTCATTTGGATCTGTGAGCCTTTCTTTGGTCAATGCAGATCATTTGGCCCAGGCAGGCAAGTGGACTCTTCCTACATGGCAACCATGCCAAGCCAGGAGCTTAGGAACTGTGTGGTATGAAAACAAGACTGCTGCTATCTGAGAGAGGTGACATCATTTGTGTGACCTCTACTTGAAATTTCCATTTTGCATGCTACATCTTGGATAACTTTGTGCCTGTGATGACTCTGTCTGTAATTGTTGAGTCATGAATCCTTCCCAACTAAGACAGAACTTTCATTTCCAGAATGTTCCATGTTATTGTTCACTCCTCACTTGATGGAATGCATCAGAACATGCCCACTCCCGTCTAGTTTTTCTGCTGAGTTTTTCATAACTAACATGGCATAAGATGTGCAAGAGATTTCTAGACTTCCCCTAAAAACTGAAACTGAGAACTATCTCTAAACTCCCCTGAAATTGCTCATTTTAAGTGTGTGTATACATATACACACATTTATTGTGTGTTATACACATTATATATTATTCTATACTATATATGAAATATATTACAATATTTATATACATGTACTGGGTGATTCATTTTAAAGGATCTGAGACTATGTCACCCCAAAATATGCATATTGTCCAATTTAAGGGTACTTAAAAAATAGCAGCTCAAGAACACCGACATTTCATTCTGTTTCATTGAAGATGAAGTCTCCATTTGAAAAATGCCCTCCCTATAGTTCAAGTAACCAACTACCTTAGCATCTGCAAGGATGTAAACCTTGCAAACAGAAAGACATCACTGATTTTTATGACGTTAATTGTCTGTTCCTCAGTCACAGGGTTGTTTATTCAACAAATACCATTGAACTTCCATGTCTCAAAGAGTTCACTAAATGCAGGGTATCATTGCTGTCAATGAGAGAGATGCATTTTAAGTCCTCATACAATTTAACGTATTAGACAATTTTCAGCCCACATGTGCTCCCCTGGGAAGTCTGATAGATAAGCTCTCCTCGAGGAGTGTTCCTCTCTGCAGAAAGCTTGAGGAGTAATATGTAGGTGACTATGTGGGGATTATTTGTGTGTGTGTGTGTGTGTGTGTGTGTGTGCACATAATATAGTTTATTCATTTTTTAGTGTATTAATAGTGCCTTTTTTGTTTCATTTTATTCATTCCTCCAGTCATCAAAATTTTAGAGGAAAATGGGAGAACATTTCCATGAAGGAGGACTAGGCAAAGAGCTCTCAGACAAGACACCAATGTTGTGATTCATAAGAGGGAAAATTAAGGAACTGGACACTACCAAAACTTAAAATTTATTCAATGCAATCACCTTGTTGAAAGGACAAAAAGAAAAGCCAGAGACTGGGAAAAAATATTTGAAAGTCACATATCTGACACATGACTTATATCAAGAATATATGAAGAACATTCTAAATGAAACGATAAGAAAGTAATCCATTGAGAGAACGAGCAACATACATGAACAGAAACTTCACCAGGATGATGTAAGGGTGGCAAATAAGTACATTAATGATTCTCATGGTTAGGTATTACATACTCAAAGCAAAGTCACAATGAAAGGTTGTTACACACCCAATCTGGTGGCATCCAACTTTAATCCCCACTACTGGGGAAGCTGAAGCAGGTGGATGGTAAGTTCAAGGCCAACCTGGGCAACTTAGCAATACCTTGTCTCAAAATTCAAATAAAAAGATTTAGGGTGTAGCTCAGTGATGGAGAGCTTGCCTAACATGCAAGAGTTCTTGGATTTAATCCCCACCATCAAAAATAAATGAACAGAAATTATAAATCTGCCTGCTCTTGTGGATAAAATTAAATTACTGATAAACTTGAAGGCTGATTCAGAAATTCAATATCTCTCCTATAATGCTGGTGGGAATACAAATGGTATGACTGCTCTGGAGGAAAAATCTCCAGTTTCCTGTAAAATTAAAGCAGAGACTTATGATATAATTCAAAAATAGCACTTATGGGTATTTATCCCATAAACCTGTACATAAATGTTCATAGAAACCTTATTTATATTAACTTCAACCTGCAAATGCCACAAATGGCTTTCTATAAGTGAATGAAAGAACAAATCTGGTACATATATGCAATGAACTATTATTCAGCAATAAAAAAGGGCAAAAGAATCTACTAACACATGCAACAAACTGGATGCATCTCAAAAGAAGGAAGCTTGTGCCAAGTGTTTGCATACTGTATAATTCCAATTCTGCTACATTCTCTCACAGCAACATTATAATGAGGAGAGCACATCAGAGTCTCCTGAGGGACAGAGCTGGGGGAGGGAGTTGAATATAAAAGGACAATGGGAGGGACTTCCTTTTGGTGACAGAGCATTGACAATCAACACCTCTTCATTATGGTGTTGCTTACATGAGTCTATACAAGTGTTGAATTATCACAGAAGCACACACAAAGTGTTTGTAAATGAGTGAAATTAAGAAAGATTCTGAACTTGAGTTAGTATGAAAATGCCAGTGTTAATTTTAACTTGTGATATTGAATTTTTGTTATTTTAAGATATTGTCATTTGGGGAAGCAGGAGTAAGGGCATGGAGAACTCTCTATACCATTTGTTTACATCTTCTTTAAGCATTTCAAAATGAAAACTTAGGTAAATTATCTTTTGCTGCTGAAATTCATGATGATAGTATCTCTACATCCATCTGTCAATCATCCATCCATAACTTTTTATAAATGTTTTGAAGGAAATTAAAAAGTCTAGGAAGATCTGTTATCACAGGTGTTGATTGTCCCCAACAAACCTAACCTGCACCTTCATCCCCTTGACTTTCTGAAGTTACTGCAACATGCTGATCTTAAGAAAGTAACTGTAGAGCTCAGGACACCCAGTGACTTGACCACACAGGTCCTCCAGGTGCCTGAGTAGGACCACTTGTATTAGCACCCATGCAGGACTCCTGACCACTCACCTGCGCAGGACATCCGGCTGCAGTGCATGCACAGGAGCTCTAGCAACACTCCTATGTGGATCCCCACCTACCAACGTGGGGCTCCTCCCGTGGCCTCCATATTGGGGCACTGCAACCAATGCCACTGTCCCCTACAATGTGGTAGCCTGCACCTGGGGACACTGCACTGGGTCCAGTGACAGCCTCCAGCCACAATACTGCATAGCACAGCTGCATCTCTGAACATGCCACTCAACACCACTGCCTGGCCTCACCCAACTCTCAGACACCCCATTGCTGAAAGCAGCCTCCTCTATCTTGGGACACCTATGTGGCCATCTGGGGCTTAGAAGCAGTATCAAGGTACCCAAAGTCCCCAACTTCCCTCAC
The DNA here is from genome assembly GCF_045843805.1 of Urocitellus parryii. Taxonomy (NCBI): domain Eukaryota; kingdom Metazoa; phylum Chordata; class Mammalia; order Rodentia; family Sciuridae; genus Urocitellus; species Urocitellus parryii. The sequence continues at coordinate 30,920,968 of NC_135548.1, read as the reverse complement.
CTCCCAATAGCTGCTAACTTGGCACAGTGCCTGTGACTATGCAGCCAGTCCATAGCTTGCAAAACTTGGTCTCAAAACTGGGTCCTGAATGGCTCAATATAGAACAGCTCTCCATGACAGGTGTGCACCGCCAGAGCACAGCCCATCAGACCTCCGGAGAGACAGGTTCCTGATTGGGAAGTAGAAAGGCAGGGAGGGAGGGAGATCCAGTTTAGAGACTAAATTATAGACTAGGAATTGTGGAGTCTACAAGCCATATAAGGAGATAAGGCCAGGCCCACATCACATGAGTGGGCCCCAAAGGAAATCCTTGGGGTGAGTCTCCCATCTGAAGGGCAAGTGCTATACCCCACCTCCAGGAACCATGCCCCCAAGACCAATCATCATCCATCAATAACTTTTTATAAATGTTATAAGAAGGAATAACTTTCTCACCCTAATAACTTTCACCACCCTGAGGTTAGATATACCAACAAGTAACAGACACCCCACCTATTGGATGAGAAGGGAAGCTGGAAAGATACTGATTTGGATTTTTCAACCCACACCCTGAAAAATTGAAGATCCTGGAACAACATATACCAACCTCTGAAAGAAAATGGATGCAAACCAAGAATCTTATATCTGGAAAAATTAAGCTTTAGATTTGATGGCAAAATAGAAACCTTCCATGAGGAAAAAAAAAGAATCTACAACTAGAAAAGCATGCACTATAGAAAATCCTTCGAAAAGGAAATGAAAAACAATGATGAAAATCAGCAAAAGGTGGTATTTTACTAAGGAACTACTAATCAAAGGAGAAACCAAGTCAAGTTAAAAACCAAAAATAAACAAATATGCCCGGGAATACAAATTATGTCAATTATATGTCAATAATAACCCTTAATGATAATGGCCTAAAGTCACCAATTAAAAGACAGACTGGCAGACTGGATTAAAAAAAACAAAACAAAGACCAAACAATACAACAATATGCTTCCTTTAACAGACTCATTTCATAGGAAAAGATGGAGGTAAAACGTGGGGAAAAAACATACCACTCACATGGACTATGGAAACAAGCAGTGGTTTCCATCCTCATATAAAATAAAGTAAACTTGAAGCCAAAGTTATTCAAAATGGATAAAGAATGATATTTCATACTGTTCAAGGGAATCATTCATCAAAAAGACATAACAATTATAAATGTATATGGCCCAATCAATGGAGCACCTATATTCACCAAACAAACCCTTCTCAAATTCAAGAGTCCAATAGACCACAACACAATAATTCTGGGTGACTTTAACACACCTCTTTCAAACTGGAGAGATCTTCCAAACAAAAGCTAAACAAAAGATGTATAGAATTCAATAATACAGTTAATAACATAGACTTAACAGACATATATAGAATATTGCATCCATCAATGAGTGAATACACTTTTTTAAAAAAATTTTTAGTTGTTGATGGACCTTTATTTATTTATTAATTTATATGTGGTGCTGAGAATCAAACCCAGTGCCTCACACATGCTAGGCAAATGCTCTACCATTGAGCCATAACCTCAACCCCAGAGTGAATACACTTTCTTCTCAGCAGCACATGGATCCTTCTCTAAAATATACCATATATTAGCCACAAAGCAATGGTAAGTCAATATAAAAAGTAGAGATACTACCCTGCATTCTATCAAATCATAATGGAATAAAATTAGAAGTCATTGATAAAATAAAATATAAAAGCTGCTCCAACACCTGGAGACTAAACAATATACTATTGAATGAAAAATGGGTTGCAAAAGACATCAAAGATGACATTGAAAAAATATTAGAGATAAATGAGAACACTGATACAACATATTGAAATCTCTGGGACACTATGAAAGTAGTACTAAGATGAAAGATCACTGCATGGAGTTCATTCCTTAAAAGATGAAAAAGTCAACAAACAAATAACCTAATGTAACATCTCAAAGCTCTAGAAAAAGAAGAAATCACATCAAAAGCAGTAGAAGAGAGGAATTAATTAAAATTAGAACTGAAATCAATGAAATTGAAACAAGACAAACAGTTGAAAAAAACTGAGCAAAAGAAAAAGTTATTTTTTGAATAAGTAAAAAAAAATGGATAAATCCTTAGCCATGCTAAAGAAGAGAAGGAGAGAGAAAACAAATTACTAACATCCATGATGAAAAAGGAAATATCACAACAGACACTACAGAAATACAGAAGATAATTAGAAATTATTTTGAAAATTTGTACTCCAATGAAATAGAAAATACCAAAGGCATAGGCAAATTTCTAGAGTCACATAATTTGTTCAAACTGAGTCAGGATGATATACACAAGTTAAACAGATCAATTTCAAGGAATGAAATAGAAGTCGCCATCAGAAACTTACCAACCAAGAAAAGCTCAGGACCACAAAGATACACAGCTGAGTTCTACAAGACCTTCAAAGAAGAACTAATACCAATACTCCTCAAATTATTTTATAAAATAGAAAAAGAGGGAACACTTCCAAACTCATTCTATGAGGCCAAATATCACCCTGATTCCAAAACCAGACACATCAAAGAAAGAAAACTTCAGACCAATATCTCTTATGAACATAGATGCGAAAATTCCCAGTAAAACTCTGTCAAATCAAATACAAAAACATAGCAAAAATATAGTGCACCATGATTAAGTGAAGTTCATCCCAGGGATGCAAGGTTGGTTCAACATATGGAAATCAAAAAATGTAATTCATCATATCAATAGACTTAATGATAAGAATCATATGATCATCTCAAAAGATGCATAAAAAAACATTTGACAAAATACAATACCCCTTCATGTTCAAAACACTAGAAAAACTAGTGATACTAGGAAAATAACTCAACAAGAAAAGCTATCTATGCTAAGCCCCAGGCTAACATAATTCTAAATGGAGAAAAATTGAAAGCTTTCCCTTTAAAAACTGGAATAATACAGGGATGCCCTCTTTCACCACTACTATTTAACATAGTTCTTGAAACTCTAGCCAGAGAAATTAGGAAGATGAAGGAAATTAAAGGAATATGGATAGGAAAATAAGAACTAAAATTATCACTATTTGCCAATAATATGATTTTATACCTAGAAGATCCAAAATGTTCCAACAGAAAACTTCTAGAACTCATAAATCAATTCAGCAAATTAGCAGGATATAAAATCAACATCCATAAAGTCATTTCTGTACATCAGTGGCAAGTCCTCTAAAAGATAAGGTAGGAAAACTACCCCATTTACAATAGTGTGAAACACCATTGTCTAAGCTTTACAAATTGAAAGATCATGTCCTCTACATTTATAAAGCCCAGCAGGCTGTGGATGGAAGCAGTGGAGGGAGTTTCATGGGGTAACCAAGGCAAACAGATCACCAGCCAGCTCTGGAAGAAGGCAATGGCTCCCTTTTCTAAGGACTGCAGGAAAAGCTGATCAAGCATAAGGTAGACAATGTCTTAGGCCAGACCTCTGCAGACCTCTCCAATCACTGTTGGTCCACTAACCTTCAAGATTCAGGGAAGGACACGCAGAGATAAGACTGGATGGAAAAATATCAGAATTATAAGGATATTTATCACATGAAGTTGCAGAATGTTTGGAGCATATATGAGAGATACAAGTGATTCAAAGACCAATGGTTCCTCACTAAGGAGAATTTTGGTCCCCAAAGTATATGGAGATACATTTGGTTGACATAATTGTGATGGGTGGGGCTGAATGCTACTGAAATTTAGTGGGTAGAGGTCAGTGTGCTACTAACATACCACAACGCATAGAATGCTCCCTGTCCCTGTAAAGAATTTTCCAGAATGCAGCTTTATAAGTATCAAGACTGAGAAACCCTCATGTAGATTAAGCCAGCACTTAATTCCTTCAAATTTCAAGAAAGTTCACCCTGATTTGCACTCTCAAATTGACAGGATATCTGCAGGAGTTAAAATTTGTGAGATAACACAAGTATGTCACACCCATTATCTTTCTTCATGCTTACAAAATGCATGCTAGGCACCACTTATTATTTCTTAGGTACAGATACAATAAAGCTAAAAGTCAGAGAGATTACAGTGTCTTTGAACACATTGCAAACACATTGGAATGGCCTTACTCCTTTTGCAAAGCCAGTTTCCCACCATTCTGACACAGAAAACAGGGTCAAGAGAAATGTAAGTTATTGTGCATATATTTGTAATATATAAATATATATGCATTTGACAAGGTCACTGCATGTAAGACCTCAGTTAAAAAAAACAATATATATATATATATATATATATATATATATATATATATATATATATATATATATATATATATCCTACACAGCAGCAACAACAAAATATAAAATTAAAAAAAATCATTCAAAATAGCAAACAAAAGTATAAATATCTAAGAAAAATCTAATAAAAGAGTGAAAATTTCAGGTAAAATTAGAAATATTTATTGATAAATTAGATATAAGGCCTAAGTAGATGAAGAGTTATACCATGTTCATGGACAGGAAGAATCATGACCATTAGAATGTCAGGTGTCTCCATGCTAAACAAAACTGAATAAAATTTATTTTTTTTCCAAAGGAAAGATGTTTAAAACCAAATAAGAGTTGAATTCTTTTTTTTTTTTTTTAAAGAGAGAGCGAGAGAGGAGAGAGAGAGAATTTTTATTATTTATTTTTTAGTTCTCGGCGGACACAACATTTTTGTTGGTATGTGGTGCTGAGGATCGAACCTGGGCCGCACGCATGCCAGGCGAGCGCGCTACCGCTTGAGCCACATCCCCAGCCCCTGAATAAAATTTCAATAAAGATCCCAGCAGAACATTTGCTGTAACTTGAAAAACTGATGACAGTATTTTTATTGTAATTCAAATTACCAATCTAGAAGAACAAGAAGGCGAAGTGAGTTTTCCTGAGTTCAACTATGGAAATTAAGTGAGTCCAATGATGGCGATGGAGAAATAGAAGATCAATGGGATGTCAAGAACCCACAAAGGTATCCATGCATATTTTGCAATTCAATATCTGTAAATGAGCGGTACTGACAGTAAATTGTCCTTAGATCATTAGTTATCACTTAGAAAATTAGCAAAAATAGTATAAACAGGAAAATTATCTTTAAATGTCTAGGAGAAAATAAATAAAACTTATGATTTGGGGAAAGAGAGTAGTTTTTAAAGAAAAAAATGTAATAACACAATATTTTTATTAACTTTACAAAGAATTAAAATCTTTAATTCATCAAAAAATATTTTAAAATTTTAAAGATAGGCTATACACTAGAAGAAGATATTTGCTTGCACTACTGAAGGATTATAGAACTAGTATCCAAAAAAAATTTTTTAAAGAGGTTTAAAATGCAACATAAAATAAATTAAAACAACCAAAAAGAAAAATGGACAAAAGCTAAGTATAGGAAATTTAGAGCAGGTAATGTAAATAAATAATGGACACATATAAGATTGAGTCAGCTCATTGCTATTGGAAAAATGCACATAAAATAATGCCCTATTCATTGATAAAAATCTTTAAAAGTCTAACTAGCATTCATTGGCAAGGATGTTCCACAGGAGAGTTTTTATACTCTTCTAGTGGGCCTTTAAATCATCATGACTACTTTGGAAATGGGCTCAGAAATGGGCTCAGAAAAACTGGAAAAGAAGACAAGTTCAAAATGTCCTTAGCAACATTTGCTTATGAGGAAAAATAGATAGATATTAAAAGTTCATTAGTGGGAGAATGCATCATAAGTAAGTTGAAAGTATTTGTGCAGTGGAATAGCCTACAGAAGTTAAAAGTGAATGAGCCAATTGCCAGTGTGTTCTTTTCCAGACATAAACATACTCTGGCTTAATTTCTTCTAATCTTTCTACATGTCAGTGGGTAGATTGAGTCTTTAAATAAAAAACACCAGCAAAATGAAATGATTGAAATCTATATCATCTATAACAATTATATCCATCTATTTATCTGACCATTGACCATACAATTATATCTCCACCCATTCAACCACTTCTATCTATCTATCTATCTATCTATCTATCTATCTACCTACCTATATGACTCCCTTGACTATGTCAGATTCCTATAGCTGCCCTCTCCACCGGGCTTCAGCCTTCAGACTTCAGAGTGAATTTTGGCATCACTCAATTTCAGCAAAAGCCTGAAGACATGTTAGCAAGAATCCCCCTCCTTTATATCTGACTACCTTCTGACAAAGATTCTTTGCTTGGCCAAACTCTAGGTGGGTGTCTGAAACTTCTGCTAGGCCCATCTGTGTACTTTCACATAAAATCCTATTTTAGCAAAAAACACCACCAACAAAAACCCTGCTAAGTCAGTTTGCAAGAACCGCCCGCCCCCCCAGCAATACCTTATCAGATTCCTTGTCCTCCACTATATCCCAGGTGATGTCTGATAGGTAGAAAATGTACAGATGGTGCCATGTATATATATTTCAAATAGGCAAAGCTCTTTTATATATTTCTCAGGAAGCTGACTCATCATTAGCAGAAGTTTCATTGTGAATTAAATTCAAGACCATGGGTAACTCCCATAGGTCAAAGGAGATGGGGGAATGATTGGTGAACACAATGCCTTCAAATGTATAGGGAATAATTTATCTTATAAGTCATGTAGGTGAATAGAAGTTGTTATTTATAATGTTATTATTTACTGAATACTCCATGAATAACTAACTTGTGAAACTATAATTAATTAGCACTTTCAAAATGTCAATACCACCCTTCTCCTTGTCCATGCCACATCGAGAAGGTGCAGTTCTTGATGTCTGCTATGAAGTGAGGTTGGAGAGAGCAGCAAGGAAAAGAAAAAGCCATTCCAATTTTCTTTGCTTTTAGAAAAATTGGCTATTTAGACAATTTACTTTGTTTGATTCTATAGCTCCTTCAGTGGATGTTGACACACGGGGGGATTCCTCGTGCCTTCTTACTCCTAGCCTCCATCCCATGCTTGCATTAGACCCTGTCCATGAGATTCAGGTGCCCATCTTTTGCTTTCTATAACATGATGTTTAATGGATATTTCCAAGGACAGTGATTCTGCAGAGTTATGCTGAAGCCTAAATCAAAGGGAAAAATATGTACAGGTTTATACACACTTATCAAAATACTTCTGTATTTCAAAGAAAGTGAAATTGTTAATGAAAGCATTTCCATATAAAGTCACAATTAAATAGAAAGCCCTGGGTTGTCCAGTCTGTTCTCACACCACTGTCAATTCTCAAGAGCCCACCCTGTGGGGGAGGCCCTGGTCATGCAGGACCCTAACGCACTGTAGGCTCATTGGAAAGAAATATTCTGATTATACAGCAATTCAAGATCCTGAACTACCAGCTAGTTTTTGTTTGTACATGAATTTTAATTTTGATTATTAAACATGGTTGCATTATGTATTATTTGTTTGGATTTCTAAGTATTTGGTGCTCCTTAAATTGCAAGCTCAGAATGAGCATCTCACTTTCCTCACCCTAATCCTGGCCCTGTCTAAGGCTCCCAATTTACTTTCAGAAGAAAGGGTATCTAAGCAGCAACCAAAAAGTCAAATTCACTTTACTTTGTACTGACCTAATATGCACCTGTCTGAATTATGATCCTAAGTCTTGGCATTCCCTCTATGAATACTGAAGTCTGCATCCAGAGGCTAAAGTCACCTTTATTGTCAAAGATTCAAGCTAAATTTGCAAAGGGCATATCAAAGCACATAATTGGGTAGATATAAAATTCAAACAATTAAATTCAATTAAATCAGCATTTATAGAATCTCTTTCATGCACAGGACACAAGAGTGAGATCTTCTGGCAGGAGAGAGGGTGTACAAGGTCATAGTGGGGCACTACCACAAATAGTAGGCACTACCACAAATACTTTCTCGAAACACATTGAAGTGGGAAAAATGTTCTTTAAAATTCTAAATTTTACAGCCTGTCTTTCTGACTTTTACCAAGACTAGCACGTGTCTGAAAATCTTTTTACTCCAAAGATTATATACAACTTTCTTGATGTAAAAACAAAGCAAAGCAAAACAGAACTTGGTTAACATCAAGTTTCCCTGTTCAAAGAACTCAGTAATCACAGGTACCCTTCATTGACATACAGGGCAGGGGTTGAGAAACATGTCTTAGTGGTGTCCCAGTGAGTTTGGCTTAAGACATGTTGGGTTTTACTTACTTGAGAAGGTGAGGATTGAACATGCTGGTCACTATGCTAATTGTGGTTGAATCTATGTGGGCAGAAATATAAGTGGGCTAGAAGCTGTCAACATGTAGATGACTCTCAAAAAGAGAAGAAAATTATGTGGTGCAATCCTGGGATTTTACAGAAGGATGAGACGAAAGCCCAGTACAAAACTCGGAGAAATAACAGCATTTCAGGGATGTGATTTAAAACATGACAGACAGTGTTGAGAAATTCTAAAAGAGGTCAAGGATCATGAGTTATCCCCATAGCTAAGAAAGGATAGTGTTTCCCAAAAGAGAGATATAGCTATAGCATGAGAACTAAGGCCACAGGTTGGAGCATCCAACCCTGCATGTTCCAAAGAAAAGACTATCTCTTAGTGACTTCCATAGGGTAACCTCTGAGCGCTTGGAATATCTGGCCCAATAACAACAGTCTTTTTGTATATCTGTGAAGTTGAGCCAAACCAAATAGTTTGTGATAACAATATAATTTAAGCGGAACTCCTAATTTGAGGTATCAGGACCTTTGGACTATACTTATCAGTTTGACTTCTGGTGGTAGGAGATGAGGGACAGGAGAATAAGTAGCTAAGGTCACTTGCATGGGTGCTCCTTGCAATTTTGTCATATATCATTACTAGGAGAATTAAGTACTGTCTGTGTGTTTCCACAGGAAGAGATGACTAGAAGTTTGTTTTCAGTTTCTCTGGGACTCAAAAGGACCTACATTCCTTTTCCTTTGATGATTTTGATCTATCTTTGTGTATAACAAATCATACCATGAGAATCAGTTTTTCTGGGTTTTTATATTCCTTTTAGCAAAATCATCAAACTTGAGGGTAGTATTCGGAACCCCCGAGACAATACCAAAAGCAAAGGCATGAAAAGAAAAGACATCTGTAGGTAGATGTTTCTTAAGAATATAGATTTAAAAAAATATACTCAACAAAACACTAGAAAACTGAATATAGCAAAAAACTTAAAAAAAAATCACATGCAGTAACCAAGTGCGATGGTTTCCATCAATGCAAGGTTGGTTTAACATCCAACCATCAATTTTTATAATACATTATGTTAAGAAGATAAGCAACAGATGTCACATGATCTTTTCCATGCTGCAGAAAGCATAATTGACAAAATACAACAACTTTCATCAACAAAATACTCATAAAATAAAGTATAAAAAACAGTTAAGTTGAAATAGAAATACTGAAATTTGGGAAGTGGAGAAAGTTGTTAAAAAATTGTTATAAATTACTTATTCCAAGAAGATTGCAATTGGGAAGAGACAAAATTTGGTTAGACAGGAGAAGAGATGCCTTTATCTGGAGAAGGACATATAATTCAGAAAAGATCATTTTCTTTTTCTTTGTAAGAGAGGCTTGACTATATTTACAAACCAATGGAAAACAAGGCATGGAAAAGGAGAGATTATCCAGTGGAAGGTGAAATGAAGGTGAAATGAAGGCAGACCAAAGAAACTCACAGAGAGGATGGGTATGCTCTCTTCACTTTTGAACAAGAGATGAGAGATGCTTCACCTGCCCCTAGAATGACAGGTAGTTTTCACTTTTAAGCTAATTAAATCCATCTGGGTTTCTAGTCATTCTGATTGTAATCATGATAATTTTTATTTTGTCCTATAAAGAGTCTTCCTTTCTCCAACTCTTCTTTCTTTCACATGATTAATGGATCATGGCTGGCTAGGATAAAACTCCCTCTGGTAATGGATTCTTTTTCTACATTTTAAATTTTATTTATTTCTTTATTGTTATGGGTGCATTTGTTGTTGCATATTTGTATGTGCACACAATATAACATAATTTGATCAACTTTGCTCCCCACTCCCTCCCCTTCCCTCCCTCTACCCCTCCCCCTGGTTTTCCTCTATTCTACTTGTCTCCCTTTCATTTTCAAGAGATCCTCTCCCCCACCACTGTGTTTTAACTCTTTTTTCTAACATTTACATATTATAGAAAACATGACCCTTAACCTTCTGAGTTTGGTTTACTTTTCTTACTGTAATGCTCTCAAGTTCTTTCCATTTTCCCACAAATGAGATTATTTTATGTTTTTTTATGTTTGAATAAACCTTATATAATTTTGGTGTGTGTGTGTGTGTGTGTGTGTGTGTGTGTGTGTGTGTAGCACAATTTCTTGATCCATTAGTCCATCGACAAACACCAAGGCTGTTTCCATAGTTTGGTTACTGTGAATTGTGCTGCTATCAACATGGGTATACATGTATGAATTTACTTCTTTAGGATCAATACATACCAAGGTGTGGTATAGCTGGGTGTTAGCATTTAGATATAAGATGTCCCACAAAAGCTCATGTGTAAGCAATGCAAGAAAGTTAAGAGGTGAAGTGATTGAGTTATGAGATTGAAAGTGAAGTTCAAAGGTGAAGTGATTGGGTTAATCCCCTGATAGAGATTAACTGTGTGGTAACTATAGGCAGACATACTATGGCTAAAAGAGGTGAGATTAACTGGGTGGTAACTATAGGCAGACATACTATGGCTAAAAGAGGTGAGACCCTGAAGGTGTGCCTTTGGGGTATATATTTTGTCATTGTCAAGAGGAGCTCTCTCTATGATTCCTGGTCCCCAGCTGTTTTTCTTCACCAAACATTTTGTCCTGGTGTTCTGCCTCATCTCACGTCTGGGAGGAATAGTATCAGCCATCTATGGACTGGGGCCTCTGAAACTATGAGCCCCCAAATAAACTTTCCCTCCTCTAATTGTTCTTCTCAGATTCTTTGGTCACAACAGCAAAAAAGCTGACTAAAACTCTGGGCCATATGGCAGTCCCATCCCTAGAGGGACTTTCACAATGATTTCCATAGTGGGTATTCTAATTTGACAATCCCACCAGCAATAGGAAGTTTTCCTTTTTGCCCACATCTTCTCCAAAATTTATTACTATTTGTAGTCTTAATGACTGCCATTCTAGCTGGAGTAGAAATTTAAGTGTAATTTTGATTTGCATTTCCCTAACTACTAAAGATGTTGAGCATTATTTTTTCCCATATTTTTGCTGGCCATTTATATATATTCTTTTGACAAGAGTCTGTTTAGTTTATATGCCCACTTATGAATTAGGTTGTTTGGTTTGGGATGGTAAGTTTTTTTAATTTTGTTTTGGTTTTACCGTGTATATTCTGGATACTAATCGATATATATTAGAATAGCCAGTAAAGGTTTTCTCGCATTCTGTAAGTTCTCTCTTTACTCTCTTGTTTATTGTGTAGAAGATTTTTAATTTGATGCCATTCCACTTAAGATATTTGGATTGGCCACACCTGCCCCCAACTCTTTCTTCCAAGAAAGATCCAATATATTATCTTTGCCACTGACCTTTTAGAATAAAATCCAGTTTGGGAACTTATTTTGGTTGCTTTTGCTGGATAATCACTCTCCTCCAGTGAGTTGTGGATCCCTAAATGTTGAAATTGCAGATGAGATAGGCCAAGGTGGCACCCAGCACCTTCCTTGATTTCCTGCTGAGAGAATGATTGGTTCCAAAAAGAAGCCACAAGAATGGTTGCTCTTTCCTGGATTCCCTGGGCTAATCTAACAGTACTGATCTCTCATGTCAGGACACCCACTGTTACTTGCAAGGAATTTCATTGCTTTGTTGTTTTAGGTCAATCACATTAGTAAGGTTAATAAGTTCCAGGCTGGAGGTTCTGCAATGCTGAATCTACACTAATCATAACTCAAAGTGCCTGAAGCTCAAACAGAGGGCATACACTGCATGTCTACCCCTCACTCTGGACGTTGCAATAATAACACTTATGATGAACGGCTGTAATAGTCCTTTACATTTATTTTGGTCTTTGTAAGTTTTCAAAATTTCAAATGTGCTATCTCAACCAAACTCTCTTCCCTGTAATACTACATTTCATTTCAGGAGACACGTAGCCAACAAACAGTAAGAAATGACAGTTTCAGAGACCAGCTATGCTTAATTCCTGAGTCTGTGTTGGGTAACGATTGGATTTTAGTCCAAAGGTAAATAACTTAGGTGGTCAATGCATGTGGGGCTTCCTACAGCTGGATGCTAATTAGGTCAGATGCTGTAGGATAACCAAGGGCCCCCCTGGCCTCCTCAATGCCAAGTGTGCATTTTAGCATTTGAATTCTTTCACATCCCAAAGGCACATGGTGGTTGTCTGAGTAGTCATTTTTTGGAATGACTAAGGATTATTTATGAATTCATTGTCCCAGTCCCAAAGGGCTCTGCCTTGTGGTAAGGCAATAGGTCAGCTGTAGTGAGAACATTCAAGGGCACCTTCAGAGACAGCCTCAAACTATCAGGACAGACTTTCTGCAAGGGTTCACAGCTGCGGCTGGCTTCAGATCTGTGGCCTGAAGATCTTCAGAGGGTTTAATCCAAACATGTACTTGCTTGCACATGTGTGTGTGTGTGTATGCTCGTGCACGCACATACACACACACGAACACACACAGTCACACCCTGTAATATTTTGTCTTTTTCATTAGACTTTTCTAATGATTTCGCTTCATTCTCAAGCCTTCAGATGACCTCTCTCACTAATATCTTCTTTCCCTTTGCCATAGCTCCTTCCAGGTTGAATATAACTCAGGGGAGGGAGAAGTTCCTACAAGTAGGAAACTTCCTAGGCTCTGAGGTCCATAAAATCTGAAACAGCCACCCACTCTGCTTTGTAGCCCAGAAGCAGCCAAGACAACACATGAACCCAGAGTGTAGCAGTGTTCCAACTCAGCTGTACTGACAGTGAAATTTGAATCACATGTCCTTTTCATATGTCAAAGATATTATTCGTGTTTTCCTCCAACTCTTTACAACGGCAAGTCAGTAATTTAAAGTGTTCACAGCTCTTCAAAAATCAGCACAGAGCTTGACTTACAGACTCTATTTTTTCCAATCTCTGTTAGGACCACACATTTGGCTCTCTTTTTATAGGCAGAAAAATCAGTGAATTTGAAAGGTACAGGAAGTGAAATTGAAATCCAAACTCCAAACATTTTCTTATTCACATTTTTTTTCAAATGAAATTTCTAATTGTATGCTCAGGACTCCATAGACATGTTTCTTTTAAGTTGATGTTTTCAGTGGGTGTATATTGATAATTCAAAGGTGATGTCTGATCTCCCTCATAATGGTATTACAAATAAAGAAGAAAGGAAAATCTCACTGTGCTACAGTATCCCATGAAAATCCAAATGGTGCTTTTAAAAGTCATCATAGCACAAAAAAAGTTTTTACCATATTCTCTTTCATCAAACTAAGTTTACAAGTTCTGGTGCCACCTAAGTCTAAGCCATGCTGATAAAAGACAAACAAAGGTGATTTGAGAAACGTACAGAACACTTCTGAGTGCTAACTAATTTAACTGGCTCTGACCAAACCTCAGGTTTGAAATGAACCCCCACCATGCAGCTGAGATAGGCTGCATGATTATGAAATGCATTCATAATTATCAGATGAGCTCTGCAAAATAGCATTTAGTGACTTTACCACATGGAAAGTTGGAATTGCCACCAATAATAGTCAGAACTGCCTATCTTCATTTTTAATATGGTTTTACATAACAAGTTAATTTAAGGGAAACTGTAGCTCATAAATTGATATTTTTCATTATCATCAGGACAAACCATACAGCCAGAGTGAATCTCTCTATAATACCACTGACCAATCCAAAATATATTGACAAGGGTAACTGTGGTTGTTTTAACTAGGTTTACTTAATAGGGAACTGGTTGGCTCACTTGGCCAGAGTGTACTTTCCATGTTTGGTTTCTTGTTCTTTTTTGAATTTTGGACATAGATGATCTAGGGTGGCCCCTGGGTGAATGTGGTGTTCTTCAGTATTCCTCCTCAACTTTCTTTTCAAATGAAGAATAAAAAGTTTTATTTGAAAATAAATAGGACTGAGAAGATGACAGAGACACACTTATCTGACTTTCCCAGACTACATCAGGAGAGTAGAATGGCTTCATCTGGCCTGATCCTCAGTCCCTCAGGACCCCTCCCTTACATCACTCACTCCCCTACATTCATATTCACCTCTCAATTTCTGTACCTATTCTCAGATGGACAATTTTTCTCATGTTTAAAGTCTCTCTTTTGTTCAGATTTACTCTAACCAAATGATGATGATTTTAAATGCACCCATTTTTATTTCTTATTATAAAAAAAACTAAGCATATGCAAAAATAGAGATAATGGTATAAAGTACCCTGTATGCTCATCACTGACCAACAACAGTGAAGAAATCAGGATCATTCCTGTGTTACTCTCTTCCCACTAATTCTTATCACTGCTTCCTTCATTTGAAGCAAATTCTAGGCATTCTACAATCTTACCCATAAATAGTTCCCTATGTATATCTGAAAGTGAAGGACTCTTACTAATTATAAAACCATAATATAATTATCACTTCAAGAACTAATAGTAATTCCTTGATACCATAAAATACTCATTTAGTGTTGACATTTTTCTGATTGTCACTTCTGCATATTTACATTTAGTTTATTCTAATCTAAATCCAAACAAGACCCACACTTCACATTTTGATATATTCTTAATTCTTATTAAATCAAGAATTTTTCCTCCTTTCCATCTTGCAATTAATCTTACTCTAACATTGGGTTGTTTGCCACCTTGAGTCACCAACATTCAAACTTTTCTGTATGCTTTTCCACAATTTCATTGAACATATCTCTGTTCAGAGGTTTGATTTGTTTTGGAGAAAGAGACAAAGTTTTCCTAAAACTATGTAGCTACTGTCACACAACTCCATCCAGAGACATCTAGACAGTGGAATATCTTTTTAATATGTTAGTGGCAATTGGTGACCGTTGCCCATGTTTATTAGTTTTATGGATTTCTTAAATGCTTTGTTTGTCTTAAATGCTTTCTGTTTGTCTTTCTTCATTTATTAGCTGGATATATTTACAGAGAAAAACATTACCAATGATTAGGTTACTTTGAAGTGCTGTTTCAATAAAACAGGTTAAGAGCTTGGTTTTCCCTTTATTTATCTATTTTTAGAATAATAAATTGCCTCCTTGGTATCCTGAAATGAATCGAAAGAGTTTTAAATTCTTATTATGAATTCTTGGACTTTTAGATTTCATTTATTAGTCATATTGATACTCAAGTTATCCCAACCATTGTCTCCTAATTTAGCTCCTAGGTATTTTTCTTTAAGTATTATTTTTGCCTAATTTGCTTCTTTTAAAATTTTGTTCTGATGAACTATAATTCATATACCTTGCAGTTCACCCACATAAGTGTACAATTCAATAGGCTTTAGTTTATTAACAGACTTTTGCAGCCACCACCACAAACTAGCTTTGAAACATTTCTGCCACCCTCCCAACAGAGCTCATAGCAATTATCAGTCTACCCCCATTCAGACTCCACTGACTGCCTTAGGGAACTATCAATCTACTTGACTTCTCTAAAAGTTTGCTTGTACAAGGTGCTTCATAGAAATCATTCCATACCATCAGTAGCCTTCTGTGACTGGCTCCTTTCACATAGCATAACATTTTCAAATCTTGTCCATGGTGAGCATGTGCAAGCACTTCATTCCTTTTCATTGTTAAATAATATTCCACTATATGGATATAGCACATTTTATCCAGCCATGCATCAACTGATGGAGATTGAGGTTATTTCTGCCCTTTGAGCCATGCTATGGACTTATTGATAAGCACTCACTTCACTTGGGTATATACTTAGAAAGGAATTTCTGAGCACAGTTCATCTATTTTCCAAAGGAACTCTGCCATTTTACATTTGTAGCAGCTGTGGAGGAGGGTTCTGATTTCTCAGCATCCTTGCCAACACTCGTGATTGTCGGTCTTCTTGACTGTGGTCATCCTAGAAGGTATGAAGTGATATTTCAAGGTGAGTTTGAAGGTCACATTCTTTGTTCTTATGTTTCAGTTAGTGAATAGTTACTGATAAACTCAGATATCTTTGCAAGTTAGAAATATGAGAACTTTCTATTACTTGTTACATGAACAAACTTCTTGATATTTTTTAACTTACAATAATCATCCTTGTTTTAATCTGGATTTTGATTACTTTGCAATCTTGGAAAAAATTCTCATACTTTCATATGTATGTAGCTATTTAATAAAGCATTAACTATAGCAATTCTTATAATTTAAAAGACACTTATATCAGGTAGTAAAGACACAATATTAAAAAGTTCAATTAGGTCAGAGGTTTTATAGACAATGAATTAATGGCATCAGGGGATGCACAAAACTAATTAATTTGATTAAGGTAGTTAAACAAGAATATGGTCAAGTCAGGACTACCTTTAAAATGATTAAAGATGCCAATGTGGCAGGGCAGAATGGCTGCACAGCAACATGCCCTGAATGCCGATTGTGAGGATGAGGTCCTGGGTTTGCCTAGAATGGACAGGTTTGCAACAGCAAATGGTCAAGTGAGAAAGCACGTGGACCAGGTCTGATTTTCCTCATCTGCCCAATGAGAATTAAAACTATTTTACAATGTGAAACTAACTGGGTTAACACTTGGTAAACATTTAAGAGGGTGAAAATCATCATATTCTGTTCCCTGTTATAGCTAAGGCCGTGGTTGGAGACCTGGCTCTGCCTTCCCATGTGTTGTGATCTTTAGCAACTGACTCCTCCCTTCAGAGTGTCAATACCTCTAGCTCAAAGACATTGACGAACTTGATAAAGTACTTATGCCCCCACCCTCAAATCTTGCATTCCAGTAGAAAAAGCACACAAGAACAGTAAAGACACAAAGAGCAAAGACTATACTACCACACAGTGCATTCAGACAGCCAGATGAGGTCCAGGTTAAAGTAAGGGGATCAGCTCGAAGGGCAGTCAAGGGCGATCACCACAGGGAGGAGCCCTCAACACCAGGAGATTTGCATTGAGCCACATGAGATAACAGAGCCAGCCATACTGAATCTGGGCAAGGACCAGTTCACCCAGGGGGAGGAGCATCTGTATTTGGCTGTGAAGAAGAAAATCTGTGTGAGAAACAAGTTTTAGTTTACCTCACTTATTTTTCTGGTTTGTATTTTTTTTTTTAAAAAATCCTCAGCTTTATTAGACTATCATTGAGAAGAATTACTTATCTTTATGGTATATGTGGCCTTTTGATGGATGTATACTTTTTGACATGATTAATCAAGGTAATTATCATAGTCACCGCATCAGATACATACCATTTATTTTCTTATTTGGGTGTGGCAAGAACATTTCACATCTATTATCTTAGCAATTTCCAAGTCTACAATACTTGAAATGCTCGGACTCTTTATTACTAACTGCAGTCACTATGCTGCACAAAAGTTCCCCTGTTCATCCTGACTAGCTGCAAATTTACTTTTCCCATTTCAACTTGTGGAAAATGATAGCTCTTTTTCCAGTGTTTTTATGTACAAAGTGAGATAACCTGAGTTAACGTAAGTAACACCCTGTGCGGTGCTTTGGATGTAGTTATCATTATCTTCATATAGCACTTGCGCAAACATAGTATTGGAGAAAGGCTGAGGAACGTGAAATATTTCACAGTGACACCAGACACCAAGATGTGCTGAGGATTAAATCCAAGTCCCAACACACGCAAGGAAAATACTCAACCACTGAGCTGTGAAAACACCTCTTTTTAGTTACACAAATTGCGTGTTTCTTAACCTGGAATCCACTGAAGCTCTGTTACTTTCCAAATTGAGAAACAAACCACTCACTAGATGTTTGCATCTTCTCCTTATCTTGGCCAGAGCTCATAAATCACCGTTGGGCCGGAAGCAGCACCGGCACACCTGCATTTGTTAGAGCACAGGTTGGTAATGTGCTTTTTATTTTGTGAGCCCCACTTATTAACATGCTAGGGGGGATGCTAAATGATGGAAATCTCTTTGTGATTTGTCTTTCCAATCCTGTTCTGATTTAAAGGTTTAATTCCCGACCCTGTCATCATCTACTTTTTAAAGCTTCAAGATTAAACTGGCACAAAGTCAAGAAATGCTTCTAAAAAATGAATAGGTACCAGAGATAATAAAATTAGATGTCAGTGCATTAAACCTTTTTCTCCCCATGGCTGGTCATCACAAAATATCATAAAATCTGTCATAATAAAGGGCAATACCTTATAAATGAGCCGATGAGGCATAAAAGGATGAAGATGATTTATATTCAATCAGCCAACGGGATGGGCAAGTGGTTCTTTTGACAATACCCAAGTTTTTCTTGTTTATGGATAGGTGAGTGTAACAGAAACGGGCTAGAGAGAATCACTAAACAAGAGGGAATTTGCTGTATGAGGAATTACTCCAATTGTCCCATGAATTGAAAAGAATTCACACTTTGTTGAGATTTGAAAAAGTCATCATCTGACATGTCTGATAATCTCCACACATTTCAAAACCCATTTGAAATCATGATATTAAGGACTTCAAATTCTAGAATCAGTTTTGCAATGCCCAATGGAGAGAATGACTTCTTGTTAACACTTTAATTATGATCGGCCTCACAATGGCAATAGGAACTATCTACTAAGTGAAGGCCACGTGGCAAGAATCTTAGGAAAGACTTCATATTGTAGCAAAAAGAATCATGACCTCCCACAATCTTATTTTTTCCCCCTGCATTTTCTAACTCAACTACAGCTAGGCAAAGCCACATAACTAGTTCTGATAAATGGTTTGGGTGTGGGTCGCATTCAGATGTAGCAGTGAAAATAAGAAACTCTCCAGTTGTCCCCTGCACTACTGTGGGCCAGTGAATCTTCTGCTATTAGACCCTCCATTAGCCTGGATCCATGAGTTCCATGGGCAGAAGCCCTGCCAAGTGCACTGATCATGAGACAGAGTGACAAATAAATCATTTTGTCTGAAGCCCCTGAGGTTTGGAAGCTAAATTGTTCCTGAATTCCAGCCCAGGCTGTCTTGTCTAATAAAATAATATCAGAGCATTCAATTCTTCCAAACAGCCTTGAGAAGCATCGTGATGCTCTCTCTTTACAGAGGAGGAGATTGATGCATGGTTAGTAACTTAGGGTCAAACAGCTATTAAGCAGAGCAGCTCAGCAGTGGTGACCGAATTTGAAATTACAGAAGTTCAAGTCTTCACAATGTGACGGCAGCATGATATTCAGTTCTAGACCACCATGGTTCAAATCTGGCTCCATTCCAGAATGAAGTGCTGAGCAGAAAACTTAACCTCTGCATTTCACCTATTTCTCAGCTTAAAAAGGGTCAGAGCACGTGTCTAATAAGGTCTGTTGTAAGCATTAGGGGAGACAATGTGGGTTAAATGCTTAGAGTTGTAGTTGGCATATGAAGTTTATTAATTACTGCTACTGCTGACCTATCAAAGAATCAGAAGCAAATCAATTGACAAGGAAGAACCTTCTTATATACTTCTTATATACAGACCTCTCTTATTGTACAAAGTAGTTTACAGATTTGGTTGTAAAACTGAAGACAGCCTGGATCTCCATTCTTACAGACCACTGGCTTCCCACCTCACGCTTGGTTCCAGCTCTAAGGAGGTCAGCACAGGGGAAGAGGACAGGGATGGACATTACTCACACTCTCAAACTGATATGCATAAGCCAGTTCCTTTCTTCTCCCAGAAGGGCTGATAATGGCTTGCTCATTATTGTCAGAAATTTAGCTCTCATGAAATACAGCAAATAAGTAGCAAGCTGCACTCACCAAAGGAAAGATAATGGCTGCTGGGTTGGTGACAGTGCCCTCTCCTCCATTGTCCCCAAAATGTCTGACCTCCAGGAATCCGCACAGGCCACATTAAGATAGTCACACTGAGAGCTCAGCATTACAGATAAACATTCTGACCTTCCTAAAAAGAAAGGGAAAGGGAAGGGCAGGACGAGAAGGAGGGAAAGGAAAACAGAAGGAAGAAGAGAAAGAAACCAAGTCGGAAGATAAAAGTCAAAATAATACAATCCCACTCTGGCTCTTCTTCAGTGACAATGAGCCTTCCAGTCTGATGCTGGAGACTCGTCCCAAGCTGAAGCTGTTGAGTCCCTGTTGTGGGCATCTGAGCACTTGGAAGACATAGGAAATTTAGCAACACCTGTAGTAATACAACTGGTACAAATTAGACAAAAATTTCTATTTTTTATACTGTGATGTTTGGGAATTTGTTTGCTTTTATTTATTTACTTAATGTATTGTTTTGTTTTCCTGATATTATTTGCTCAACAGATTGTGAAATATTTACTTAGTAATATGGTGATTTTACCTCTCCCCCACCAACAACAACAAAAAATTAGCATACCACCTGTTTCATCACTTTGAAAGCCTGATTCTTCCTATCTAAAAGACATCCCTGAAGCCTTCAGCACACACTTGCTGCCTAGAGTCCTGTAAACAAAGAGACAACCATTTAACACCCAAATGAGCGAAGTTTTGAGCTGAACTCTGTCCTCCCTGTTTTTCTTCTTCCAGCTGCTTTCCCAGCTGTGCACACCACTGGTGGAGCCGACATCACTGGGGAAAATGTGATTCCAAAACCAATAAAACTATAGCAACAGCTCCCCTGGAAGGTCTGGTCTAAGGCCTATTTTGATGAGACATTTGAAAAAAAAACAATGGAAAAGTTTCCCAGGTATCTGCACAAGATCAGAGCCTCAGAAAATAGTCTTATGACAGCTGATCAGTTTATTTAACTTTTTCCTCTTCTCCCAAGTTCCTGACAGAGTATAGATGCAAAGAATTCCTTGAGTTAAATAGGATGATCCATATATTTGCCAATAATCCACAGAAACCTTACTAGATGCCAGGCCTTGAGCTCGTTTCCGTAGATATAAAAGAGAGGCGGGCTGTAATGACATGGAACTTCCATTCTAGAGAGCAAGGAGAGAGAGACTAGAAAAGCACCATCAAGATAGATTAAAAAGTGGTAAATACGGTGGAAAGAAGACAGAGAGACAGAGTAATAACAAGTAACAAGGTCATTGGGGAAGGGCTTAGGAAATCTCTGTAAGGAGAAATGTTTTAGTGAAAATAACAGAAAGGCCAAGTGAAGATTTTGCGAACTTGTATCCAGGATGTGCTAACTGCCCCCCCTCCCCCGAGGTGGGGACCTAGGATAGAATGAATGGCTGCCAGTGATGTGGGGGCTCCTACACATATGTTCCTTTGGCCCAAGGAAGTCTCATGGTTGGGAAAGAAAACACCACTTCCTCACTCATTGTGACTCTTATAGAAGCCCCTTTACCAACTGCTCCTTGCCAATCTCGGAACCACTACTAGTTCAAAAGTAGCACAACCAGGTACAACATGACACTAAGCTATACATTTCTCAAGTTGGCTCCAGTTCTCATACTCTGAAACTATTACCTGGTGCAACACAGCAACTTCGTAAAGATATTGAAGTGGATAGCCAGCCAGATGTCACACTGCAGAACAAGGCAAGAGACAGAAGTTTGCAGCCAGCAGGGTATCAAGTAAATCAGCAGAACCACAGACAGCCAAAGAGTGCCATTGCCAAGTGAAGATTGGGAAGCTTCTGCACAGTGTCAGCATCAATTCCTCAGGGGTACCCAGCAGTCAGAAGCCAGCAGCCACTGCTGGCTCATGTTGGCTGGCATGTATACATATGATGCCATACATTCAGTTTGGGGAATTTGGGAAAAATAAGGTATCTTTGGTAAATAAATCACTTATACTACCTTCTGAAATTCCTAGTTGCAATACAAGATAATTTGGTTACCTCAAAACTAATGAATTATTTTGTTCAGCTCTTAAATTACTCCTTGATAGCTACTCATAAATCCTGATTTATGTATGAAGAGAATGAGTGCCAGGTTAAATAGCCCCTTCTGCCAGGGTTGTTGATTTCAAATGACAAAATTCCCTCAAGATGGTTAGGCAGCAAGAAAATGAAAACATATTACTAAGTAACTTACAAACAGAATTTTTGAAAGACCACGAGGAACAGGCCCTTAGCTGAACATCTAAAATAACCTTCCAGAACAACATAGCACACTACCCCTGTTGTGGCCAAAAACCCGCCTCTCCTGACCCTTAAGGGCCCCATTGCCTCTGCAGTCTCCCAGACCAGAACAGATAGGACTGCCTGCCTCATGGAGGCAATGTCCAAAGTCAGCATCACGTGACAGAGAGTGATTGGCAGAGCCTACGAAATGAATGCATACCCTGGCAACAAGAAGAACGTACAGTCTACATTGAAAGGCAAGAAGCACCCAGTGGGAAAATATCACAACATGAAGTGGTCAAGAACCCTGATGATGTCCATGGCTAACCAGCAACCACCCTGATGGTGAGACCCAGGGATTCCGACACAGTCTGAGAGCAAAGCTCACAATGAGCCCACCCATGAACACTGCAGCCGCCACTCCCACCTGGCTGACAGGTGAGCGGTTGCTCCCCTGAGTCACACTACTTTGCTTCTTCTTGACTTTGGTGCTCTCAGGATGACTTTATTGGCCCCTTTTCAACCAGCATGCAAACATTTGTCGCCTAAATGTTCTGCCCCCATTGATTCATATATCCAGAAAAGATCCCCTCCTTCCAGAAGGGTGCAGTTTTCTTCCTCTCTTTCTTTTTTTTCCAAAATACCATAAACATATTGCTGTCACCTCCCTTCTAGATTATTTTCTAATAATCTGTGTGTGTTCCAAATGTAAATTGAGAAAAATCTTTGAGAATAGAGTGTTTATTTAAAGAAAAAACTTAGAAATGTGTTTTAACAGATGCAGTGCCTCCTTATAGGTATTACTAATGAACTACACAGGACTTCAAAATTGCTTCTAAATATGACATTAGTAGTAGTAGTAATAGTAGTAGTAGTAGTAGTAGCAGTAGTATATGAAATTGAATCCAGGGGCACTTTACCACTAAGTCACATCCCTAGCGCCTTTTATTTTTTGTTTTGAGACAGGATCTTGCTAAATTGCTTAGGACCCTGCTTAGTTGCTGAGGTTGGCCTTGAGATTGGGTTCCTCCTGCCTCAGCCTTTGGAGTCTCTGGGATTGTAGGTGTGTGCCACCACATCTGACTGAACACGGTTTTAAAACATCAGAGTTGGAAGGAATGATACTGGTCATTCAGTTCAAGCCCCCACTTCAAGGTCACCCAAGTATTACTGAGCTCCTGAAAGGTACATCTCAATAGCGACAATATTCTTATCGAATATCAACATGCAATCCAATTGGGGTAGAGAATGGAAATTTTTTTTGTCTGATGTGAATAATAGCTCAGCATGAAAGACTTTATTATTCTGATTCACTGTCAGGAAACTAAGGCTCAGATCAGTGAAATGACCTTGTCAATGAAGGATTTCTGAAGTCAAGGTTCAGAAGGTCTTATGTCAAATCCAGTGCACTTTCTTTCTCTTTACTTGCTCCAAATGCTTATATCAAAATAGCCTTCCTTTCTTTGTTATAAGGATGGAAAGCAATATTAAAGTGACTGATAACATGTAATAAGTGTGTACTAGGCTCAAACAATGAGCTAGTCACCTTATATGCATGATCTCATTAAACCCTGCTAAACATACATTTTATCATCTTCACATGAAGTTTGTGTAAATCGTGATGAAGAGAAAGGCTAAATAACATGTATTATATTTCACATTTACACCAAAAACAATAGTTTGGGGATTTTTGTTGTTGTTTGCTTGTTTGTTTGTTTTTTCAGTGCTGAGGATCAGACCTGGAGCCTCATGAAAGCACTGCACCAACTCACCTACAAACACACTACATTTTAGTAGCACAAATTAGGTCTTGGTTAATGAGAATTAACCTGAAGCTACACTACTCTAAAAGAAAGTTTGTTTTTCTCCCTTATTCCTGATCCCTTGGCAATACCCTTTAATAATGTCAGCTCTTCCTAATAAAAATGCTGCCCAGCCGTCAGGATTGTATTACCCAAGGACTGCATGCCATTTTATCCAGTGAATTATAAAGCTGGATTCCTAGAGTTTCCTAGTGGATGAAATGTTCCTGGATTGTCAGAAGCCACTTCCTCCTCTGTCCAGGTGATTAAAATGCAGAGGATGCTGAGGACACTCGGTGGCACAGCAAACCCATCAGGATGGCTCCATCTGGACTAGAAGGAGATGGCAAATTGCTTAATTTGTGGAGAGCTGAAGAGGAGGTCTGATACACCTACCACCCCTGTGGAAAGGGGAACATCAATTTGTAACAAAGGTCACCTTCAAATGTAGAACATCTTCCTGCAGAAAGTGTCACACACAGAGACAGCAGCTGAGGTGCATGACAGAGACCAGAGATAAAAGTAGTACATGCCAGTAACAGAAATCCACATGAACTCCAATGCCTCCCCACAAGTCCTTTTTGACAGAGCCATTCCGAATGATGCCTGCATAGATGGAGGACAGCTAGCTCACCCTGGCTGCAGAGGAACTTGTGTGGGCCTCATACTGTGGTTGGATCGACTGCTGAGACGTAAGGAGGGAGGGTGGAAGGTGAATCTGCTGTGAACTCTATGGATAAAACTATAATTGACAATGAACTACTTTTATTAAATCCTCAGAGTGTGTCAGGTGCTTTTCATTAATGAATACTTTGAATATTCACAACTGCACGTTGACATAGGACTTATTATCTTGTGTCAGCTTGCAAGTTAGCATTTAAAATAGACTTTAATTAATTTAAGCCTAAAAACACTTATTAGAATATTACTTGTTAATACAGAGAAACGAAGAAAGAGTTGGATGACCAGATCTCTGGAAAGCTGGCTCATTAGCCAAGGATTTATTAACAGTGTCTTCTGCATCTTTCCTGTGGCTGACATGACCCATCTCAACCCATTTTCCTTCTCTGTGTCTCTGTGTGGACAGCTCAAGATCCCAGAGGTATGGGTCTCAGTGGCTTAGCTGGAATGAGGCCCACCTTGGGATAAGTATAGCAATTAATATCCTCATCAAGTCCTCTAAAAGCCATAACTGGTTATGAGTCCAGAGCAAAGAAACACTTATTCTAGGCCTGAAGAGGTAAGGAAAGTGGAAAATAAGGCTTTGCTTGGTCTGAATGTCTGTCTCACTGAAATCCATATGGTGAAACTTAATCTCTAATGCCATAATAGCATTAAGTGTTGGGCCTTGGGGAGGTGATAGGTCATGAAGGCCATGCTTTCATGAATGGGACTAGTGCCCTTATCAAAAAGAATTAATAGTGATTTTCACTCACTCTCCACATGAGGATACAGTGAGAAGGTGCCATCTTTGAAGGATAACAGAAGCCTCCTAGACGTGAAGCCTGCTGGAGACTCCTCCTTGGGCCTCCCAGCCTTGATATCTATGAACAATGCATCCATTGTTTATAAATTTCCCAGTCTAATGGATTGTGTTACATCAGCCCAAGTGGACTAAGACATGTTCCCTATGCCAAAGTAAGACCTGTCTCAGGTGAGGAAACTGAGACAGACACTGCTGTATGGGGTCTATGTTACACAGGTCACAGGCAGCAGGGACAGGAATTAAACTTACCCCTGTCAGAGTTCCAAAATAATTGTCCTTAATCTTCAAGTGGTCAGCCTCACCCATGATCCTAGCTACATTCACATTATTCCTTTGTGGCAGCTTATACCTTTGAAAGATAGGTCTATGTGGGTGTCTGCATTTTGTCCCTTCTGCTCTGCCTACAATGTGATTGACACTCCTCCAACCAAGACTCCAACCCCAAATCAGGGCATATGTTCCTTTTCTTTAAAGTCATTTGGGTGCCAGGCGCAGTGGTGCATGCCTGTAATCCTAGTGGCTTGAAAGGCTGAGGCAGGAGGATCATGAGTTCTAAGCCAGCCTCAGCATAAGCAAGGTGTTAAACAACTCAGTGAGACCCTGTGTCTAATTAAAAATACAAAATAGGGCTGGGGATGTGGATCAGTGGTCAAGTGCCCCTGAGTTGAATCTTCAGTACCCATACCCCCCCAAAAAAGTCACACAGGAGCATGCTGCTATTCTGGTCAATAAAGTATGGTAGATGGATAGATATGTTACTCTGAGGTTAGGTCATATTATGGAGATTCTCTCTCTCTCTCTCTCTCTCTCTCTCTCTCTCTCTCTCTCTCTTTCTCTCTCTCTGTGTGTGCATGTGTGTGTGTGTGTGTGTGTGTGTGTGTGTGTGTGTCCTTTCTCTCATAACAAAGTCACATGCATGAAGGACCCAGGATCATGGGGAAGCCACATTTGGGGGTTCAGTGGAGTGCAGCATAGACTACCAGAGGAATGGGTGATGAACCCCAGATGATTCCTCCCCTTGGTCTTTGGGCCACTGTAGCTGGTGCCAAGTGGAGTGGAGCTAGGAGTTATGCTTAGTGAGCCCAGGCCAAACCACAGATTCTTCAGCAAAATAAATGTCATCATTCTAAGCCACAAAGGTTCCAGGTACTTCATTACTGATCCAGAGCAGCTGAAACAGGTTTGGAACCTCCAAGTAGGGTGTTTCTATAACCAATGGAAACATGTGACCATGGCTTCAGAATGGAGCAGTGGAAGGAAATGGAAATGTCATGAAGGGATTGTTACAAGATGCCAGGCGACCCTGAAGTGGGCTTGGGAGAAAGTGAGACATTAAAATAAAATGAGGAGAATGTTATTGGAAGCTAGAGAAGAAGGGATCATCATTAGAGAAGAGGGGATCCTTGTTAGTGTCAGACAGTTATATTGCTTGTGCTAGTGTAGAAAATGGGAAATGTACCTAAGGAGCCAATGGTCCTGCCAAGGAGGTTTAAAGGAAGACTGAAGCCTCTGGCTTCTTCACCTCACCAATAAAAAAAATGAGAGAGGGCAAAGGCAAGCTTTTATAAAGGCCAAGAAATATAAAGACTCTGTGAAACTTTGAGTTCACAAATAATGACACTATTTCTTATGCCCAGCCTCCTTAGATAGAAAAGGATGCCAAACTTATGAAAGGACTTATGAGCAAGTTTGAACACAAGACATTGTCAGCAAAATTAGGTCTAAAGGTGAAGCTAAGACCATAACCACAGAACTCTTTCTATGACCTCAGAAAGATTTAAGAAGATGCCTACAATAGACAGGGACTTTGGAAGCATGGTTTGCAGATGCTGTCCATTAACAGAAGTGCTCCTAGGGATAAGACAATTGTGTCACCCCAGTGGTCTTAGAGGAACCTCAAATTAGACAAAAACTTGCCATGATGAGATTTATAGGGAAGGTTTTCTGTTGATGAAATGTCCCTAACACAACTCCAAATAGGCGAAGAAGTTTTTATAGAAAATGTGTTTTCTTAAGCACTATCTGGTAGGAGTTGACAGAGACAGTACAGAAAGAATAGTTAGTTTGGGCCCCTGACAATTGTAGTATTGTAGGCAGGAAACAATATAAAAAAATTACTAATCTATAAGTGCCAGATATTTCCTATCATAAGGGTCACTTATGTGAAATCAGAAGCTCAAAAGTGGAGACAAAAGTCAAAATTATTTCTAGGCTATAGGATGGTATGTCCATTAAAGAACTAGCAACATGTCCTAGCTAGATTTCAAAATCCCCATAGACGGCTTCTGTGCACCTCCCAAAGCCCCTGTCTTTGTGAATGGGAAGATCCACAGCTGTTATCCATGCACACTCACAACTCTGCATTTGGCTTGTAGGCAGGTGAGTGGTGAATTCTCTTAGTTCACATGGATAGACAACTAGAGGAACTGCACTCAAAGAGATGTGAGAAGTCGTATATGATACACTTTATCCATACCTAAACCTCATTTATGGAGTAGTATCTTGGACTTTGAACCATAAGGAAAAGGTCTTGGAAGTCCTGGGGGAGATGGTAAGCACGTTTTGGGAGCTGCTGTGCCAGAAGGTGGGACGGGGCAGGTTGATGGCTGTATCCCACACCACGTGGTCTTTCTGCATCGTGGTTGGTAGTCCTCCCATTCAAAGGTGGGCTGGAGTTTTCCTCTTCTTCAATATGAATAAGGTCTTGGGATGGCAGCAACCAATAGAGTCTGCCTTTGTCTTGCGCTCTCTCTCTCTCTCTCTCTCTCTCTCTCTCTCACACACACACACACACACACACACACTCCTTTGGAACAAAGTCAACTGAAGTTTCGACCAAGAGGTCAGTGTCAAACGCTGGATGTGTGAGTGAGCATGCCTTCTGCCAAGTCCAGCTAGAACATCCCCACTGATGCTAAGGAGCAGACACCGTCAGTGCCAATCCCCACTGAAATTGCAGTTTCATGAGAAAAACAAATCTCATTTATTCTGTCACAAAACTAACGTGGAAATTCTGCTCATATTAATGTCACCTCACTTTACCCAAAGTGAACCCTTATCAGAAGCCTGGAAGGAGTTCTGAAATTATTTGAGGGCTCCCAAGATAACATCTTACCAATGCCCTAACATGACTTCCTTGCAAGCCCTAAGTTACCATAGTCTTAGGTAGACTCAGTTGTTCCTCCCTTTCCTGTATATTTTATATACTACTATTACAGCAATGAGCACCTGGTGTCTTCCTTGGTATTTGCATTTCTGTTTATTACCACTCAGATAAACTCTTCAAGGATAACAAGGTAATTTCTCATCTGATGCTACCTAGCACAGGCCTGAATATATTAAGTGCACAAGTAGCACTGTCACAATAAAACCCAGGTGTCCTAGAGCTGTAATCTGTTATCCAGAACAGATGATCTGAGGACCAGGTGCTGAAAAGAATATGTAAGAGTCAGGCAGATCCCAGTTTTTCACTTTAGCAGCTGTGTGACCTCAACAAAGTAACTTAGGTGCAGTAAGCCTCAGTTTACTGTTAAGTGGGGTTAGCATAACTATCTACAGCTCACAAATTAAGAATCGCATTAAATAGGTATTTACAACTCTGTGTGAATTATTTGGGCCCTACCAAAAAAAAGAAAATAACATCAGCAGTATATCAATGTTCAAGGGAAAGCAGGGATTTCTGTGTCGGACCGATTTGGGGGACTATTTAGAAAATGAAATGACCAGATATATACATCTGCCCAGCACAGTATCTGACACAAAGTAAAAGAATGTCCTAAGTATTAATTATTAGCAGCATGATTTTTACACGTGGGAAATACACATAATTATTTACCCAGCTTCTTTCTTTCCTTCTCCTCATAAGTCTTAATTTTTGTGGAGACAGTGTGCCCAAATAAAAAAAATATTTTGTAGCCTGCTTTCTGTTTATGGTGGCTGTGTAAATTCAATCCTCCCCTGTGCTGAAGCCTCTGGGGATCTTTTGGAAAAGTAAGATAGTCACATATTTTGTTTGTGAAGGTCACACATCCACACCAAGTGTGCACTATCAGTCTTACTTGCAATCAAGGGTGGCCATGAGATGCAATTCTATCAATTAGAATACATCACACTTCTCCTGGGTATTTGAGAAAAAAATGGCTTTCCTGATATGGGCATTCTTTCTTACAATGTTCAACTTATTTCTACTTGAAGTGTGTCTGCCGTGGTTTGCATAAAAGGAGTCCCCCAAAAGCTCTGGGGCTAATGCAGGACTGTACAAGGGTGGACTGATTAGATTATGAGAGCTCTAACTGGATCCAAGGATTAATCCACTGATGCATTAATAATCTGAGCAGACTAACTGGGTGGTAACTGTGGGCAGGTGAGGTAGGACTGAAGGAGGCGGGACACTGGGGGAATGCCCTTGGGAATTCTGTACCTGGCCCTGGCTCCTCACACTGCATTTCTGGTTCTTTGCTGCCCTGAGTGGAGCAGCTTTCCTGTGCCATGCCCTTCTTCCAGGATCTTCTGTCTCACCTCAGGTGAAAAGTGATGGAGTCAACCAACCACGAACTGAGACCTCTGAACCCATGAGCCAAAATTAACTTTCCCTGCTCTAAGTTGTTCTTACAGGTATTTTGGTCACAGCAGTGAAAAGCTGACTAACGGAGTCTCTTTGCTTGGTTTACTCAGGCAATAGACCCTGAGACTAAAACTAGTCTGCAAAGAGATTATTAGGAGTTCTCACAGGATCAAACCTTGTGGAGTAGAAGGAGTAGGAATCAAGACTGGGCACAGGAGGAAAAGAAAATGTAATGATATATTAGCAGAACAATTAAACCAATGCCCAGAGTCTTTGAAAGCACAGGACACTGCAGAACTTTTCAGGTAGCACAAAGGAACTGAGCTCCATGTGAAGCACTTACTGGATATGGGCACTTCAAGGGAGTAAAAGCCATCTGTAAAGCACGGCTGAGCAAGGACAAAGGGACCTGAGACACTGCTGAAGTGGTGGCATCATTTCACCAACCCTGAACGTCTTTCTCTAGGCTCACTCTGTCACAAACATAGCTTACTATTTGATGAACCCCCTGTGTATATCACACTAATTCCAAGTGCTACCAGTTTGTCAAGGACACTCATACAGTATTCAAAATAAATTTAGTATAATTTCTTACCCAAGATGCATCTCGTATCTTTCCCATTGCAGGCAATCATTTGTTAGGATACTAGTGCACTACAAGTCATACATTTTTACTCCTCTAAGATGTCTTCAAGGATCCCTTCCAATATGAGCCCTCCCCACCCCTCATGGAATGCCACATCCATTCCCATGGTGGATATTTCCTTTGGCACTTTTCTCCTGGGCTCTGTCTCATGTTGTCTGATTATTCCATGTGTATCAGCAGGTCTTCCTCTGGTTCTCCCTCTGTAAGTGATTTGAGAATGGACTTGACATCACAGATTACATTTGTATCCCCCTCAGTTTAGATATATAGCAATATCAGGTATATGAAAGTGATTAATCAATATTTGTTGGATTAGAGCTGAAAAAAACAAATATATAGTAGGTCTCCAATAATATGATAAACTAATAAGGTACTCTTGTCTCTTAAGAGCAATAGAATCAGAGGATGATGAAGTAAGATGGCTTAATTCCCTGGCAGTGAACTTTCGTTTAATAAAAACAGTTGTCTTTGAGTTCATTGCTCTTCTTTCCTGAATCATACACCACTCAGCCTGAATATTGTTCCTTGTTTTAAAATGCCCTTTGAGAGCAAGAGGGAATCAAAAGCAATGTCTGGATGTGCTCCACAAAGGACAAGTACAGAGTTCTCATCAGGAGTAAATAATGTGTGGCAGCCAATGAGGTGGTAGAACCTTCTCCTCATACATATGCATGGAGTCAGCTGCTCTCTGAGGGTGCAAGGACAAAGACAAGGTCTGTGAAGACCTTCAGACAGAGGAGCCCAGCACTGCCCTTCTCAGATGCTCCTTCAAAGTCCAGACAGGAACTCACTGGGCTCCTCTGAGTGCTCAGGTAGTATCTCTGAGAAAGGCACACACCTTGGTGCAGGGGCAGCCCAGGGCCAGGTCCCCCAAGCTTTGGATCTGAACATGGTCAACTGCAGTGAACCACTGTTCTTGTCAATCACTCACTTGCCAACGTCATTGCCAATTTTAATGTAGAAAACATGGTCAGAAGCAAAATGCACAGGCTGAGGATTTATTGAGAGGTATAATTATAGAAGAACAAAGAGGGAAAAGGGAGAGGAAGAAAAATCCAGGTGGGTTTTTAAGAGACAAATGTGTCAGATGTAGAAATTAAGGAGAACTATAGATTTTTATAATGTCATAGTTAATTTTTTTTAATCTTCCTCCTCTGAGAGTTACGATTAGGATATTTAGCAAGTAGTTCCTAGCTTAGAGTTAAGGAAGTCTTTCCTGAGAAATTTGGGTTCTAAAGAAGAAAAAGAGTTGGTGATGGATCTGGGAGGAAAAGAATATATCTGAAAGGTATTACCTTTCTGGATACTGGATTCTGGAGCTCAATACAAAAACTCTGAACTCCTCAGTAAGACATACAGGTGTCATCAGTAGAATGGCTCCCAAAACAAGCAGATGAAGAGGACAAATCTATTTTAATTGTTGATGGACCTTCACTTTATTTATTAATTTACTTTATGTGGTGCTGAGAAAGAAGAGGACAAATTTCGATGGATAATATTGGTTTGCTGCAGTTGATAATGTCCAAATTTATTCTACTTGGCATAATATATACAAAAGGTTAAAAGAAAATACCCACCAGCAAGACACTACAAGCAAAACATTCTTATAATATAAATAAAGATATATGCTGTTACTTCCACCTCCTCTACACTGGCTAATGCAAACCAGCCCTCCCAAGGAGAATGAGGTATGCCCAATGAATGACTTGTATCCAGAATATAAACTCTTTTTTTTTTATTGGTTGTTCAAAACATTACGACGCTCTTGACATATCATATTTCATACATTAGATTCAAGTTGGTTATGAACTCCCAATTTTACCCCAAATACAGATTGCAGAATCATATCGGTTACACATCCACATTTTTACATAATGCCCTATTAGTAACTGTTGTATTCTGCTACCTTTCCTCTCCTCTTCTATCCCCCCTCCCTTCCCCTCCCATATTCTCTCTCTACCCCACCTACTGTAATTCATTTCTCTCCTTGGTTTACTTTCCCATTCCCCTCACAACCTCTTATGTGTAATTTTGTATAACAATGAGGGTCTCCCTCCATTTCCATGCAATTCCCCTTTTCTCTCCCTTTCCCTCCCACCTAATGTATCTGTTTAATGTTGATCTTTTCTTCGCGATCTTCCTCCCTGCTCTGTTCTTAGTTGCTCTCATTATATCAAAGAAGACATTTGGTATTTGTTTTTTTAGGAATTGGCTAGCTTCACTATTCAAAAGCTAGGAAACAATACAATTAGAAAATAGGCATAAGATCCTAAGACACAACACCAGAGAGAATAAATGCATGGCAAATGAGCACAGGAACATATTTCCTACATCCCTAGCCATTAGGAACTAAATTAAAGCCAAATGCAATATGGTCACACACCAAGTAGAAAGCCTAAAATTTTAAAAATTATAATAAAATACAATGATAGCTACTAAGGCTGTGGAAACTTTCAATTTCCAATATGGTAGTTTTTAAATTGCCTTTGCTTCTTTGCTTCTATTTTGTGTCTTATTATTATTACACACATATTTTATTTTATTTTATTATGCAATGTTATAATAGCTTTAATTACCCTTAAAAACATCTGGGTCATCTCAACTAAATGTCTTTACTTTTATTTTCCTGGTTCTCTGTATGTCTAGTAATTTGGAATTATATTCTCATATGAGGATGCCCCAGACTTCATTATTTTTCTTGAAAGAATATCAGTGTTTTGATTTAGCTGAGAGTTAGCCAGCTAGGACTCACATGCAAACTCTGTCTCTGAAAAAACAGTTTAAAATTCAGGTAATTTATTTTTGAACTTGTGTGTGCGTGTTTCCAGGAGCAGCCAGAATGCCTACAGAGAATTTGTGGCCTGTCTTCACTGGCTGGAATATTCCTTTCCTGAGGCTCCTGTAACAAAATATCACACACCAATAGCCTTAAACAATAGAAATGTATCATGTCATCATTCAGGACACCTGAGTCCAAGATCAAGGGCTTGGCAGGAGGTTTCCTTCTGAGCTCTGTGAAAGAGAATTTGTTCCCTGTCCCTCTTCTAATTTCTTATGCTTTTCTGAAAATACTGGGGTCTCCTGACTTGACAGTGCATCCCTGTCCTCTGCCTTCACCTTCACATGACC
This sequence comes from Urocitellus parryii, assembly GCF_045843805.1. Lineage (NCBI taxonomy): Eukaryota > Metazoa > Chordata > Mammalia > Rodentia > Sciuridae > Urocitellus > Urocitellus parryii. Next base: position 30,887,174 of record NC_135548.1, on the reverse strand, counting down.
TTCTTCTGTGTCTTCACATCATCTTTCCATGAGGTCCAAATTTCCCCTTTTTATACTGACTCCAGCCATATTGAAATAGGGAGCATCCTGATGATTTCATTTTAACTTCATTGTCTCCATAGGGATCTTACTTCTATGTATGGGCACTTTCTGAGGTTCTGAAGATTGATTTCCAGACACATGTTTTAAGTAACTTTATTAAAGCTACTGTGGTTTATTTTTATCCATTTATTTTATGTGGTGATGAGGTTGGAACCCAAGGCCTTACACATTCTAGATAAGTGCTCTACCACTAACCCACAAATCAGCCTCTGAAGGCACATTTTTTGATGGACATAATTCAACTCATAACAGGTAGAAAAAGGGCAAAGAGCCATGAAGACCAGATCTTGAAGGACTAAATTGGAGAATGTAGCTGGGGAAAGCCTTGCCATTTTTTCTTTCCTTTCTCTGGAATGCAGCACAGTAGAAGAACAGTTATCAATGAGAGAGGAAGCAGAAGAAGAGGAATCATGCTCCATCCTTCTTCTGGATAACTATACCCTACTCTTTGGCAGGAAGAGGAGGAAGAGGTATAATGATAAAATGTACTGCAATGTTCTGGTTTATGTTCCCATAGTGAATAATCTAATTTTTCTATGCTTCAATTTTTATGTTAAAATAGTCTACATTTAGTTTAGGAATCTGCTTTGTCCATAAGGAATCAAATTCCTTGATGCAATAATCCATTGCAACCTGAATCTTAATTTTGATTTTGCACTTGGCTTATAATTAGCCTTTCATCTTTAAATGCTTACCAAAACACATTTGGGACAACATTGCTAGGATTTTTGTTTCTACCCAGTAGCAAGTAATTAACTTTCCAAGTTAATTTCCCCTTTGTTTTTATCCTGACTATAGAGGGACAAAAGGAAATGTAATTCCCTCTGATACTTAAAACAAATTTACTTAGCTGGGTCCTGACAAAGGCTTCATTAAGATCTGTGATTTAAAGATGCCTCAAGCCTCTTGACAAGTGTTAGCTGAATTTACAGCATCCTGTCAGATAATACCAAAACCTAAGTTGCCTAATTATCATTTCAGAGGAAAATCTGAGCTACTCAGATACAATTGATAATTTATATCTTTGAAAGTCATCGATAATTAACATTTTCATAGATAACTCCCTGTACAAAGTGCTGTGGCTTTGAGATTTGTAAGACAGAAAGACAATATGTTCAAATGTCTAGTCTGCAAAGGTTCCTTTTTGGCATCATAAACCCTGGAGTCAGAGATGCAGCCATTCCACATGAACAAATAAGAGAAACTTAGGATAAACTCAGAAACTGCAATGTAGCATTCTTAAACAATTATATCCTGGATTTCCCTGATTCCAGGAAATGTTGATCCTTTTTCTTTATAACGGATAGATTCAGCAGTAAGAGTATAAATATACTCCCTTTTGGACTCTATCTGCACAAAAACACAAAAGAAATCAAGAGTGTTTGGCTGGAAATACATTTTACATAACAATATATACTAATGAGAAATCTTCCATGTGATGCACACAAGGGGTAACTATTTTTGCTGGATGAATTGACTAAAGGCATCTATTGTTTGGGTGCTGCATAATCAACACTATAGTTAGGAACTACTTAAAAGGGTCCAAACTGCAATATTCTCACTGTAATTTAGCCCTCTCACCCACCACTGGTGAAAATGGAAAAACAGATGTACTTTCTTCTATATCACATACTTAAATCAATATAACTTTTTGAAGAATATAGTTGAAAATTCAATTTTAAATAGCAAGAAAATATTTTAAAAAACTTCTTAGGAATAACTGTAACTGGTAATTGCCAGATTGCTCTGAAAACATCATAAAACTTTACTGCGGGTCATAAAAGAAAACTTGAAGAAATGGAGAAATATATCATAGTCCTAAATATAAAGACTAAATGTTGTGAAAAATGATGATTCTTTCTAAATCAATGTGTGAGCTTAATTAGATCCAACTAAAAACAGAGTGGAATATTCATCTACCTTGAAAAAGTAATTCATAAGTTTATCAGAATGAATGAGCAAGAATATTCAAAAATACTGTGTAAACCAATGGTACTAAAATCAGGCCAACACATTTATAATGAGAGAAGTATATTAATGAAAATAGTGTGGTTTATCTAAGTATTTAACAGATCACAGAAACTGAGGCTCAGAAACAGAAGCAAGAATTTAATAATAAATTTAGCATCACATATTAATTGGAAATAAATGCTTATTTGATATACTGCTGAGAAGTTAAACACATTTTGGAGGAAAAGCTCAAATAAAAATTCATGATAATTCTTAGCCAAAATAAAGATAAAATAGATACTTGATATAGGAATATATATTAAATGCAAAAATGAGTGTCATCAGTGTTTTAAACACTATACCTGCCTTAGTATAATTTTCATAAAAGCAAACCAAAAGAAAGAAAGAAAAGATTCACCGGGAAACAACAGTATAATTTCTTGTACCCCAAATTAAATATTTTCTAATCCAACATACAATGTAAAATTTGGAAGATAATGACCACCTTTCTGAATTCTGATGGTCTCTAAGCAACATCTATCCTTCACACTTTCCCAGTTTCCCCTTGCAAAACCTTAGAAGCCACAGAGAATGAAAACACACAAGTCCAGACTGACAGCAGTGAACCACCCGAATCCTGCAGGGTTTTTATACTGGCATTTTAAACTTATGAAGCTGAGATGATAGCACTAGCTTCGGCTGACCTGAAACAAGTTTTGTTTTTTGAGAAAGAGTGGACTTGCAAGCCAGGACAATGGTGGGTAGCCACTTGATACCTGTACTGTCTGTCATCTACTCATGTATGGCAATGCTCATATTTATCTTACCTATATTATTGGTAAATTTGAAGCATAAATTTCAAGTGTGTTAAAATTAAATGTAGATCTTATCACAGTTGTATCATTAAATATTACATGTTCATTAAATGCTACTTTTTAAATAATATTTTATAAATTGGTGTAATATATATAATATAACACATTCAGAGATGAAAATCAGGATAAAAACTTTGGTCTGGCTTCAGTTTCAAAACAAATTTACATGTGAAGGCACTTTATATAGTGTCACTTTATATAATGGCAATTTCAGTGCTATTTGCAATGGTGTAAAGTAAAAATAATCTCCATTTTCCATTAAAAGATTGTACTATAGCTTAGCTATAGTAAGTAATTACGTATGCACTTAAAGTCATGTTAAAAGAAAATATAATGACTCGGCAAATTGTTCACAATATGTTAAGTGGCAAGGCAGTGGAATAAATTCTATGTGATAATTCTATTATTAATCTAGCAATGCAAAATACAAATATTAATACATATGAATACAAATATGAATACCTATATATCCATGTATATGTCTGCATTTTACTGCAAAAATAAGTGCATGAAAGACATTGTAAGGAAAAAAATGAACAACAATATTTGCCCTGTGGTTAGATTGGTTTTGTGTGCCACTTTTTTTCTATTGTATTCTGTATGTCACTTAAATGTTTGAAAATGAGCACATATAAGTTTAATTTCCAAGAGAACAGACTGTTTGTATTATATGTGTGTGCTTAGGGATTGTGTGTGAGTGTTTATAATTACCTCTGTTGTTCCCACTCTCTTGTCATCCACCTCTCTATCTCACTCTCTGTTTTTACCTATTGGCTGCAGAAGCTGAATGCACACACACGTGCACACACACACACACAATTTATGTGTGTTCTGCTGAGACTATATCCATGGTAACTTGTCTTCTTGGTTACAAAATTGGTAGATATTTCTTTTTGATTGTAAGTTAAATCTTTATCTAGGGGGGTGCATTTTGCATGTTCTTTGAAAGGAAACCTCGTTGTGTTCCAAGAACGCTTTAAAATTTTCAATTATTTCTAAAACACAGTTTGGGGAGTACTACTGGGTAGTTAATGACAACATGTACACAGGCAAGCACTGGCCTCTAATTAATTTATTCCATAATGTGACTTGAAACTGGTTGCTAATTTTAACTACATTAGCTGCACTTCATGTTGAATTTTCTCTTTGTATTCACAATTTTGAACCAGAAAACTTGGTTTGGAGGCATTATATTTTCATTAATTCAAGAATGAAAGTTCTGAATGTTACTAAGAATGCAAAACAACACCATTAGTGAGGGAACATACTCAAAAAGTCCAAAGCAAAGGAAGCAGGTGTTTAAGGAAGAAGAGGTTTCCTAGGCTTAACAGCCAGTGCAAAATATTTAAATTCAAGGCCTTCTCTCATAAGACAGGCATTGAGCATATCTGGGGCTCTAGAAAATGAATGTAGGGTACCATTACCATGCAACAATTTAAATGATACATAATGGTCTTAAGTGAAGAAATAATGCTCCCCCCACCAACAGCTCAGACGTGCTAGGTGCTGTTGATAGCACAGATTCCTGAAAAAAACTCCACCCCATCTCCTTTACATTTTAAGTTACTTTAGATTGCTTGAAACCTTTTTTAACACTGAAAATTCTAAAATTCCCAACTTAAGGAACCAGTCTGAGTCTTCTTTCTTGAAGAATGAGGAATGGGAGTTGGAGGGAAGGTTGGGTGGGAATAAGTTCCTAGTTTTCTCAGCCTCTGTATTCTTGGCATTTTGTTGAGGAACTATCTTGACATTGTAGGTTATTTTCAACACTCCTCCCTATAACACTATGTGCCAATAGCAGCCTTTAGTTTTAGCAACCAGAAAGTCCTCACATGTTGCCAAGTGTCCCAGCTGAGAAGCAGAGTTAGCCCATCTGTCAGTCCCAAAACACTTTGAGATCTTACTTTCAGTCTCTGACTGTGCTGAGTGCAGAATGCAGAATAAATAAATTCAGTCTTGGCTTCAAGGAACTGTGTTTCTATACACATGAACAGAGAAACAAAGGTCAAGTGTGTGTAAGTATAGAGGGGCGCACTTCACCTAAAGAAGGGGAGTTTTCCTGGGGAAAGATGCAAATGATTTGTGGAGACAGAAAGGAGAACTTATATCTAGCTAGATTAGGAACTTTAAAAAGCCATTTCAAGGAATGTGAAATGGTATGGTTTAAAGAAAGGGCAAGACACATCAAGAGAAGAGAGGACTCCTTGATGGAGTGGAACAGAATATTTGGGAAGGTGAGGTAGATAGTCACATAGAAATTACAATAAAACATATGGTAAGTGCATAATCAAACAAAGAATGAAAGAACAGTTTGCAGGCATCACTGGGCATCTTATGTTTTAAATGTGAATTGTATAATGTAATAGTCCATTGTTTGTTACTTTAAGGAAATACCTGTGGCAGGCTGACTTTCTAAAAAGAAGTGCATTTAGTTGTCAGCTCTGAAGATTCAAAACCCAAGATCAGTTGGATTTCCTGTTTTTGCCTCTGGTGAGGGTCTCGTGATGGGTGGTGTCAAGATGTCAGGAGCAGGTGTGGAAGGTTGAGATCACATCTCCAAATAAGAATTCTGGGGACGATTTAGGGATGGGCTAGTTCTCTGAAAACTTGCTTTCATAAGAGTTCAGGGCTCCCCAAGAGCTATCTTAATGCTTTTGAGGGCAGTTCCCCCATTATCTGAGGACCTCCCACTGGGCCTACCACTATTTCCACACCAAATGTCAAACATGGGAAACTCGGTGGGACACAACCAAACTATTTCCAAACCCTAACATGTAACAGCCTGATTCAACTGAACAGTTTCAAAGATCAGAGAATGAGTCAGGCTATCTCTCTTTACATCCCTGTCTTCTTTGTAGTAAGAAAAAAAATTAAACCTTTTAGTGTTCACAATGATCTTCATGAATGGGTAGACCATAGACAAATGAATTTTTATTTAACTGTTCACATTAAACTGAGTATATTCTCTTGATCTAGGTTGTGGGAAGAATAGAAGAGAAAAAGTAGAAAAGAAACCCCAATTTTTGCTAAGTGGCTAAGCTGACTAACATAATGCCAAAGCAATTAGAAGATTTGATTCAAATAAGAAAATATTTGAGAATCTGACTCTGCATCAGATGGTCTCAGGGAGGCTGTCTGTGATGTACCCTGACCTCTGGGAATGTTTAGCTTGATAAGAACACTGAAGGCATAAATAAGTATGGAAGAAATATTTTAGTTAAAATTAGGTATTGGACACTGTACTAAGGTCTAGAGAGGCGAGGATGAAGACAACCTTTACTACCTGAGCTTTCAGGTCAGCAAAAAATGTGTTTTTCCTAGAGTTGGGCATGGGGTCATCAGGAAAAACTATCGAATTTTCCATGACTGCCTTAGTCTCTGAAAATTCCTATTGCCCATCCATAGTGATTATCTCCACTATTTCCAGAAAGTTAAAACTTGAGTGTTGCTATCTGGGTGAATTTTGTAGTTACTCAGATATCATAGGCACCAAGGAGGCTGTTCACCTTGAGACATGCACACAGGGCACCTCAACTCCGTGGCTCTCACTTTAAGTCCGGAGAATACATGGTATTACATTGCTTACCTAGCCTGCCCTGGGCCTCCTGGCTGATGTCCACATTAGATGTGGTCCATGCCTGATCATTGGATGGGGGTGCCCAAAGGTCCAGATATTATCAAGTGTGGTCATAGTGTGCAAGGGACACCTCATCTATTCCTATCCTTTCAGTAACCTTGACTCTCTCCTTAGGCATGAAGGAATGAATGAGAACAAACATGTCATGTTTTATTGTTGAAGAAGTGAGGAAGAGCTTCATCAGAAGAAAGATGAGGTTATCATATAACAGAATATGATAAATCAAAATGACAATTAAAAGAAGTGACTTCTATGTCATATCTGAAAATCTGACTTTCAGATCTAGTGGAAAGCAAGCTGAGTTGAGAGGGACCGATTCAGAATGCAAGATACCCAGGAATGGACTAGAATGGTGGAGGGGTGGGATGGGTGTTGGAGGGGTGATTCACATGTTCCTGGTAGATAAGCAGGAAGCTTAATGAAGACTCAGGTAGAACACGAAGCAGCAGGCTTGTAGAGGCTTATGTGGTGAAGGACAATCATCCTCTCCCAGTAGCAAATCTAGAGAAACAGTTCTTGGAAGTGTTGATCCAAATCAATGTTATTGATGACTCTTAGTTTACTCAGTGGAACTGTGCAGGCTATTTTGTAAGGCTCCAAGCTACCTCAAAGATTATTTGATCAATGATTAGTGATAACCTGAGACAAGAAGAAACAAGGATCTTGTGAATTACAAGAAGTCACATCCAGAAGCAAGCAAGGATAATAATAGTTTGAGATTAGGGAAATAAACGTAATTGGGTATCTTTTAAATTGAATGATTCACATCTATGCAGCCAGTTTTTGCTGAAGTCCCAAAGCTCTGCTAATAAATTTAATATTTAAAATTTCACAGCATTTGAATTAGAAACAGAAGATACTCCATATTGAATATCATCTTCTATAGCCAGCTTGGCAAATTTGTTGTTGAAAAATTTTAATGTTTCATTTAGAATAATTTGGAAGATTACTATATACTTAAGTTTCAGTGAATTACTTAAATAATTCCCAAAACAAATACTTCATGTTTGACCTACAATTTAGAGATTTTCATATGAATTATATTATCATATTAAAATCACATGATCCTAGAGAATAGTCAAAGTTTGATACTTTTAATATCTTCTCTAAATGTGCATTAAGTTTTCTATGTGAGACACTTACTTTAATTCTGAACAAGTCATTTAAGAAAAATAATCTTTAAATTGATATTTTTCCATTTGTCTATGTAGAATTTTACAGGCATTTACTCATGGTTTCATATTAAATCATTTAATTGCCTATTTAAAATCATTTTATCAATCTTTCTTCACTTTTATCATACTTTGAACAATTTTTAACATATATGTTTATCATTGCTTTGTAATTGTACACATTGTTACTTATTTCTTCTTTTTGGTTTTTCATTCTATTAGCCTATTTATTGTGATAGTTACATTAATACAAATGTTTAAGGTCATGCATTTTCCTAGAACTATAATTTTTATTACATTCACTATCATAGTGTATATTTTTATTATTTTGTCAGCAGATTATTATTATATTACTTATTCATTCTTAAACCCAAAAATTATTGAGGATCGTTATTTATCCTTATGTTTAGGAATTTTGTTTATGAATTATTATTGCATGTGATCTGTAAAGATGGCCTATGGCATAATTATTTTGTGGATTTACTGAAGTTTCCTTTGAGTCTATAATATGAAATTCTTTTTTTTTAAATTCCATAGATTTTGGCAGAAGACAAAGCAGAAATTTATTATTATTTTCATAAAAATACTTTATTATATTTTTTCCAAATTATTCATGTACCTAACTTTCCAGGTGGCTTAGGAGAGCCTCCCTCCCTCTACTTATGCTCCATAATACTTCTCTATCAGCTTTGACTTCAATCAGAAATGTGTATGTATTTTTTTCCTGTTGGATCCATCCTCAGAGATCTCATTTTTCCTTTCATTATGTTTTATCTTTCTTCTTTTGGATTCTTAAGTTTATTTTCTCCCCCATTTGTTTGATGATTTGTAGCACCTAACCTGAAATTTCATGTGTTCCTGACTGTTTTAAATTGAACTATCTTGAATTATGTCTTCACATGGTGCCATATCCTTCCTAATTTTTAAGAAAACAGATTAGAATCCATGTGTAATTTTCTCCTGCAATTCAAACCCAAAATTAAGCCAGGTTTTTTGCTTGTTTGTTTGTACAAAGTTACATGCTAATTCTAGAACTTATAGAGAAATGCAAAGAGTCAAAAATCATTCAAAATATTCTTGAAATAGTTTAACAAAATTGGAGAATTTACACTTCCATATTTACATATTGACCAGAACACATGGGAGAATTTAAGAACAGGATACAGAGCAATAGAATAGAGGGCTCAGAAACACACCAGGCACACTTGGTACAAAAAGAGCCAAGGGAGCGCAAAAGGTTCTTTTCCAATAAATCAATTCGGAGAAGCTGGACATCTACCTGGAAAGCACCTCATCCCACATACAGATATGGTCCAGGAGTACAGATTCCAATGAGAAAGCAGAATACTAGAAGCAAAGGGCAGGCTGCAGTAACGCTCCTGGTCTGCAGGGGGCGCATCCTACAAGCCCCCATGGATGTCTGAAACACTACACCTGCCAAGTTTTCCTAAAGGGACATCCGTTGATAAAGTTTAATTTATAAATTTATAGTAAGCAATTAGCAATGATAATTAACTGTAAATTGTAACGATATCAGTTCATGAGGTTTTCCTAAGTTGAGAACTTTTGCCATTTCACTCCAAGGAAGTGCTATATGGCTTCTGTTGGCATATCAGAATTGCCAGTCCCACTATGCTTGTGATTTGGGGCCATTATAAGTAAAATATGAGTTACTTGAACACGAGCACTGCAATTCCAAGCAGCTGGTTTGATAACTGAGACTGCTGCAGAGTGATGGCAGAACAGGTGTAGTATACACAGCACAGATAACCAGCCGAAGAACGGACAGCACACATCCTGGTAGTATGCATCAGACAGCCTGAAATTTCCTCATACTGCTCAGAACAGTATGCAATTTAAAATGTATAAATTGTGTATTTGTGAGAATTTCTATTCAATGTTTTTGGACCACAGTTAACTGTAGTTAAGTGAAATCACAGAAAGCAAAGTTGTGATTTGCTTTCTGTGATTTCACTTAGGGATGGCTCCTACATGTATCTTCTTGGAAATTAAACAGGACATACAGATTATGTGAAGGAAGAAGCTAATGGCCTGCGTTGCAATAAAATTATAAATGTCCAATTACCAAAGATATCCACAGGAGAAGGAAAAGAAAAGCCATCATTTCACGTCCAACAATCAATAAGCTAAAAGTCTTCACTTCCACTCTCAGTTAAAAAAAAGATATGAAAACATTTCAAAAGCAACAATGTTTCTTATGTCTTTCAGACAACCAAGGTTACAAAATAATGCTGCACCCCAAACCTTGAAGAGTGGGGTGAATATTGGGAGTGAGAGCTCTGCAGGAGTAGAGGCTGCATCTGCAGTGCCTCATGGAATCCTTGCAAGGCAGCCAGTGCATTTCCAGGCAGTGAGCATCCACTGGCTTGAGAATCATAACTCCTAGGGACCTAGTCTTTTCAGGGCTCCTTACTTTTCCCATGTTTTGCCTCTGAGAACCCAACCAACAGAAGAAGAGCCCAGAAAAATCCCCTCAAGTTTTCCCACTGGAAACATGGGTCCAATAAAAGAATCATCTCTGAAGGCTACTGTGAGCATTAAGTGTCCACACATATACTTTTGTGCATTGCCTGGCTTAAAGAATCCAATGGGTTAGCTGTCACGTTAATTATTTTCTATTACAATTGCTGGATTTATTCTTATCTTGCTTATATGCCTATCATCCTACACTTGTGGATTCAGATAACACGTGTGATGGTTCTTTTGTTCAGTGACCCATTGCATTTTCCTTGTTCTTGGTCCTGTGCTTGATTCTAAAAATATACAGGGTATGCTCTGTGCTGTTCAGAGCGCTGCATCATTGTTAATCTGTTTATAAGGAGATACCGTAGTCACATAGCATGGTCAGCACCTCGTGGTCTGCTTCTCTCTTCCAGAGATATTAAGAGAGTACTGAGAATATGCATAGAAATGAAAATGGATTTTGTATCACATGTTAACTGTGCAAGATCGCCACTGCCTGGAGCTTGGTTGAGAAGGACACAGTGGTGAGAGAGACTCAGCCTGACAGTGGGCTGCATTTGCAACATCCACCAGCAGTGCTGGAGGGGAAAGTGTCCATATTTTTGATGATCCATGCTTGCTATGTATTTACTGACTGACCACATGGATAAAGAAGGAAATAAAGAAGGAAACTGGTAATTGTATAATTCTGGATCCGCTCTTAGTGGAATTTGTCATTCCATGAAGTTTAAAGAAAACAAAATTAGTAGCATGAACCCCAGCTGTTGACATTTTCCCCTGCTTCCTGGTGCCCTATTATCTCAGCTGGTCTAGGCATGTCTTAGCAATTACCATAGTTGTGCAGGCGGCTCTCAGGCCACTTAAGCTGACACTTTGAAATATTAGTGGGGAAATGCTGCAGGTGCGGTAGGCTGGCAGACATCCAGCAGCAGGTTCGCATCATCCCAGAATTTTAAAAAGTTTTCTGCACTATCCCTTATGTTATTAAGCTGTTATAATTAGAGGCAAAAATTCTATTTTCTTTGGCAGGCATCTTATTTCATCTATAAAACACCATCACTCCATGAAAAAGAAAGCTTTATTTGCTAGGAGACTGTGGTGGATGCCGTCATCACTAGCAGCAAGCAAGCCTGGCAAGAGGTATGAGTGACAGGTTGACAGGACAGAGAAGTCTTCTGTACCCACCAAGAGAGCCTACTGTCTCCGGCTTCTCATTTCTCTCAACACTTCAAATGCCTCTTGTCTCTACCTCACAGCCTCACATCTACCTGTAAGTGGCCATGGTTTTTAGATCTTGTAATTTCACCCACATTAACCTTATTTTCTTTACCAGATTTTGTGTATCTGTTATACCTCTGGGAACTAAGTAAGATGATTAATGAAGATGAAATGAAAATCATGTATAATCATAAACACCTTTTAAGCCCTCTTGGTATTAGATTATATTGAGGATTTATTATTAACATAAGATACTTCAGGAGAATCATGGCTTTGGTGCAAGAGTCTTTATCATTTACAGAGGCATATACTAAAAATGGAAAAAATGTTGTGACTGGCCCATTAAAACCAGTGTTTATGCATGCACACATCGAAGCACACAGTCATTTTATTCAAAATTCTCATCCTCACAGAAATTTGAGAAAAGGAAACAGCAATGGCATTTGTATATTTTTGGTAGTCTCAAAGTCCCTAGTGGGGAATTTGACACAAAGGTTGTTTCCAGAGGATTCCTGTCTGCCTGTACGATTCACTCCACTTTGATTTGCTGTTAAATCTCTATCATGTCAATTCATGCTAATGGATCTTCAACTATTGTGAAGATTTAAAGTGATCATACAGGTGAAAGCCCAGAACCTGACACATAGTAGCCATTCAGTATGTATTTCTATCTTGAATTTGTATCTTTTAAAAATCATACTTACATACCCTTTGTTCCTTGTTAAGTTTTATAGAAGAACATGGGAATCTCAGTTCTGTCTTTCCAAGAGCAATACAGGGCAATACTTAAGTTATTCTAAAGGTCAATCATCATTCTCATACCAGTGGGCCATGAAACTACTTATTATTCTTACATATTAGGTTTTAAAGTCAGAATGTAAGATGAAGATAACATGGTATGCATGCAGGGTGAACCATTTTTGGTTCAGTATATATGGTTTTGCAGAATTAAATTAGATTGGATTTTAAGAGTCTAATTTTAGGACAAACTCATTGAAATTGAGGCACACAGCTAGTATTGGAAGATCTAGCAATGTAGCTACAATTTATAAGAAACTGGACAGATTTTGAAACAAATATGAGAAACCACTATAAAAATTATACAAAGAGATATATTTAAAAACATAAAAGATAAATGAAAATGAAATTACAAAACATGTTTAAATAACATAAGATGATAAGAAAATAAGATCAGAGAAATAAAAAAAACTAGTAATAATATGGACTTAAGTCCTAGAATCTAAATAATTATCTTAAATGTAGATAGTTAAATAAACCAATTAAAATAGAGTAAATTTTAAGAAAAGCAAAACAAATTAGAACATTACTCAACTATATGCTGTCTACAAGAAGGTCATCTCAATGGAACAGCATAAGTAGAGAGCAAATACATCCATTTAAAGACATAAAACTTAGCAATAAAAAACAATGAACTATTGATCTGTTAACAGTCTTGATAGTCTTTAATGGCATGATTCTGAAAAAAAAATCAATCATGAGGTTGCACACTGTATATCACATATATAATATTCTCAAAATGACAAATCTACAGATATGGATAACAGATGAATGACAACTAAAAAACACAGATGTAGATCATACTAGGAGGAATGTCACACAAAGGACCAGGTAGCACAAGCATGTTCTTTGTGGCTGACAAAACCATTTTATATATGGACAGGTAAGTAGTTAACATGAATCTACAAATGGGTAAAATTCCATAGAAACACACAAAACCTCAAATGAATGCAGATTTGAAAAAAAATGGTAAACAATGAAAAGTCCTGTGGCCTAGTTAATAATATAGAAATGCCAATTTTCTGGTTTTAATATTGCACTGCAGTGATATAAGATGTCACAACTGGGATAAAAAAAGTACATGGGACTTTACTAGTTTTACAACTTTCTCAATTTATACTTCTTTGGAAACAAAACCTGGATATTTCTCCCAACAAGAGGGATGGCTTTGTCCTGACCTTTGAAATTGGATTCTTGATGAATCAAAAATGGCAGAAATGAGGCTGCAGGCTAAGTTAGAAATGTCCAAGTTGCTTCTGCTTATTACTCTCAGGATGCCTGATCAGGAGTCTTCAGCTGCCATGCACAAAGTCCAGCAACCCTGGGCTGCCGTGAACTTGGAGAGGCCAGAGAGAGAACAAGATACCAAAGAAACCTCAGCTATTCCAGTCCATCTCTGAACTCTCTCCATTCCTGGTACCAAATATTGTGGTGACAATCCTTTAAGGTGATTGAAGTCTCAGCCAATATCTGATGGCAATCTCATGAATCTATCTGAGCTCAGTCAACCCTCCAAATCATGAGCAAAATATTTTATGATGATGGTTTGTTACGCAGAAATAGCCATCCAGAACACAAGATAAAACAAGAGTTCAAAATCACATGTGTGAGGCAAGAATCAATTTGCAAGTGGAAGATACATTTTGCATACCTGGTTATTTCTGGATGGAGATCATAATTAAGCATGATATTTCTGAGAGTTGAAAGAAGCCTGTTCTAGGTCTCAGATGATCAGAGATATCACTAGCTCTAATGCAGTCAGGAACTGTTTTTAGTTTACAGGTGAAGAAATCTAAGTCAAAATGGCCTGAATTAAAAATAAATAAGTAAAACTAAATAATAAGAGTACTGCTATCCCAGGCTACAGAAAAAACCCTGGCAGTTGGATGTAAGCTGTCAAGGACATCATCAGATATTATTTCTTTTTTCTCCTTCTTGATCGCTGGGGTGGCTTTTTCAGTAGGTGGGTTTTTCTCTTATGTTAGCAGTCCTGGGACCATCCCATGCCAGCTCAGTAACCTTAATAGGAAAGAGTGTTTAATTTCCTACTGGCTCTAGGTCAATTCCAAGAACTACATGTCATGGGCCTGGCTAGGGCCACTGGAACATAACTAATCCAGGCTTTACTTGGCCAAGCCTGAGGCTGTGCCAACATTGGACCTTGGAGCCTGTTGGCGGGCTCAGCCTGCCCTGGCTATCTTTGCCTGAGTCCTAAGTACTAAGAAGTGAAAAGGATGTTCCCTTAAAGAAAGTAAGGAGCTCACAAGGAAGAAACAGTAGATGTCAGCAAGACTTTGTGCCTTTACAGGTCCCATCAAGCTTCTGGCCTCTGTTTCTTCATCAGTAAAATGAGAAGCTTGACCCTCCTGTGGCTATATATATCTGTCTGCTCTTAAAGCTTCACAATTTCCACTAATGGAGGCAAAACTATGGCTGTGAGTGCACAAGGACACTCTCTTGCTTTTGATACCATTATTGTTATGCTTTCTTCCACTGCAGACTGTCAAAACCGGGATGGGGCAGTTTGAATCTGTAAAATAAAGATGAAAAGAAAACTCTGAAGCGCTTCTCTTCCCTTCTCCCTCACTCCTCCAACAATCATACAAAATAAGCCACTTGCTGGGACTGTAAATCATGGGAACTGTTCAAGGATCTGTGGTGACTCCAGTCATCTGATTGTTGAGGAGTGGAGCAGAGGAGGGATTCTCTTGTTTTCGATATTTGCTAATGAAGCCTGTTTTGATGGACAGCCATGAGCATTTGGGTGTCTCGATGAATCTACCACGATGAGAAGCATCCCAACACTGCAGGCTGATTTAATGAGACACTGTGCTGAAAATGATTACCAGGCTGATAGAAATGTCGCATGATGCTGGGTGACTGAGAGTGCTGCCTGCCACCCGGAGCCTTGGGGTGCACACGAAGCTGCTTGATGCTATAAATGTGTACAAGCAGAAAGATGGTGGTCCGATTGTGACTCCTCCAGAAAAGCAATTAGCCTTCCATTGCTCCTGCCACCACGGAATTAATGGGTCTCTTGTTTCATTCACACCTGTGGTCACCCCAAGGTGCCTGCCCCTCATGGTGGAACAGGATCACACCCTATGCTTTCCAGGTGCTGAGCAAACCATTTGCACTTGTCACTAGCATTTTTACCTGTGACTTGCTGAAGCACAGAACGGAATGTTTTCTCTCACATTTCTGAAGAGGCCTCCGTACAACTTCTTCCCTTGCCTTTGACATTGAAGTGTCCTTGGACCTCTCATCCATACCTCTGAATTATAATCATCCGTTTCAAAGAACACCCATTTGCCAAGTTCTATAGAAAGGACCATGCTACCTCTTGTTTTTCACTTGCCTTTTAATACCTCCTCCTAGCAATGAGGAGCCTATAAACAGCCACTGTCAAAACCGGGACATTGCAGTAATGAATTTTGAGTCCTCCAAATGTGCTAGGCACTAGTCTAAATGTTTTACATACCTGAACTAATGTAGTTTCCTTAATAGCTATATTCCACACTTTACAGAAAAGGAAACCAAGAATGAGAAAGTTAGAAATCAAGCCGAGCTCATGCAAAGGACTCAAATAAGGTCTGTTTGGCCAAAAAGATATTTTATTCAGCACATGATATTTGTCCAAGATACACTGTTATAGCAGAAAGGAGGAAGACACACTCAGCATTAAGAGTAAACCTAAGAGAGTGGACCTGGGGTTGGAGCTCTGAGTTCAGCATAGGTGTAGTGAAACTGGCAAATTAGGGTTTCTGTGACCTTGAAATTTTGAGGGTGGACAATTTGGCCTCTCTTTGACACAGGGGATTAAAGCAATTGCTAGCTGGGAGATTCATGAGGTTTGGCGTCTGCCTTGTGCCATTTACGGAGCTGACTATAATTGGCGCTGTCCTTGGCTTCTGGATGTTTATGTTACTGCTGCTTCTCCCTCTGGGGTCATCAGGAGCAAGGAGACAGAGAAAACCATAGGGATTGAGGTCTGGCAAGAAAAATCAGTTCAGTGAGGCAGAAAGTGGCCACATGATAATTCTTTTCTGAATCTCTCCAGTGCTAATTATCTCCCAGGGTATTTCCAGGGACTTAGGTGCGCTGAGCTTCACCTACCTACTCTCAGGCCATTTCAAGTTTCAAAAACAGATGCAACTCTGGTGAATGCTAATCCTCCATCCAGTGCTCTTGCTAAAAGTCACTGTGCCTCCAAGTTAAGGAGAATAGAGATGTTGTGTGTTCTATTATTTATACATATTATGCAAAACAATTCTTTTTCTTTTTACTCTCAACTTTTGCAAAGTTGATGTCATCAATAGTGCCTCAAGTCAAATGCTGCCATGAAACACCATCCTGCTTCTTTGAGAACCTTGGTCCCTCTCAGTTTTCAAATCTCTGCATCACTTACTGTCTGCACAGAATATCACTACTGCCTTCTGCTCCTATCTGGGTTTCCTAGCACGGTCCACTCTGAGGTCGTCAAATTTACTCATTAAATTTGTGAGGCTGTGCAAACGTGCCACTCCTGAGCATTTCTTCAGAGGCCTTAAACTGAAACCATCACAGGTTTTGAGCAGGTAAAGAGGCCTGAACAGATACTGTGAGTACCAGGACTCAACAGCCGGTTGGAAACAGGAAATTATTTCCAGGTCATAATATAGGAAAAGGGTGGAACATTCTTACAATTTTTTTCAAAAGAAGTCATAAAAACAACAGTGCATGTGACATCTAAATCTCACAATTTCTATAATATCACTTAATTTACATTAAAAAACAGTCCGTGTAAACCAAATATAATGTCATAGAACAATTTTGGCTCAAGAGCTACTATTTTGGCTAGAAGATGATGATGAAGTATAAGCTGTAGGGTTAATAAGTTAATTGTCAAATATTTTTGAGCACCTTCAATTTTCAACAACTGGACTCTTTGCCTTAAGTCACACTTAGAGAAATGTTTAATTATTTTCTGCTGAAATTCTCACCTCTAGAAATAAGCCGAGGTCATAAGGTAAAATGAATGATTAAATCATAAAATAGGTTTAAAGATGCAACACAAACACTGGTACATAATAATACATAGTAGCAATAATTAGTCAAATGAGCACCATATTATTTGTTACCATTGCCATGATCATAGTAGAATTAGTAACTTAACTATTATGGAACACTAATTAATTCTTACAAAAATCTCTTACTTGTAGAGATGACTGTGGAAGTGATTCTAAAAGCAGCAGTCACAGTGGAAAGAACCAAATGGAAATACTTGGCATGATATTGAAAGTGGTACCCATAGTCCTAAAAAAAAGTGGATTCGCCCCTTGTATTTTTTTGTATTTTTCTCTCACCACTCTTGAAAGTCCATACGGAATTGCTGGGCATACAGCAAGTCAGTAAATACTTGCTCGATGGGTTGTTTGTCCCTAGAAACCCATTAGAAGCTGAGTTCTATTCTATTCCATTTATTTATACCCAGGAAGGATTTATGGTGTCTGGCTTTTTTATATGCCCTCTCATAAGCTATCCTGCTGTACCACGGAAATCCTCACTTAGGAAGCAATTCTCTCAGATCTCAAGAACAGAGAGATGAAGTTTCTGTTCACCTCTGCAGCAGGGGAATGGTGTCCTGTTGGGGGAAAAATAAGAACACCAACCACCAAAAAAAAAAAAAAAATAAAAACAGCTGAGTATATAAAACTGTGTCTTTTAATGCCAGGAGCTGTCAGAGGGATGCACTGGTAAAATGTTTCACACATTTTGTCCACACAGCAAGATCATTTGCTTTGCTGTATCAGTGCCCCATCTGTGAGGATTCCTTATTTCCTCCTTACAAAGGCCACAGCCAGATGGTGAAGGCCAAGTCCCCACCCCCCTGTGGCCTCCCCAACACAGAAGCTAAGTCCTGCCCTTCCTGAGTCCTTATAGTAGGACTCCTGACCCTAGTTCTGGTGGTCACAAGGCTCGAGGCAAGGCATGCTTCACTTAATGAAGGTCTCCTGGGGACAGTCACCTATAGATTAAAGTCCAGATAGATGGATGCACCACCTCACAGGAACCAGAAACCTTAAAACAGCACATGCCCCGAACACTTTCTAAAACCAGAGAAGAAAGGAATCACATTTCAGTTTTACAGAGACTTGGATGCCATTGGCAAATTCAATTTTATTAGTCTTTTTGGAGGCTATTCTTAGGGAGGAAACTTTTAAAGGAATGTGTATTTATAAACCTGATTTTCCATGTCTGAAGTTTGCCTTCTCATTTAGACCTCTCTTCATTTCTCCAAAAATTTTTTTTCTACTTTCAAACCCATTTTATTCTTCATTCATAATCTTCCTATACCCTCCACTGTCAGGCAACAATGGCAGGACTCATGATTTTCCTTTAATGTATATCCCAAAGCCAAGCAAAATCTGAAGTTTCTCTGCTACCTTTTATTCCAAACCATCGATATTGTCCACTGTTTTTTGTTTTATCTTTATCTAGTCTTTACATAGCAGTCAGAATGACCTTTATCAAAAGGTAATTTGACCTTCATCCTCCAGCTAAAATCTCCTCCGTGGTTTTCCATTGCCCTTGGGATAAGAGGGGAAAAAGTCTTAACCTCTAGACGCAGCTGAAGAGTTTCTCAGGGATTGGATCCATGTGTACTTCTCCAGCCCCATCACTGTTTGCTTCAGATTATTTATTCTAAATGAACTATATTGATTGATATTAGTTCTTGGAAAAAGTGTACCATTATAATAGATAGTATTTTTTACAGTACTTGGTCTCTAAAATAATCCTAAAAAATCCTGGCCTGCTGGCATGAATGTGCTTATGTAGCCCACTACTACTACACTGTCTTTGGTTTTCTCTAGTTGAACAAAAGTATATGGCAGGAGCCATGCTGTGGTTTTGAGGCTAGGACATAGATTACATTGCCACTTTCTTTTACTCTTGCATCTTTTGTTCCATGGAAACCAGTCAAAACAGCATGAAGACACTTCAGTAGTCCTGTGGAGAGACCCACATAATAAGGTACAAAGGCCTTCTGTCAACAACCAGCACTATCTTGCCAGCCATATGTGTGTGCCATATTGAAAAAGGATCTTTAGCCCCAGTCAACTATTTAGATGAGTGCAGCCCTTGAGAAACGCTGACCTAAATAATCCCCCCTGAACCCCTATTCAAATTCTATCTGCCATACAAATGTATACCTCTTGTTGCTTCAAATCACTGCATATTGAGATAATTTTTATGCAGCAATAGATAATTAATTCTACTTATGTAACACTTGTTTGGGATATGTTATTCTAAATGTTCTATAGCATCACTTATTAAACCTCACCACAGTTTTCTAAAGTAATTACAATTATTTTTCCCACTTAACAGATGAAGAAATGTGGGCATTATAAGATTATAGGTGGTATTTTCCAAGGTCACAAAATTATTAAATATTTAACCTAGAATTTTAAACCAAAGTTAACCAAAGACTTACAAAAGCTGCTTTTCTTTCATCTTCGTGTCTGAGACTTGAGTCTTTCCAAAAATAATCATGGAGATCTGACTCAAGGAACTGACCATCATGTTTACCTGTTTCCATAGCCCTGAGGATGGAAGTGGGTATGAGAACCCTATTATTCCAGGAGGTGGTTGGCCTGTGTCCACCCCGCTTTTGTACATCATGGAATCATGGTTTAGCTGCCACATAGAGGGCTTACTTATGCCATATCCCATCCAACACCCAACTCGTCTCTGTCAATCAGAAACTACTCCTGAAACTGAATCCAGAGGTGTTAACATGTCGTCCTGTGGTGAAGGTCACAGCCAAACAGGAAAACAAGTAACACAAATAACAAGGAGAAGAAAACAGAAACATGTCCTTTGTCATCTGGCAAATTCAGTAATGGCTTCTATTAATAGTCCTTCTGGATAATTCCCAATTAACAAAATCATTTGGAATTATGACCCCATCAGCTGTGAGAACTTTGAGAAGGGCCTAAAGAGTCATTAAGAGACCATTATCAACCTAGGAACACAGTTATCTGTGCTGGAGACTGAGTCTTCTGTTAACAAGTAGCAAAGCTACC
Source organism: Urocitellus parryii (assembly GCF_045843805.1). NCBI lineage: Eukaryota > Metazoa > Chordata > Mammalia > Rodentia > Sciuridae > Urocitellus > Urocitellus parryii. Next base: position 30,866,872 of record NC_135548.1, on the reverse strand, counting down.
TACTGGGCAGCCGATGGTCACAAAGCAGCACCTTAGGTGTGCAGATGGGGATAACTTTGTGTTGGTGTTGCCATTGCCAATATCTGCAGAGTTTACATTGGAAGATTTTTTCCTTTTTCTATATGAATATCCTCGCATTTGGACACTATAATGCAGGAACTTTCATCTGAACCCTGATCAAAGATAGGTGGTACCACTCAAGGGACTGGGAGAACCCCATAGGAAGTCAGCAATCGCAGATGCCACAATGTGTTGAATAAGTTTATTTATCATTAAGTACTTTATTTATTGACCAAATTGAATTGGATTTCTTTTACTGCCAAAGCCTATTTTGGTTTATTACAAATTAAATGATAAAAAGAAAAGCTGGTCCTTGACCTCAGGGAAGTCAATATTTTATCCTAGGGGAAACAGAAATAAATACCAAAACCCCAAATGGATAGACAAATCAATATATTAGTTTGGATGTGGATTAATGTAAGAAAAATAAAGCAAAGTAATCATTAATAAGCCAAGGTGGGGGGGTGACTATGCAGGGATTGGGCACTGAGGGCCTTCTGGGGAGGTAGTATTTAAGCAGAGACCTAAATGAAGTATAAGAATATTCCAGAACTTAAGGGGAACTAGGCTAGGCAGAGCAGAGCACAGCAGTTCAACATGGGAATGAAGTGCACATTGTGATAAATAACTTGAAGAGCAATGTGACTGTGCAGAAAAGGAATAGGACAGAAGGCAGGAAAGGAGTCTCTTGGTTTCCATCCCATCTTGGTTTGTGAATACTAAAGTCACTGGGATGGTCCCAATTTTATTATCTGTTAAGGTCTGTAAACAAGTCAAAATAACACCTGGTATTTTGCCAGGGGAATGTTAGAGATTGTAAACAAGTCTGATTGGTGCCTGGCAAAATGCCAGAGGGAGTTGTTTGTGAAGTAACAAAAGTGAGCCATTAAGTGTGGAGATTCCTTATTGGTTGACTGATGTATCTAGTTTATGCTAATTAAGATAAGCTGTGCAAAATGTATAAATATCTCTGTTGTCCTACAATAAACGGCTCGTACTCCTGCTGTATCAACGTACACAAGTTGTTCGTCACCCCCTGGTTATTTTGCTGCAGCCAGACTGCGGCAATTATCTGCTGCAGAGGACATAGTTAACCTCTACACTAAATACATAAAAAGTATACTTCATATGATCCCTTGTTGCATAGACATCCTTATTCACAATATCCAGGTGAGAAAATCTATGCTCAAAGTACTTGGGTAACTTGGCCCAGACGATATAGCTAATAAGTGGTTGAGCCAGGATTCAAACCTATGGCTCTTTGAAATCTATGTATGATGTTTAGGGTGAAAACGTATACTATAAGGAAGCACAAAGTGTCAAAAAGATCTGGAAGTCCTGCTTTAAATTCTCTGCTAAGCCTTGACAACTCTAGCACTCTGGATCAAAGACAAAAGAGGTAGTAATCTTTCTTCAAAGTTTAACCTAAACCAACTTCTTTGATTAAACTCCAGTTGGCCTCTAGACATGGAATACTAACCCAAATGACTCCAAAAATAATTCCTATAAATGGACATTTTTCTAGTTAAAATACATGTATGAGAATATATATATATATATATATATATATATATATATATATATATATATATATATATATATATATATAAAATCCAGGAAAAGAATTATGAATAGGCATTATGAGTTTTCAATTTGACTCAAGAAGAGACTCTCTTTTACCAAAGTGTCTCCCCACCCTTTCCTCAACTCAGACAACAGGAAACACAGCCATAATAATGTGAAGAAGAGTGTCACCACAGTGACTAGAGTCACCCACATGGAGAGTTTGCAGCAATATCTAACAGTTCCCACTAATCCCTCAGAAAACCCAGCATCATGTTGACCAGTGGAGGTTTTGAGATAGAAGTGACCAACTGGATACCTGGGAAATGAGCAGCGCAACACACTCAGAAGAGAAGACACACTCTGCCAGTCCAACATGATTCTACCTGACAGGCAAGTCACAGCCACACATCTCAAACTCACAGGGCTCAGTGTAACCCGATGTGGGTTGGAGGGCTACCAAAGCTATAGAAGCAGACTGACATTCCTTTTTGGAGATTTCATATCACTTAATTTTAATTAATGATTTGAGTTTTTTATTCTTCAAAATAATTTTTGAATTATTTTTATATTAAAACAAGCAAATATGCAATATAGGTTCTAGTTGTCATTTTTTTAAAATAAATTACATGTTTCAAAATTACATGTGTGCTATGCCCTGGCAACCTCAGTTAATTTCTACCACCCATCTAATTCTATTTTAATTCATATCTGCTTTTCTCAAGTGAACCCATGCTTATTAAGTATATGCCATGACCATTGGGAAGACCATGTCGAGCTATATTATGGCAGTATTTTTCAAACTTCCCCAAGGAACCACCTGGATATCTGGTTGAAGCATGGACAGCTCCCTTGCCCACCCCTATGGTTCCTGATTTATTAAGTCTGGGTGAGACCTGGCAATCTGCATCCCTAATAAGTTTTCAGCCAATGCTGCTACTGGTCTAGGGATCACACTTTGAGAATCACTAATTCATTGAATAACTTAAAAACTAGATTTCTAGGTAACTAATTCATGAATAGAGGTAAAAACTAAGTCACAGGGAAGATAAATAATTAACTCGCAATGCACAGCCAGTCAATGACTAAGTTAATATTCTGATCCTATGCACCTTGCCTTGCTTTGAGATTCTCAGAAAGCCAAATTGAGATTAGACTTTTTTTTTTTTACAGTAGCAGAATTATAGTCCACAATGTTCTGTCTTCAGAGCAACATTCTAGTTGCTGATCGTTCCTCTTTCTACAAAACTTTCTAGGCAAACTTTGGTTCAATAAAACCAAAGCAGTGTTCCATTGAAGGGCCAGTATTTCCTGACCCGTTATGCTGGTACCTGTATCTAATAACTGACAATGCCCAAAGCAGCACCCAAGGACACAGGACACGCTTGTTGAAAATGAGCAATTCACAGCTCCAAGGAACAACGAGAGTGCAAATATTGAGAGACAAATGTGAAACCCAAAGCCACTGCTGGAGCATGAGCAGAATGTGAGATGGAATTTCATAGACACGGGAGAGAATTTCACCACAAGCTGCACATCTCTGTCAGTTCTTATCACCACAAAGCATTCTGACAACATTTACCAGTGGCCCCTGGCCTGCAAATAATTAACACCATTGCAAAAATAGTTTCAAAAAGAAGACAGCAGACAAAAAGTTAAACTCTCGGCACCTACACCTAATAATTAGTGTAGGAAATATGAACTCTCGATTTCAACAATAGAGTATGGATTTTACTAAGAAGAATAAACCCAGTTGAAATATGATAAACTTTTATCCAGGTAAGATGACAGCTTAGAAGCATATCTGAATTCGTTTTCTATTGTTGTATAAAAGACTACAACAAAAGTATTATCTTAAAACAACACCCATTTATCAGCTCACATTTCTGTAGGTCAGAAGTCCAGGAGGCCTTGATTATGTCCTCCGCTAAAGGTCTCACAAGGCCAAAATCAAGGTCACAGCAGAAAGGGTTCATCCTTGGAGGTTCTGGGAGAGAATTTGCTTCCAAGCTCTCTCAGGTGGCTGGTGGAATTCATCTCTCCATTGTTGGACTGAGTGCCCCTTTTCCTGCTGTTTGGTAACCAGATACCTTCTTCACTCCCTTAAAGGCCACTATCCTGTCCTTATTCCCTGTCATCTTCCATGTCAGCAGCAAAAAAAAATCATTCTCCTGAGGAATCCTCTGATGTTTTGACTGTCTCTGACTTTCCCTTCTGCTGCCAGCTACAGAATATGCTCTGCTTTGGTAGAAATTATGGGATTCAATTGAGCCTGTACTGATGGTCTCCCTATTTTATACACAACCAAACAATCACATTTGCAAAATTCCTTTCCTCATATGACATAAGATAATCATTGGGAATAACACCAGGGAGCCAAGGTCATTGAGACCATTAAGAAATCTGTCTCCCGATGCAATGGCACATGCCTATAATCCCAGCAGTTTGGGAAGCTGAGGCAGAAGGATCTCAAGCTTGAAGCCAGCTTCAACAATTGATCTTGTCTCAACATAAAACAAGAAAGAAAGAAAGAACTGGAGATATAGGTTAGTGATAAAACATCCCTGGGTTAAATACCTAGGATCCTCCATACCACAAAAAAAGAAGAAAGGAAAATAAATTTGTCTATTATATCTGACATCCACAGGCATAAGTGTGAACATACATACATTGATGCCTACTGATTTCATTATAAAGGAAATAAAAACATAAAAACCGCAAGAAACATATGTCATCAGTGAGTATCAGAGATGGGTTCTGGATAAGACGTGACCAAAATAACCTAGAAAAGCAAATTATGAGAGTAAATATACCACTGGTATACCTTAATTCAAAGGGTAAAATCTGGAGAGATGGTAGTCAGGATTATGGTTACTATCATGGTCATCCACATCTCAGGAGGTATGGGCCAAATCAAGACAGATCAGCTAACCTGCATAGGAAACTGGGGATGGAGATAGACCATCTTACTTCCACTGCAATAACTCAGCTATGGCTAAGTGCCCTGGGCTTACTAGCACCAGGCATATAGATATTTATTCAGCAAATATTGATTGAGTGTCATACACCATTGTAGGCATGGGAAATGAGATCAGGAATAAGACACAGGAGATCCCTTTTCCACAGAGATTGCCATCAACTTTTATGGATAACAATAAATGGACAAATGCATAAACTGAGTGATAACTGATGGCTATAAATGCGTGGAGAAATTAAAAGTAGAATTAATTGACATGAGAGGGAGCGAGCACAGCCAAAGGAAGGAATATGAGTTGAAATGTATATGTTGGAGGGCTGGTGATGTGGCTCAAGCGGTAACCGCATGCTCGCCTGGCATGCGTGCGGCCTGGGTTCGATCCTCAGCACCACATACCAACAAAGATGTTGTGTCCGCCGAGAACTAAAAAATAAATATTAAAAAATTCTCTCTCTCTCTCTCTCTCTCTCTCTCTCTCTCTCTCTCTCTCTCTCTTCTCTCTCACTCTCTCTTTAAAAAAAAGAAATGTATATGTTGGAATGGAAGCCTCTAAGAGTAGCAAAGAAAAGAGGGTGTGTAGCTAAGGTCGCTTCCAAAGGCACCAGGCAAAAACAAGCTGGGAGGAGCACACACCCTGCATCCAAGCAAAGGATGTTAGAAGAGGTGAGGCTGCTAAGAAAACCAGGGCCAGACTACCCAGCATCTCCTAGCAGTGGTAAAAAATGGGGGCCTATGTCAGTACTTTGGGAAGCCAACAGGTAATTTCTAGCTTGCAAGCAACCCAGATGTTCAGCAACTGGTGAGTAGATAAACAAAATGTGGTATGCTCATAAAATTGAATGCTCTTCAGCACTAAAAAGGGTAGACTGCTGACACCTGCTATCACAAGGATAGATTTTTCAAATTAACCTCAGTAAGAGAAACTATATACAAAAGATCATTTATATGAAATGACCAGAAAAGGCAAGTCTGGAGACACAGACTGTGCATCTATGGCTAACCAAGGGTGGAGGTCAGTATAGACAGGGAGTGATGCAAACAGGTGCAACCGGGTTGGGGTGCAACTGGGTGGCAGAGCATTTGCCTAGCATTTGTGAGCCCCTGGGTTCCATCTGAGCACCACACACATGTGCACACATGTACACATACACATGCATGCACAAAGAGCATTGAAACAAAATGGGTCCAAAGGCTCTTCAGGGTATGATGGAAATTTTCTAAGTGTGGATTGTGATAATGGGTACATTAGTCTGAAAAGTTACTACAAATTATTGAATTCAATAATTAAAACATCATTACATTAATGAAAATTCACTGATAGTTCAATAGAACACCCAAGAAATTAAGAGTCACTTTATAAGAAAAAGAAAATTGTAGATAATTATTAACTCATTTGAAACAAATTATAAGAAGATAATGTAGTTAGAAAAAGGAAATAGGAGTCATGACAGTTTCCATGGGAGAAAAAACAAATACTCAAAAATGGCACAGGTCCTACTGTGGGACCCACACAATCAATGCTACTCAGCAATATGGGTGACATCATGATGCAGATTCATCTGAAATGTATACTGGTAAGTGAAGGACACCCATCTTAGGAGGTTACTTAGCTGTATGATTCCATTTATGTAGCATTCTGTTAAAGCCAAGATATAGGAGGGTAAAAAGATGACTGTGCCAGGGTTTGGGTGGAAGGTTGAATACACAAAATCACAGGGGATTTTTCAGGTTGTGAAATTATTTTGTACAATATTGCAGTAGTGGACATGAAACACTATCTGACAACATGTACTTGCAAAAAAAATGAACTTTAATGCATGCAAATTTTGAAAGTAATAACTTAGGAAGTGGAGGAATAGAATGGAATAGAATGCAGTATGTGACAAAGGCATGTGCGTTACAGGCCACCTCCCTGAAGCAGCAGGAGAAAATGCACCCAAGTGAATCCCCCTTGGAAATGAGGTTATAAGAGTAAAGGCAAGAATCACTCAGGAGCAGGTGAGTCAATAAAGCTGTTCTCCCTGGGACAGATTAACAGTTACAAACCCACTATGCCTGTGTAATGGAGGTGAAAAAATGAATGAACAGCAGAGGGTAGGAGCAAATGTTCCCACTGTTGCAGAGGAACATTTTGGCTAAACAAGGGGAGACATGAGCATCATCTATAAAGTAAAGGATTAGAACTGGATGCATCTATGAAAACTCAAGTTTACTTTAGTAAAGATGCAGATGGTCACATATAGAAATGTATAAAGATAAGAGCATATGCACAAGTTATTGCTCTTACAAATGTTTCCTTGCTCTGTCAGCTGGAAGGGCCTAGGGGGAAAAATGATACCCAAATAACACACCTATCACCCATATATTTGTTTCTGATACCAATCTCCAGTGAAAGGACCCAGGGCTTTATTTGGAAATGGATGATTATAGGACCAGGCCAGGAAACATGAGTGAATTCTGGAGTACTCTATAGTGCCAAAAATTTTAAATGTGTTCAAAAATCAAAAGAAAGGGAAATAAACCACATTTATGGGTAATCTGACAAAGGGATACAAAGGTCAGCTGAAAGCACTCCCCGTGGGCCAGGCTGGAAAATTCTGAGAAACAAAGTAAAATGGTACTGAATTACAACTCAAAATATAAAATAATATTCATGAGTCCATACTGATAAAAATAAATGACTTAATAAAAGTCTGAGAAGTTGTAATAAATAAAAGAGGGTGAGAATAGAAAACTCTTCCATGCAGAAGAATTACAAATAATTTATAATAATTAACTTTTAAAATGGTTTAATATAATTTCCCACTCTTTAAGGGAGGGCTGTGCATAGTGATTTTCTTCCAAAGAGTAAAGTATGGATAAAGGGACACAAAGAATAACATTGCAGTGGAGAAACCTGACAAACACACCTGAGCACATCAATCAAATTTAACATAGATGTGACAAACAATGTTGATGATATACTGCCCTTTATATGCCATGATGAGACTGATGCATTACCTGGATCTTCCTCCCCCCAACCATCACCCCATTTTAATCAGAAGTAAAATATAACACAAGTCTTAAATGGGGAAGTCTCCCAAATACCAAACCCGAACACCACAAAAGTGTCAAGGTGTTATGGTTTGGATGTGAGCTGTCCTCCAAAAGCTCACGTGTGAGACAATGCAAGAAGGTTCAGAGGAGATATTATTGGTTTGTGAGAATCTAAACCAAATCAGTGAATTGATCACTTGATACGATTAATTGAGTGGTAACTGAGAGCAGGAGGGGTGTGGCTAGAGGAGGTGGGGAATTGCAGGCATGGCTTTGGGTATATATTTATATTTGGCACATGGTGGTCTCTCTTTCTCACTGCTTACTGATCATCATGTGAGCTGCTTCCCTCTGCCACACTCTTCCACCAAGATGTTCAGCCTCACCTTGAGCCCCAAGGAATGGAGCCTGCTGTCTATGGATTGATATCTCTGAAACTGAGCTCCCAAATAAACTTTTCCTCCCCTACAATTGTTCTGGCTGTGTCCTGTAGTCACAGCAGTGAAAAAGCTGAGTAAAACAGAAATTAGTACCAAGAGCGAGGTCATTTCTGTGACTAACCTGACCATGTGTTTCAAGTGTTTTTTGAGCTTTTTGGAATTGGTGAGAGAAATTTTGAGATCTTTAGCAATGCAAGCTGGAAATGCTTTAGGTGGTTGTAAGTGGAGCTTAATGGCTAATTCTTGTGGGAGCTCAGAAGACCAGAATGCCAATAGGACTTCGGACAGTGAAAACAGGGCTCAAGTGGAAAAGTGAATAAATAGAAATTCCATTGAGGAGAAACTTGCCTCAGCCAGGTGCCCATGTTCAACATCAACCATGACAAGTTATGAGGACAGGGTGTACCCTTGACACCATGTGACAAGAATAACACTGTACCTACTCCACCCACAGATCCAATAAGTCAGTGTAATCACAAGGACAACCACACACAAGCCCTACTGGAGGAACCATCTACCAATTACCAAAGCTTTCAGTGCCACCAATATCGTGGCAACACCTGAGAAACTAGCAAAGTCAAGGTCAGGCAAAGGAGAAGATAACCATATGTCATGTGGGTTCTCCATGGGATTTCGGAACAAAGGACAGCAGGTGGACTTCCATGAATAATCACATGGTAATGATATTGGTTTACTTATTGCAAAAATGTACATTTTTACTACAAGATGTTAATAGGAGAAACTGGGGGTACCCCAGATTCTCTGTACCATCATAATTTTTCTATAAGTCTCAAATTCTTCTGAAATAAAGAGTTTATGAAAAAATATAAAGAGTTGTAATAAATCCAGCATCACTGACTCTTTAGTCTCTAAATAACCCAAAGACAGGATTGATGTTTCCAGAAAAATCCAGCACCATGTCTAGATGACAATAGCCACATTTAAACTTATAATGTAAAACATCTCACAATTAGACAAAGCTAAGACACTCAGAGAATGATCAATACCAAAATTAGTCAAAATAACAAACTCAATACCCTCAGGACGTGGTTGATTGTTAAAAGAAAAGCATTCCTCTATAATTTGAAGATTCTTGTAAATAGTTTTAGGATAAAAAAGAAAGGTTATTGAATAAATAAACTAATATATAATTCAGATGCAATTCAAAAGCAAAGCTTAATAATTCAATTTTATCATTTGACCAAATAACTTCAGAACTGATTAATACATGTGCCACTGTAAGCATTTTTAAAAATAAAAAACACAAATATTCTTTATCTTACAGAAGGACCAGAGTTATAAAAAGAGAAAGAAAAAATAACTAGACAAAGGGCACTATGGTCAAGGTTAATATTCAGCATGAGTAGTTTCTGAGAGGTTTATCTTTACTTGTCTAAGGTGTAAATTAACATATGAGCACTTGGTACAAGCCCAGAGTGTTATTGCTAATCTCCACATTGCAAAACCCACACTTACCGCTCTTTCTCCATCAAACTCAACCTCTCAGCTGCATGCCACTTGGTTGGCACTCGTTTCCATTGTACACTCTTCCCTTTTGTGATGCTAAACTTCACCTGCAGCCACTTTCTACACTGACTTCCTTTGTAGACTTCTTTGCTGGTTCTTCTTCTCATGACCAAGTCTAAGTTCTAAGAATTCCCATGGTCTCTTTGGTTTCTCACTCATCTTGTTCATATCCTCCTTAATGACCACATGTGAATGGCTTTCAGATCAATATCATCAGCTCTCCCCTGGCTCTACTGTAGCCAGATAACCTTTATTCAACCATGTATCTAATCTCACTTGGAAGTCTCCTGGCTATCCCAACTTTCGTGGGGCCAAAAACTGAAGTCAGAACCCTTTCAAAAATTTCTTTTTCCATCCCAATGAAGATATGTCCATACTCCCGTGTTTCAACCAAAATCCTAAATGTCTTGTTTCTCTCTCCTGCACACCTACATCTCATTTGTCAATAGGCCCTGCTACTTTACCTCCAGTTACACCAAAATATGTTCAACAATCTCCAGCCCAAAGACACCAGCCTACCAGGTACATGTCCCACCTGCAGGATGGCCACCATCTCCTGTTGATCTCACTGCTTGTTTCTCTTACCAACCATTCTGCAATCCATGTATTCTAAGATGTTCTTTTTTTCCACACTTTAGCACCTTTGAAATTGGAATGCATCTTACAATCAGTGGAAGGCACTTTAGAATTTTACTGTTCTTTTCCCTTTTTGTGTGTGTCTCAAATTTTAGCATATCAAAACAAGAGTGGATATTACAATCAATGGTATCTTAACTTTGAAGGAAGTTTTGGCGTGTATTCTTGACACAAATGGTAAGAAGAGTTTTTTTTTTTTATTTCACATCAGATCTTCTAACTCCCCTACCAACTGTTACAATGGTTTCCTACTGCTCCCAGCTATAGTAGAAACAAAACCATCTTAATGCCCTATGAGGTCTATTCTGCTTAACTTATCTTCTGCCTTATCTTCTTCAATATACCCCCCAAGTTTCCCAGCACACTAGCGTTCATTATATTTCATGGAATATACCAAGTCTGTTCCAGCCATGGGAACCTTCTTTTTTTTGTGGTTGTATCATTTTATATCTGATTTCTTTGTATCCGCCATGCCTTAATACACTTAGGGCCTCCTTGGCTAATGTAGCCATTTTTCATCATTCATCTGACAGAAAATGATATTTTTGCATGGTATTTCATACTCCAAGAAACTATATACTTATTTTTTGACTCTTTAACTGACTTTCTTCTCCAGTTACAACATTGCTAGGAACGGCTCCACCCAACTTTTAATTTCTACTCTAGATCAGTGCCTGGCCTACGACTAGTCATTTTGTTGACTTAAAATCTAAAAGAATTAAAAAAAAAAAAAAAAACTTTGAAGCAACTCTTTTAAAAACATCCCTTGGGGAGGCAGCATACTGTGAAGGAAAAGTGAGTGATCTGGAAGTTGAGACTTCAAGTTTCATCTCTACCACTCACTAGTTCTGTGACATGCACAAAGCACTTGGCCATATCTAGGCCTCCCCTTTCTCATGCATAAATTGGAGAATTTTGTGATTTAATATATCTCATTCATGTGCTTGCAGGAGAATAAAATGAGATGATGTATAGACAAATTCATTGATATCATTCACAAAGCACATTTCGTTATTACACTGTAACTCTCCACTGGTATTTAATCATGGCCATAGTTTTATAGCACTATCTCCATCATGTCAGTACTCAGCTGACATTTATAAAATTCAATGTGCATCCTGTTCCCAGGCCTTAGTTTTTAGCACCATTTTCCAATAAAAGGGGCTCCTTAGAGAAATAGGTGATTCTGAAGATGGAGTAGGGAAAGTTCTTGATGAGCCCACAGTCTCTTGTCATGAAGGCCAGTTAAAAGAGTTCCCAGTGGCCAGAGCTGAAACGACTTGAGAAACACAATAAATAATTTAATATTGATTATACAAAATGTACAAAAATATGTATAATTCCATACTAATACAAATAAATTATTGCAATAAATAAACTAGGAAGAGGGGTAATTTAATGAAAAAGTCCAGATAGTATATTTAGATCCCTTCCTTACAGGAGATGGAATCTGTTTTGGTTTAGATATAAAAGTGTCCCCCAGAGAGCTCATATGTTAGGCAATGTAGCAATGCTCAGAGGTGGAAAATTTGGATTGTGAGGTCTGTAACCTCATCAGTGTGAAGTCAATTTGATAGATTAATAATTCAAATGGACCCATTAAAGTAGTAACTATAGGCAACTGGCATGTGCATGGTGGAAATGGGTCACTGAGGGATGGACAATATCCGTCCTTGGCCTCTGAGCAGCTTTGTTCACCACTCCCTTCTGCCATGATGCTCTGCCTCACCACAAGCTCAGGGCAAGGGATAAAGCAGACCAGAGACTGAACCTCTGAAATTGTGAGCCTTTTCCTCCTCTAAGTTGTTCTTGTCAGGCATTTCAATCACATAGGTGAAAAGCTAACACAGAGCCTCATCCTCTTCCCTGCCACACCCACTGAGTAAGGGCTAAACTCAGTGACCCACTTCCAAATTAGAGTCTATGGAGGGGAGGAAAATATAACTTCAGAAACCCCAAAACAACATCACATGTACTATCTCTTGTGATGGGGAAGGAAATGCTTTATACTTCTGTGATGATATACCCCAAAATGCTGATCATGAGAAATATGAGAAAAATCTAAATTGAGAGCTAGTCCACAAAACAACTGCCCAGGAATCCTCAGAACTGTCAAGGTCTTCAGAAATAGAACATTCTAGAAAGGCATCACAGACATGAGAGAGAAGGTGATGTGGTAACTAAACACAAGAGGACCCTGAATTGGAAAAAAAAGGCATCAGTGGAGAAGCTGGTGACTTCCAAAGGAAGTCTGGAGTTGAGTTCATGGGGACACACCAACATCTCACAAGAAGATCACTTTGGGAAGAACTGGAAGAGTGAGGACTCTCAGGCACTTTCTACTCTTCACCCATTTTTCTACAAAATCTATAATTCTCCTAGATTAGGATTATTTGAAGTAGCTAAATGTGCATATTTTTTAATTAATAGAATTTCTAGAAAAAGCAGTCACTGGACTAGGTATTTGAGATCCAAGGAAAAATCTTCCTCCTCTTTGAATTCCTACCCACTGCATCAGCAGGAAACCTGCATTTCCCACTCCCCTGAGGCTCCCAGCCCTCTTTAACTCATGGTGCTGCCATGAGGTATAGACAAGATTATTTGCAGGACCTTTCAGGAAGTTTTTAAATGAAGGACAGATAGCTGAGGAATGTCATGTGTTAGACTTTTCTCCTTTCTCTTTCCAGCTGCCTGGAATGTGGACAAAAAGGATAAAAAAGGTCTCAAAGCCATCATGAATTGTGCAAAGACCCTAAGTCAGAAGAGCAAGGCTAAGAAAAGCAGAGAAATATGGAGGATGGTTGCACCCCTCCCCCCACTGCCTCCACACCAGCTGGGCTGGCAACCCCAACGCTGCTGTGACGTAGGTGCCAGGACCCCTCTGACTCCATTTTTTGATATCTGGCTTCTAGCAGCTTTTGTGTCTCACCTTTCTGCTTACCTGTGCCCACATCTGTACATACTGATGGGAAATCCAGCCCCATCAGCATGTACAGATGTGGACTCGGACTCTACCCCTAACTGTAAGGAAACCCAGGCCAGTGACCTTCACTGGCTCTCTCCAGCCATCTCCAACCAGCTTCAGAGGCCCATCCTACACTCCCAGAGATCTTTAAGTAAGTACGCCTTTCCTTCTCCTTTTCTTCTTTAGCTATATTGAGATATTCTTGACAAATTAAAACTGCATATGTTTAATATGTACACAGTAATGTTTCAATGTACGTATCCACTGCAAAATTGTCACCATGACCAAGCTAACTAACATTTCTATCACCACTTAATTACATTATTTTTTGTGCTAATAATACTTAACATAGGGATTTGAGGACACAGCTCCCTGGTAGAGCACTTGCCTAGCATTTGCAAGATCCTGGGTTTGATTTCCAATATGCAAAAATTAAAAAATCAAAGTACCTTTAGATCAACTCTCTCAGCAAATTTCAAGAATAAAATATAGTATCACTAACTGCAGTCACCATATTGTACCTTAGATTTCCAGAACTTTGGGAACTCTAAAACACCTTTTTATCCTTTGAACAACATCCTCCACTTTCCCACCCCATCCCCACAGCCCTTGGCAATCCCCAGTCTACTCTCTGCTCCAACATTTTCAGATTCCATATGTAAGCGACTTCAGGTGGCATTTGTCTTTCTGGGTCTGGCTTATTTCACTTAACATATAGGATACTGTCTTGATGCATGTGGCATCATCAGGCTGAAAGTTCTAAGCAGACTTTGGTAAGGGGTCTCAGCATGTGACCACAATGGTGTGCTATTTAGTCACAGATGCCTATGTTTTGGAGCTATACAGCCCATCCAAACCCTTTGTAAAGAATTCTAAGATGTACTCATTGATTCCCTGGCCCATGAGAATCTGGTGTCCCTGAATGTGAGCCAGACTTGGAACTTGTTTCTAAACAGCAGAATATGACACGGATGAAGGGATTTTGCAAAAATAATTAAAATCTTTAATCACTTTACTTTATGTAATGAAAAGGGAGAATGTCTGGTGATTCCTTTAAAAAAGGGTCTGCTGTTCAGGAGCTTTGCTGCTGGCTTTGAAGATGTGAACTGCTATGTCAAGAGAAGGACCATGAGAACACACTGGGCCAGGAACACAGGCCCTGGCTGTCAGCCACTCTGAGAGTGGAGACCTTAGTCATATAACCCCAAAGGCCAAATTCCACCAACAATCATACAACCTTAAAAGAGGATCCCCAAGTTCCAGAAAGGACCTGGCTAGACTGGCCTCTTGGTTTCAGACTGGCCTCTTTGGAGCCTGAGCAGTAGACCAGGGTAAGCTGGCTCCTAGTTTTCTGTTCCCTTGACACTGCAAGATGATAAATGTACATTATTTTTAATCCACTGTTTGTGGTTTTGGTTTTTCAGCTTAGAAAATTCATACCATACTAATATTTTCATTGGAGGAATGGCAAAATTTGGAATTAAGGGAGAGACCTGTAATGTGTTTACAGGCACTGATGTTAAATAAAAGGACTGGAGTTTGAAGCAAAAGATATCTTCAAAGTCCACACTCTATCACTGCGCTAGGCCATCTTTGTGATTTGCATATTAGTAGCTACCAAGACTTTCTAGAAGGCAAAATTAAGTCTTTTTTCAACCTCACATTGTTGAAGGCACCTACCCTGCTAGAATCTCAGTAAATGTTTGCTAAATTCAATGCATAGCTTTAGAAATATTGAGCATCATAGACAAGCAGGCTAATTTCCAATGGTCCAATAACTGAATCTCATTCATCTTATCAGAACCCCACAGAAAAGTTTTCAGATACAGATTTGTTAAAGTTAAGCACTTTTTAATCTGTTCTTGGAGTGGGTGGATGTTTTGTGTTCAAAATTAGACTATGACATGAGATTTTTACAAAGCCTTTCATTTCTGCTTAGCTCTGTTGCCTGACTGCACAATCTGAAATTAGAATTTGTTCCCTTTGTCTGCATCCAAGACTGTCATTTTCATGACAATTATTCACTGTTTCATTTTTTAAGATCTATCCACTCTATGTTATTGGAAGTTGGTTCTATTTCCATTTCTATCCTTCTGAGTAACATCATTTGGAAATAACCACAAATATGAATACTCGAGGCAGACAAGGAAACACCATTCTGTGCTATACCTTTTCTCATTAAATGAATACTATGTCTGCAGCATATAGATTAACAGAAAAATATGAGTCCATAATCTGATGCATTTCTGTGGATAATTCAGACAAATGTATTTCCCTGTCTTATCTTAAGTCCTCAAAAAATAACACCTGGGCTATTGCAATTATCTCTTCCTTCCTGTATTCCATTGTAATTCTACTCTGTTATGTTATTTACATTGTTACTCTAACATCATCAAAACTGCATATTGGGTGTCTTCTTCCCCATTCAGTGAGGATTTCCATAAGAAAAAATAACCAGCACCAGATTTACTCACTATCCTACCCTGAGCACCTAGCACCATGCCTGGTACAAAATAGCTAAATAATACATACTAAATAAATAAATGAGTGCATAAATGAATGTTACTCTCTCCCAGTTAAAACCCTGAGAAATTTCTAATTTTGTTTAAATCAGATATCATCTTCACTTTGGAGACTTCTGGAACACCAAATGCTTTCTTTACCATGTATATTTCATTTCATGTTATTTGTTAGTTTATTGATGGGTGGATTGACAGGTAGATGGATGAATAGATGGATGGATGTGTTGGTGTGGCTGCTTTTGCTCCTTTAGTATAAATTCATTGAGAAGATATCTGTGCCTCATAAACAGTTGGCACAGTGCCTAGCTCACTGTAGATGCTTAATGAATATTTATCGAACAGAACTGATTTTTTTAAATTAAAAGACACAATGCTGAAAATACTAACCCAAATGATTCAGTAGCTAAATTATAAAATAAAGAAAAAGTTCAACTCTACTTCACTCTGAATGGAAACACACAGCTTTAAGATCATGATAATTCCCATTTGGGGGCTCAAATCTCTATCATTGTAAAGGAGTCATATTAAAGCAACAGCAAACTAACCTCACACTGCCATAGACTGACATGGTAATAAGGGTGGTTT
Organism: Urocitellus parryii; assembly: GCF_045843805.1. Classification (NCBI taxonomy): domain Eukaryota; kingdom Metazoa; phylum Chordata; class Mammalia; order Rodentia; family Sciuridae; genus Urocitellus; species Urocitellus parryii. The sequence goes on along the minus strand of NC_135548.1, from coordinate 30,850,561 downwards.
TAGTGTGAAGGCTGGACTATTGCTAATCAAAACCATATTTCCCTTTGCAAAATTCTTGGCAAATGTCTTCTCATTGAAATCCTCAAAGGAATCCTACAAGATGGTGGTAACCACACCCCATTGGAGATGCAGAAATCAAAACCAAGAGGAGTTCCTTCATTTGTTTAAGTCTACGTAGCTAGTCACCTAGATGGCACAATGAAGTTAAGCTGCTGCCACTCTCTATTCCTAGCATAATGTGATCATGCCCTGATACATGAGATAAAGCCTGGGGAAAATGTCAATCAAGGAGACTAAAAGCAGACCCTAATAAAATATGTGCCAGCAATGTTTTACTTTTACCAGTGTAAGCATTTTTTGAATTTGTGCTATGATGATTGACATCTCCCCTCACACCCTAACCAGTCTGCTTCCTGCCAGGATGTGTGTTGGTGACAGCCTTATATCAGAGCTGTCCTCTGGTCCGTTTCAGCCCATCTTCATGCCATAAAGAAAAAGTCATGAATTAGCTTCTGTTATGCTACATAGTATAATGGGTTGTTAGGTTGGGTTCTGACGTCAGATTCCTAGGACAAACCCTAAAATCTACTACCATGGTCAAGTCACATGACCTCCCCTGGTGCCTTCTGATCTAAAGTACAGAACAGCAGACCTATTGAAACCAAAAGGTTACTTCGAGGATTACATGAGTCAGTATATTTGAAGTGTCTGGCAGAGTGTCTGGCTTAGAGAAGGTCTCAATCACCATGAGCTTTATTATTTTTTAAGACAGATGACCTTACTGACACTATTTGTATGGAGTTCTACTTCATTTTTCTTTGAGACTATTTGCATAAAGTGATACATTTGTCAACAATATCCATTCGAAATTGTCTTGGCTACAGATGAAAGAAGATGGAGTTAGACAATTACCTGTGAGAGCGAGTACATCTGTTGACAGATCCTCAAATTTATCCCTCATTGCAGGCCATGTGTGCCCTGGTAACCACCTCCTTTTCAATGCTGTGCACCCAGACTTAAGGCAATGAACATGATAAACAGAAGCTCGGCTTGTTTGTGTATGAAGAGAAGATCCAAATGAGCCTTTGTCTCTTATTAAAACCAGCAGATTTTGCCCCAGAGTATTAAAAGTTTTAATCCAACATTCTGTTTGCCTGCAGGCAAGGCATTCTGTTAGGTAAAATAAAAACACGGCATTTCAACTTCAGCTCCCAGAATGTGATAAATCAAGATTTTAGACAAAAATGACAAATGTTGTTCCTTTTCATAAAAGTAATTTTAAAGCCCAACTCTGTAATTGCCTCTAGATATCGTGTACACCTTCTAAGAAACTTCAGGACCTTTTCCTCATTGCTAACAAGTATCAAGAGCAAGCTCAGTTTTCTTTAGGAATATAGACCTGTCTGTCTCCAGTGAATGGAATGTATGAGCTTAATGATTTCTTATTTGCTAAACACCACACTGGAGGAAATTGAATTTGCTTACTCTCCATTAAAATTAATAGGATGCATCTCCAAATATTTTTCTTAAAATTCTTCCTTGAAAATTCAGAATCTCTAATGGTGGGTCAGTTGAGAAATTTAAGATACAGCATTCAGAAAGGATGACAGGCTTTCAAATGCCAACCCAATAACAGAAAAAAATATCTTTCCCTTTGGAATACACCATGTGTTCACCTATAATGAAGGACATCCCCAAAGTCTGGGAATTAATTAAATAAATAGAGGCCCCTGGCAAGCAACTGATGGAAGAAAATGGGGAAACATCCATCTCCCCATTTTTAAGACAACCCCAAGTTCTCTCCCACTTTCTCTCATATCCCAGGACAGTCACATGTAACAACAAGCACCAGTCCTCAAATCTGGCTTCAGGAGGGATTGTGCTGACCTCTGGGCACATTGCTAAGGGTCATATGTGCAATTTAATAAAGAGATTGGTGTAGAGTGTGGGTCTGTACAGCAAAGACAACATCAGCCCCAGAAAACAGGATCTTTTCCATTTTACCACCTGGACCCCAGAGAAGCCACAGGCAGGACATGTCTGTCCTGTATAATAATGTGGTGGGACTAGTGATGAACCAGGAAAATTTCCAATTTTGTACATCATGTCCTCTTGGAATTTACCCCTGCTTTGCCAATTCTAATTGGATATCTGCATTCCTAACCCATTGGTAAGTTTGGGGAAAGGGCTAATAAAAACTGATGGGAAAATATTTTTTTTCTTTTAAGTCTTCTTCCAGGCATGTTATAATTTTTTTTTTATTTTATTCTAAGAAATGTATAGGAATTATAAAAAATAACAATAACCACAAAAACATGAAGAAAATACAGAAAATTTAAAAAAAACTAAAACTAAACTAAACTTTAGTTTTATCACTTGAAATAATCAGCTATTTCCTCTTTTCCTTCCTCCTTCTTTATCCTTCCCTATCTTCTTCCCTCCCCGGCCCCCTGTAATTTATCTGTTTCCCAGAGTTGCAGTTGGGAAACATTTGGGGGACTAAGCAAATTACCATGAATAAAGTATAGGACAGTGCGTACCACATAGGAAGCTCTCCCTAAGGGTGGCTTATTATATATGAACACTTCATGCAACCAAATCATACCATGTGTGAAATCCTGTTGCATAATTGCCTCAGGGGGAAAATAAAATATTTCATCATTAATTTCCAACGTCCATTAATTTCCAGTATGTTTTTACAACATGGTAAACTGTGTGGATGGTGCTCCATCTCTTTCACACATGCACCATTATACTAATTTAATTCCTTGCTTTGGTATATTTTGTTGATCTCAGCTTTTCAGTATGTATGACCTTCTAATTACTCTCTAATCAGAAATCATGAGTGATCAAATTAATCCACGTTTCTTTACCTCATTCCAGCCCTCCTTCCCTACTATATGAAAGAGCTTATGTGTACAGATGCTACCTGGGTCAGTAATAAACACAAATGGTGGGGCCTCAGAGGTGGACCCGTGTCAGAACTTGGGGTGGGAGGAAGTGCCTGGGAAATCACAACACGTTTATTACATGGAACCATATTGCATAGGTCCTCCCTGGGGCTGGCATGCAACCTTAGCCAAATCACTTAAAATCTCAATTTCTTAATATCTTTAATAAAGGGAATACATATAAAAATTAATAGCATTAATATAAGGATTAAATAAAATACTAGGCAAGCAAACACGTTGTAAACCCAGTGGGGTGCAGCAGATATGAAGTCCTGCTATGCTGAACTAGCAAAGTATTGCTGAATGCTTTAAAATGTAAGAATGTGGGGGTTCACTTTTATGTTAAATTTTTCTTTCCTTTTTATTTAAAATGCTTTTATCTAAATGAAGGGTGTCAGCCACTTACATAAGTATCTGTTTAAAATATATAAAGAGATTCTGTGAGGAGTTACACTAATAATCCTACTCTAAAAATTAGGCAAATGACATAATCAGGCACTCATAGAAAATGAGTTTCATATGGCTGATAAACATTAGAAGGCTTTCTACATCATTCAGAAAAATAATAAAGCAAAATTAAACTTACATGGATCTCACTTTTCATTGACTAGATTAACATAAGGTTTTGTTTTATTGGTAATATATTGCGTTGCCTAGACTATGTGGAAAGGAATTTTCACACATTGATGATAGATATATTAATAGGCACATGTTTTTGGAGAAACTACAATTATCAAACTTTTAATATGATTTTTGAGCCAATATTTCAAGTTCTGGATTTTATCACAGTACAAGTACAAAGAGAATATGGTCTATACAGAAAACATACCAAAAACAGGCTCATGACCCCTCAATAGATGATTTGTTAAATAAAACATGTGGGGGTGGGGTTGGTTGTATCTCAGTTGGTAGATTGTTTGCCTAGCATGTGTGAGGTACTGGGTTCAATCCTCATTACCACATAAAAATAAAGAAATAAAATAAAGGTTTTTTGTCTATCTACAACTAAAATTATATTTTTTTTAAAATAGGGTGGTCTTACTTGGAGAACCTTGTAGGCATAACAAAGAAACATTCCACATCAGTGTAATGAAAAAACACCAATGCACATTCTCCAGAATTGATAAAATGACTCATAATACCAAAGTAATGTGAAACAACTGGAACTCTTAAATATTATTGTTGAGGGTATATTTCATGCTATAATTTTGGAAAACTACTTGGCAATATCAACATACCAACTCACTCCCAAGTGTATGCTCAAGGGAAATTAGTGTCTCTGTACAATAAAAATTGTGTACAAAGATGTTTCTTACCACTATATTCAAAATTTTTCAAACTTGAAGCAGCCTAAGCAACCATAAATGAACTAAATGAACAAGTTTCACTATCTTCTTACAATGGAACCAGACACAGACATAAAACCCGGACCCATACAATAAGCTGAGAGACTCTCACAGATGTAGTGAGTAAATGAAGCCAGGTACAACCAGGTATGTAGTGATGATTTGATTGTCATGAGGTTCAAAAGGGGGCAATTGATTCAGTGGGTTGGTCTGGACAATGATTATTTAAATATGACCTCAAAGACACAGGCAACAAAAGCAAAAATAGGCAGATAGGGCAACCTCAAACTAAAGAGCTTCTGTACAACAAAGGAAATAACCAACAGAGTAAAGAGATGACCTAAGATATGGGAGAAAAAATTTGCAAACCTACATCTGATAAAAGATTAGTAAGTAAAATATAGAAGGATTTCAAACAACTCAACAGAAAGAAAGCATAACCCAATTAAAAATTTGCCAGGGAGCTGAAGGGATGTTTCTCAAAAGACATATGAAGCACCAACAGGTATAGGAAGGTAAAAAATACAAAAATATAAATGTTCAACATGATTAGGGAAATGAAAATTAAGTCAATGAGATATCACCTCACCTTCACTAGAATGGCTATTATAAAAATTATCACATATAACAGGTGCTTGAAGGAACGTGGATAACAGGAAAATCTCCTACATTGTTGGTGGGAATGTCAGTTAGTACGGCCATTTTAGAAAACAATGCAAATGTTTAAAAAGATCTACTGAATTTAAAATTTGTTTAAAAAGATCTACTGTATCAACCAGACCCAGCAATATCTCTACTGGGATATATCCAAAGAATATGGAGTAAGTGGGCTAAAGAGACATCTTCACTGTCATGTGCACTGTGGCATTAGTCATCAGAGCCAGAAAACAGAAGGAACTTCACTGTCCATGGATCAATGACTAGACAAAGAAACTATGAAGACAGACAATCTAACACTATCCAGTCATACAGAGAAGGGAATCTTATCATTTGTGACAACACGGATAGACCAGAAGGACTTTAAATGAAACTGAATGAGCCAGGCACGGAAAGAAAAATACTGCATGATCTCATGTATGTGTGAAATACAAGACATCTGAACTCACAGAAGCAGAGTAGAATTGTGGTTTTCAGAGCTGGAGGTTGGGGTAACAGAGAGATGTTGGTCAGAGAATATAAAATGGGTCAAGCAGGAGGAATAAGCTCAAGCAATCTGCTGTACAAGATGGTAGCTGTAGTTAACACTCCAGCATGGTGAAGGAAAAACCCAGTGACGGAAGGACAAGGTGAGTCACTACAAATCAGATGGAAGGGTAAAATCCACCTTTGGAGGGCTCAGCAAGCAGATTAAATGCTCCAACCACTGAAATAAAGAATCGAGAGCAGAATCCAGGCTGTGATGTGAAGGGCAGGGGTGTTGGCGTGTACACTCCTGGCTGTGATGGGTTTTGTCTCTGCCTAAGAATCTAGTAGTCCTAAGGTGGTTGGTGGGATAGTGGCATTCTTAGACTTGGGAGCCATGGGTTTCCATTTTCCCTTTCATTTCTATGGCCACACATGCATCTCCATACCAGCAAATAGCCACTGTAAAGAGAAATCAAAACAAGATTTGAATCCTGGATATTTAGTGCAATATTGAGAGACAAAATACACTCTGTCATTTTAGAGAGTACCAGAAGCCAGAAGCTGCTGGAGGTGACAGAGAGTTAGATCCCTGGAATAAGATTTTGGTTTAAAACCAGACCCGATCAACCATCAGCTCTGTGTTCTTAGTAATTGCATTTGCTCATCTGGAAGTAAGAATAGTGTTGCAAAAATAAGTTTAATAAAGCAGCCAAAATGCATTGAATACTCATGAAATTGACTATTATTATTTTATCTTCACACATTCTACTCACAGTACTGAGGTCTTTTATTCAGATCATTCGAGAGGGGAAGAAACTAGATTTCAGGTAAGAATTTTCATATGCAAAGTGCTATATTTCTTGTACTTTTCTATGTATACTCTGTTATAGACTCTGTGTTTATCCCCTTCAAAACTCATGTTAGAAACTTAATTCCTTAATTCATATTAATGGGACTTGAAAAGGTCCTTTGGGAAGTAATTAGCATCAAATGAGGTCATGAGGGTGGATCCCCATGATGGCCGCTGAGGCTTTATGAGAAGATGAGAGACTCCAGCCAACACACTTGGCACACTTACCACGGATGCCCTCAGCCCTGATATAATATAGCAGGAAGGCATGTACCAGATGCTGGGGCCACGTTCTTAGACTCCCCAGCATCCAGAACCATGAGCCAAATAAAACCATTATTTACCACTCAACCAGTTGGTAATATTCAGTTATCACAACAACAACAAAACAAAATGGACTAAGATAGTCTTAAAATCCCAGTTTCACCTTTCTTGTACCACCCCTGCATGTGAACCTGAGTTCTACAGAGAAGCTTCTCAACAGATTGAAGGATGTTCCTCAACCAGATACTCCTGAGGTTCTCATGAGAGATGGCAGCCGTGGCACAGCCTGGCACCCAGAAAAGTCTCAGTAAATGCTTGATGAGTGTGCAAATAACCAAAATGTTTCACCACAACATTAAAAACAAAACAAAACAAAAAAAAAAACAGACATTATCAATTAATAGAAATCGAGGGCCATTTCATTTTCCCTGAGGAGTCTAATAAGATAAACAAAGCAATGTTTTTCAAGGACACTTGGGAAGGTCAGGTTATTAGTAAGAAAGTTCAGAAGGAGAATTAGGAGTGTTGTGAGCCTCCTCAATTAATTACACAGTTGAGTTTATAAACACTCTCATAACATTTTGCTTCCTCACACAAAGAATGGTGACATAAAGTACAGCTGATTCAAAACTTTGTCATAAGATTTATTGTGGCAAAATTGAAGATAAAAAAAACTCAGAAAAATCCTGTAATAAATATTCCATAAAAAACAGAACTCACATTACTGAATTAAATATTTACTAGCATCCATTATCTGGAAAAAATACCTTTGAAGGCAATACAATTAAGCAAATAGATATAGTTTCAGATCAGTTAATCAGTAAGATGCTCTCTGAGTGTTACTGTGGGACAGCCGATCATACCACATCTGTGTCAGTCAGCTTTTCAGAGCTGTGAGCAAAATACCTGAGAAAAACAACCTAAAGGAACAAATGTACTGTGGCTCCCAGTTTTGGTGCAGAGTCGGCCAGCTCCATTGCTTCAGGCCTAAGATGAGGCAGAACACCATTGCAAAGGAGAGCTGTTTGCCTCATAGCAGACAGGAGGCAGAAAGAGAGAAAGGAAAAGGCTAAGGACAAGATACAGTCCCGAGGACATGCCATAATGACCCACTCCTTCAACTAGGTCCCATGTCCCTTACCATCCCCAATAACCCCAGAGGCCCACTGTGGACATCGCTGCACTGGGGCCCAAGCCTTCAACACAGGAGCCTGTGGAGGACACTTCACATGCAACCCTCACATCTGATACACAGTGTATATTGCAAGCTCTGATTCCCTTTATAAATTGTGCATAAAACCCCTGACAGGTATGGTCCCCCCCTCCGAAGTGAAAGAGGAAATGTTTACATATTATTCTTATGAAATTCTCTACAAATCTTTTAATGTACAGAAAACTTCAAATTTAGAAATACATTTTCTAATAAGCCACCGAATTTGGTGCTACTACCTTCTCCTCCAACACACACACACACACACACACACACACACACACACACTCTCACACACACACTTGCTCCTTGTAATCCAGGGTAATACTGAATATGTTTGGGATATAAACATTATTGCCCATGGAGACACATCCAAGATGGCTTATTTCTCGTTCATTCTGTCGACACTCATTGAGATTCGTGAGCTACACTCTTCAGACCTCTGTGATAAGGAGGAGAAAGAGACAGATGAGATCCCCAACTGCTATTAGCTAATTAGTTTGAACACATACGTACCCCTGGCCACTCCTTGTTGCAATTTCAGATATGAGAAGTACTGAGAAAAACACCACCAACACTATGGTAGAGAAGAAGATGGGGGTTTTGTGGGGAAAGATCCCTGGGGAGGGGGCTTTGAATGTGGGACCTGAAGGACAATAAAGCCAGAACTCTGAGTAAAGGCGAGCAGCATTACAGAGAGAGGGAATTAAGAACCATGAGTTGAGCCAAGCTAGTGACGCAGGATCAGCAGACTTTCTCTGTAGTTGTCTTAGCATGCAACAAAAATCCTGTGGCAACAATTCAATCTGCCATTGTGCTCCAAAAACAGCCACCAGCAACATGTAAATGAAAGGTCTGGGCCACTTTCCAATAAAACTTTATTTATATAAAGGGGCCATATTTGATCCTTTGCCTGTAACTTACCAATACACTCTTTCCCTAATTACAGTATTTATATTTCTCCCCCTCAAAATTTCAATCATAACTCTCTACCGGTGTAGCAATTTATTGAGCTCCAATTTCCTATTCTTTCTGAAATTCACTGATACATTAATTTTAACTCAATCTTATTGTAGTGTTTCCTCACTGACACTGGGAACTAAGGTTTTATACCATGCATTATTAGTAAAAACTGCTTTTATTTATATGCAAAGCACCACTATCCATGGATAATTAATATTGTCATAATTTATAGTCACCATACTACATTATGCATTATGAAACAGGAATAAAATAATCTATAGTAATGTTACAGCTCAAAAGAAAATAAGGAAAAACTACAGTCTACAGTTTTCTAAATGATAATTTTGGCTTTTACAGGCAATTCACCAACTCACATTTTAATTGTTCTATAAATCAGTCTACTTTCCCCCTCAGCTCCCTCTCAGTATTTTCCCTTCAGGAGACAGGAATAGTCAGAAAAGAAAAATGGAACAGAACAGGAAAAGCACACATAAACACACACACACACACAGTTACAATCTTTATTAAGAATATTAGCAGTTTAATCTGAAAGATAGAAATCTTTATTTATTCACTAAAATTGACCTTGGTTTTAGAAACATTATGTCACTTCCCCCATCTGCCTTGAATAGAATTCTCAAATTGATCATTTTAACAATTGTTGTAAATTTTTTTTCTGTCTTAGAGATTAGAAAATCCTCATTCATCCGAGTATCTCCCACAGAACCACGAGAAAAACTTGCACACGGTTTAATAAAGGTTTGTTCCAACTAATTGTTTGCGGTTAGAGAGAGCTCATACAGTGAGATTTGATACAGATGGAGGATTCGAGGCGGCACTGCCCACAGGTCTGCAATAGGCCCTCCAACTGTCTGCTGAGCTCGAAATACAGGGGTGATAACCAGGGGTCTCTGAGGACAACCAGCTCTGAGACTGACACATCCTGGATCATAGGAAACCTTATCCCCATGTTAATCCTTTAATTCAAATTGCAAAGCCAGTGTCCTGACCTAGAACAGTCACAAAGGGAACTTCCTTTGAACCTCAGATGTTCTGGATGATGACAGTTATCATAGTCCTTAGCAGCTTACAAGACTCTCCGACCTATATCAGTTAATTTAGTTTTCAAAGCACCAAGTGAAGTGAATATTTTTATTAAAATATCAGTGTTATTACCTTTATTAGTAGCAGTGATTGTGTTCTGCTGATTTATGACACTACTGTGCAATTTTGTGATAGGCTCAAGATCATGGCTCCTTAGTGGCAATACCAGAACTTCTAATCAAACAGAGCAGAACATTGACTTATCATACAGCTAAAAAAGATAGAGCCCTCCCTGAAAATGACAAAATTTATGATTGCTAAACTCTTTCCATTGATTCTTTGGGACTATCTGACTTTCCTATTAAATTCATATTACTACTTATTATAAAGTGATACATTACTATTTAAGAGATATAAAAGTGATAAAATAAGTATTTTAATTTTGCAATAATATATAACTACTCAAGGGATATAAGGGAGATAAATTTAGTATTTAAATTGATTGTCACATTTTTAAGGGAATTAAAAAATTTTTACATACTTGTTTTAGGAGCTAGTTGCTCCCCTGCCAATATTCAGTTCCCTTTTCCATATTAGAGGAGTTTCTAACTGAAAGTGTTCCATTTTTAGCTGGACATAGAGGAACCTACACCAAAAATAATAAAGTATGCTTCCTTTCCATCTTCCTGTGACTATGTAAACAAATGGTGGATACCATGTGATGTGAAGGCTGGCACCAAGCAGCATTTCTGGGGATTTGTGCAAAGTGACAGCTGGTACTTATCCTTTGTGCTTTTCTTCTCTCTCTTTCCTTTCTCTGCTGTGTGAACTCTGAATACACTGGGTCGCACCACAGCAGCAAATTTGTATCAGAAAGACCCAGACTACCCAACTCCCAAATGATAAAAGACTGAATCTAAGTCCCTGAGGGTTCAAGAAATGGAAGCATGACACTAACTTTTAATGGCTGTCTCATGTCTCTTACATGAATGAGCAAAATTTCTATTTTTGTTTTGTCCATCATTTAGACTTTGAGTCTTTTTTTTACCAATGGCAAAAACTCACCCTAAGTGATACAAATACTTAACCGCTTGTTACTTATCACTTCTCCAGTTGCACATGTTTATATGTGAGATGGTGTTAGGAGGGACACAGGAAATATACATGACCCCTACCTGTACCAAACACTATATTCTATACACACACACATACACACACACACACACACACTCATACACACACACACACACACACAGACAATGCTGCAAGATGCAAGTGTTTCTAAAGTATTTGCTACAACCTCATGATTAATTATTAAAGGTGCACAAATTTAATTAGAACTTGAAAGTTTCATTGTCTCCTAACTTAATTTTCCACTGATACTAGATACAATTTATAACTATAATCAGAGAATTTCAAGGATATTTGAAAACACACCTCCACAGAATAAAACAAAGATATTAAAGTTATTACAAAATGCTTTACTACTTTTCCAAAATTAGATTGGATGTAGTAATCACCAGACTTCAAATTAAAGCTGTCATGGTTTTTAGTTTAATGACAAAACAGAGTTATTTGTGGATCAAAAGGTGGACATAGTCTTCAGAGTTTTTTTAACCTTTGATTTCTTCTGCCAGCCACTTCCCAGTCTCTGTTCAGGACCTGATTCTGGCTTAGGGCACAAGGGTTCTCATTTGGTGACATGTTCTGAGTCAGGGGACCAGGAAGAGGGTGTGCAATATTCCCAAGATGCTGACCTGTCTCCTCCCTCATCCCCAAGGCAGCGCACACCCTCCACCTTGCTCTCCTTCTGCTTCTCCTTTCCTTTGCCATTTCACTCCAGAGATCTCTCACTCAAGTGCTCAGCTTGGCCACGGCTCTATGGCCTTTAGGTTTCTGGTTTCCTTTGCCTGCAGTGATCGCCTGCAGGGAAACCTGATATGTGTATGATGGCACCTTCCCGTTAGGCTCCAATGACATCTTCTCAAAAATGCCTCCTTGGACTTCCTAAATTAATGCCCTTCTCTATTTGTATCACTTTCTGAGCCACTGCCCTGGTTTTCGTTTGGTTTGATTTTGTTGTTTGGCAGTGCCTGAAGCCTTCCAAGTGCATCCTTTTCCTTAAAACCTCTTGATTGTTTATCCTCTGTACCTTCCATTGGCCCAGGTCTGTCTCATTTCCACAGTGCTGGAAGCCACTGTATCTAGCACACAGTTAACTCATCAATTAATATTTGTTGAATGAATAAATAAATCAGTAAGTCAACATTTTTCTTTAATTCCCTCAGTGTTTGGACATGTGACACATCTATGTTACACTATAGAAAAATCTGGTAATGTAAAAAATAGAAGGACACATACCAGCCATTTATGAATGGATTCTTCAAGTAGAAATCCTATTATCACTTTACCCATCAACAGGATCTGTGTAAACTGTAAATGAAGGATAAAGCACAGGCAGCTAAATACAACTCACTCTTCCACCTTGGGACATGCAAAGGCCATCCTTGAGAACCACAGTGAGCACTTCTACCTTGGATTCCTGCTAAGCAACTTCACTATTTATTTTTGTCTTTTCTTTGGATTCTGGGGGACTTACCCTTGTCTTTCCATATCACTTCTTTTGCTTGCAACCAGAGAAATCTTAAGTGGCATATCAATCAATAGCCAGCTACAGGAAACACGGCAAGCAAGGTACAGAAATACCATTCAAGTAGGTCTCAATAGCACCTTCCCCATTGCATCAACCAAGGCCACAGCTAACATTGGGACAGGTACAAATAGTAACAATATATTCAACAAAGCACATATCAAATATAATCCCACAGCAACTTTCAATAAGATTCAGGGTCTAAAACCGAAGCCACACACACAACATACAAAAGGTAGAATATTTACTCATTAATATTAAAATGGAGCTTCTTCTTGCCTGCTTGTCTAATTTATTTGGTCTGAAAGCTTTTAACTTTTAAACTGAATCCAAGTGTGAACAATTGCAATTTAGTGCCTCTTTCAAAACTTATCTGCTCAGAATGCATGAATATTCCTCCAACGGAAGGGATAATAGGAAAGTAAATTAATTATATTTTAACTTTCCAATCTCATTTCCACTTTGCAAGAACTGTGCAGGATAACTATTAACCTTTCATTTTAAATTAAAAATTTAAAGAATTACCATCAGGTAATTTCAAACTACAACAAAAAGCAACCACACATCATGGATCCCTTCTTGCCAAAAATATCATCCTGAAATGTAGATTGACGACTTAGCATCATCCAGTAATTCTTTTAACTGTCTTTTTCTTTTCTCAATTTTATTCACAAGTATTCAAGCAAGGGTGCTCACAAAACTGGCAGTTATCAAAGTAGGGGAGTTTTAATAGTAAGATCATTGGAATCAACTTCTTCTTTCATTTTTTTTCTAGCTAATGTTGAACAGAATTATATCTATGGCTGCCTGATCTCAAAATCCATTCATAATAAACAAAACATATAGATTTGCTTATTGTATTTTAAATTGCTTGCTAGTTTTACATTCCAAAGAGCAGTGTTTTGAAACCCATTTGGTTTAGAATCTACAGATTTAAGCTTCACCAACTTATGAGCCAGGAGGATCAAATCATGCCACTTCCCAGCTTAAAACCCTGCAAGGACCCCTTTTGCTCTGGCTCTGGGGATAAACCTTATAATCTGTGGCAAGCCTGTTCAAACAGCAGCTCCCTCTCCAGCCTTCTCTCTCTCCACCTATTTCTTCCCAACCTTCATTCCAGGCCCAGGCAAGACACTGCTGTTCAAGTTGTAAACTGGTCCCTTGCCTCTCTTGGTTTCTTCCCACACTATGCTGGAGGAGAGGAAGTCACCATCCCGCTCATATTACTGACTTTTTCTGTGACCCCAAGCACCTATATGACTCCACATAGCACTTCCTCACTTACAGTTTTGATATTCTGTTCATCATAGATTTTGCATTATTTTTTAAAGAAGATTGTGTTAAAATAATACTTAACTTGGTTACTGATTGTGTGTGTGTGTGTGTGTGTGTGTGTGAGTTTGTGCCAGTTTTGCTCCACAGGAGTGTGAGCCACCAGAGATACTATCCCCCACTCCTCATGTCTACCCTACGCACAGCCCCACAGAGAAGGCTGATAGTTTCCCTCTCCCTCCAGGAGTGTTTGAAGATTTTGAAGCCCTGCTCACCAGGAGAGAGGAACTTGGTTTTCAGCCAATGATATAACAAGCATAATTCATACATATAAAGCTGTCATGGCTTGGATATGAGGTATCCTCCAGAAGCTCACGTGTGAGAAAATGCAAGAAAATTTAGAGGCAAAATGATTGGGTTATGAGAGCCTTGACTTAATCAGTGCATTAATCCACTTGAATACATGAACTGAATGGTAACTGTAGGCAGGTAGGGTGTGGCTGGAGGAGCTGGGTCCCTGGGGGCCTGCCTTTGGGGTATATAATTTGTCTCTGGTGAATGGAGCTCTCTCTGTCTCCCTGCTGCCATGCCCTGAGCTGCTGTCCTCACCAGACCCTTCCACCTCATTGTTATTCCTCTCCTTGGGCTCAATGCAATGGAATTGGCATTTTGAAATTGAGAACCCCAAACAACATCTCCTCCTCTATGTTGCTCTTCTTAGGTCTTTTGGTTACTAACTAAAACAAGAGCATCTGCTGTGAGCCAAGTGATGGCACAGCTCCTCAGTGAGGTGGAGCTTCAGGTACCCAGCAGGTCGACCCCAGAAGCACACTCACCTTGCTCCAGGTCACACAGTCTTTAGATCTGAACTTGGAGAATCGGGCATCCAAACCACACTTAAATCATATACTCTACGGACCCTCAGTTATCCCAATGCTTGTTTAATGGATGCCTGAGTCTCCTTAATAAGAAGAAAAAAAATGGAATAAGGATTTGGGTGGTGGCAAGAAAGATTTAGAAGGGCACACATCAAAGCCTGGGAGATGAGAGGTAAGGAGACTGGGGTTGTAGCCCATCCCAGGATGTTTTCCCAGGGGGAAGCACATGCCCCCCCCCAGGAAGTGGTGAGTGACCACACTATGCGGTACAGTCTGCTGTATGTCCTGGGTCTCCATGGGAATCTCTCATCATCCCACTCAAGGCTGTTCCCTCTGCTGTGGCTCAGGATAGAGACTCTTGGCCAACACAGATGCATCCTGCCTCAACCAACACCTGTCTGAAAGCCCTGCAGGTACCTATTTCACAAAGCACAAGGGCTCACCCAAGTCAACGATGCAGCTTATTGTGGCCATGGTGGGGGTAGCAGTGGCGGTGACCGTACTCCTACATTTAGAAGTAACTAAAAATGCCAAGATTCCTGAGCAGGGATGGTGATTACTAATGCCCTGTTCATACTGAATTGTTCAAGTCTTATAAAGTTTTCTAGGAGTTTCACAAGGGGTTCTCTGAGCCTGTCATCTGCACTCACCTGCTTCCCACCCCCATCCCACTCCTGCCACTCCCAGACAATTCCCATCAATATGATAAGAAAGCCCAGGATCCACTTCCAAGAGGAATCTCTGTGAGTTCCTCAACTCCTGGAAGCTGATCTACAATAGGAGTCAGCAAACCATGCCTGAGGGTAAGGGGCATCTTCTGCTCTGTGTGTCCTCTGTCCTCTGTTGCTGTACTGCAAAAGGATCTGCTGGTGTGTGCCAGCCAATGGGTGTGCCGGGGTTCCAATAAAACTTCATTTGCAACACTAGGAGCAACACGTGTTCACACAATATTTCTCAGGGTCGGATTTCTCAGTGACAGGTTAGGAACTCATTACTGTAAGTTCTCCACCTCATTCAAGTCCTCCATTCCTACTTGGGTTTCACAGATGTGGAATCTGAGGTTCAGAGAGTTATACAATTTATGTATGATCACACAGCTGGCTAAGCAGTGATGATCAGGGGCATCATTATACCAGGGCTTTGAACACAATTCCATGCACCATGGGGTCACTAGATATTACACAGATTTGACTTGCAGGCCATAGTTTGCTGGCCCCTGATCTCGACTATCTAATCTCTGTGACTGTCTCTTCCTTTACAACAGAATCCAACATCATATTAGACTAGAGGAGTTCAAAGTCCAATGTCATTAAATATATATTTAATGAGTTTCTTAATGTGAAAGCTAAATTGTTTTTATTTCTATCCAGGAAGACCTATAAACTGCAGGCTCTGTTTAAGAACCTATTTCAGTGTCCCAAAATAAGATGGTGTTTTATAAATATTTGTTGAAATCTGTTGTAATAGTTCAGCATAAACCTTGTAAATGGAGAGATCTGTGCTTATACTGTGTGCCCTTAGGATATTGCTTGACTTCCCCAAATGTTGTCTTGCACGTTAATAAGACAGGAGTAAGCTGATCAACCTTTTAACATTGCTGTCTTAAATGACACAATTATGTGAAATGCTTATGATACATGAGTACTCCACTATTTCATATTGTCCTCAACAAAAGTTAACTGTACCTCTCAAAAGAAAAAAAAAATAAGACAGAAAGAAGATGCCACCTGCTCTCTAGATGGCTGAATTCATCCGAGTCTTCCATGCAGCAGGAGGCGTACTGACAGACTGCCCCCAGGTACCTGAAGGCTTATCCAGGAGAGTTCCTGTCTCCAAATCACCAAGATGAACACTTCCCTGAGACCTTCAACCTTCACTTTGAATTTAAGCATAGATAGAGGACATTACTTCCAGGTGACTTAAAGAACTCTGACTTTTTTCATCACAAACACACATCATCTTTAATGCCTGAGATAAATTATGAACACCAATGTGAGGGATCATTTAAGGATGAGAAAAGCCACCACTGGGAATGCAGGGGCCATGTCAAGAGAACTCATCTGTTCAGTATCTGGAATGGAACCAAGGAGTGAAAGGTCATATGAAAGGTTTCATTTTTATATTCTTTTGGGAAAGTTATTTGAGTCTTATCCATAAGGTAATATCATCAACATTTGCATTTTACAGTTGAAGAAACAGAAACACAGAATTTTAAGTCGCTTGACTAGAATCAGATAGCCAGGGAGAAATGATTACACCTCAAACCAAAGCTTAGTTTTATGTTTTAAACCTCAACTGCACTTAGTACTGTCTCAAAAACCTAGACTCTGGTTTCTAGCTTTCTTCTGATCTTTTACTATTATAACAAACTGCTTCTATTTGCTGCTTAGAATTGAGCTGATTGATAAACGATACTGTGAAAGTCCACTGATCAATACAACACCTTTTCTAATTTAGAAAAATCTTGTCCTCTGTCTGATTTGGCCATGTGAATAGGTTTTGGATCTCTTGAACATGTCTAATCATTTCCTTATCTAAAGTTACACAGAGAATAAGACCTCAAAAGAATCAATCATTTATGAGTTCAATCCATGGCTCTGTCTACATTTGAATGGCACATTGCCCATAATTTTTCTAAGCCCTCTTTTAAAAAAATAGCTAGAATTTCATCAGTTGAAGTATTCTAACCATGATTCCCTATGAGGCCTGTTATTCAAAGATTATTTGTACCTAAAATGCATGTTTAACAGTTGGCAGTATGAAAAGCAACTATGTTAGCTACAAAGATTGAATCAAATGAATGCCAGTAAACTCCCCAATCACATAATTTATGTACAGTATTTAGAAGTGAAAAGTTTCAGATCAGCAGGCCTGTTCCACCTGACAAGAACCTAGAAAGGGTTTTACTTTAGCAAAAACCCAAAGGGTATTTTATAGGAAAGTTTACTTTGCCTTTCATCTTTTCTCAAACATTCTGGCCTGTTTCCTAGTGAGAAAAGGTTTGTATGCATCCTGCCTTTTAGACTTTGGGGATAAAATAGATAAATTGAATCTACCTGATTAAGGGACCCAAATCATGTCAGTATCTATCCACCAATGGAAGAAACAAAAAAATGCCATATAAAAACATTCAACAGTTGATATTGTATTACTGGGATAGCCTTAATATTTTATCAGACTTGCAAGTGGTATCCCCATAAAAAAATTTACTGTAACTCAAACTCTTAAATAAAGGTATACATTTTACTGTGGTATTGGTTGACTGCGTGATCCCCAAGAAACTGGCCATGAAAGTCAACTCAGGAGAAAGGGAAAAACTTATCTCTTTCATCTTTAACTGGCAAATTGTTCAACTGAGTCCAAGAGTTTTCAGGTAAAATAATTGACCCATCCATTTATAGAATGCTTTTCCTCCTTCCTTAAATAATATGTATCAGAAACAAATTTGCATGTGTAAAATGTAAATTTGGGCAAATTTTTTTCCAAATAAAATTTCTTAATTTATACATTTCAAAATAAAATGTGTTTCACTTTCAATGTTTCCAATCATTACCATACACTGACCCAGAATAATTATCTTTTTCATTCTAGCATGTTTTCTGATATCAAAGAAAGAGCTTTATGAACCTTGCCTTTTTTTCATTACCTGCAGGGTATCTCCCTGACACCCCAGTAGACTTGAGCCTCTGAATCCTATTAATGTAATATTTTTGATTTCTGAATCTGTAGACATGGGAAATGTGATTAATCCCCAGAACATATAGCATGTCAGCTTTGTGATATTTCAAGTTAAGTTCATTTCATACAAATTAAGGGTAAAATCTCCTGCTTTGACCACACCAGTGCCTTTTGATGCACAGCATACAACAGCTGCTTGGGGGGCCCAGGAAGAGAGCCAAAGACGGCCCCTGGTGGAGGTGGCTCCCCGGTGATCTCTCTCGGAGGGAGCACCGGTGAACTCCTTGGCAGGTCAGAAACAGGACAGACCTTCACAGTTCTGTCAAAACTATGCCCCATGTTCCTCTCCTATATTATCTAGTTTAGTATGTGACAAATAACTTTTGAAAGCTATGAGCAATTGTGAGGTCCTTGGCCAAAGAGCATATGTGAGCTGCTGTCAGGCTTGGGGTGACAGATGAGTTGGTGGGAACTCTGCACCTGAGTGACACAAAGTCAGGCAGGAAAGGCAGAACATCCAAGTGAGAATTGGAAGTGTAGGCCTGAGTGATATTTTTTATTTGTTTATTCTTGTTTTTATTGAGGTAAAATGTATATAATGTATCAATTAAAGACTTTTTTAAGTGTACAAGTTCAGTGGCACCAAGTATATTTGGAATGTTGAAAATTATTGCCCCTATCCATCTCTAAAACTTTGATTCATCCCAAAGCATTCATGGATGATTTGGGCAATCATTAAGCTCTGTTTTTCTCTTAAAATTCCAATTGCTGCTAATCAATGATATTTTAATGGGAACAGAAAACTTCTGTTCCCGTTAAAATATCACTCCCCAATATTCTCTCCTTCCAGCCCCGGGTGGTTTCTACTCTGCTTTCTTTTCTGAGGAAATACCTGTTCTAGGCATGGCCTGTGAGTGGGGTCTCATAATATTTCCTTTAATGCCTGGTTTATTTCACTTGGTATCATATGTTTTTGAGGTTCATCAATGATGCTGCCTGGGTCAGCTCTTCATTCCTGAATAAGTTTAGTAATACTCCACCATAGGCCTGTGCCATGTTTGTCCCTCCACCTGCTTTCACATTTTCGCTGTTGTGAATCAAGCTGCCGTCAACGTAGGTGAGCAAGTATTGAACTATACTGTGTGTGTGATCAGCAGGACGCTTGGACCCTGATCTTATCTGAAGGCATTCATGGATTATTTGAGAATCATTAAGCTCTGTTTTTCTTTTAAAATTCCAATTGCTGCTAATCAATAATGAATTGATGATTATATAATAATAATATGAGACAAAAATTGTGTAGTTAAGACTTGATATACATAGACACAAATCATTATGGCCATCTTACAAATAAAAAAAGCAACAAGAAGTTAGGTATTTTAATCCAAGATAAATGCTGAAATGGGAACAAAAACCTTTTTTTTTAAATTCATGATGTTATACTCTTAAATTATATGCTTTACTGCTGTATCAACTGCTAAAACTTACGTTGCTTTAAATACTGATTTCCTATCTACTACAGAGTAGATTGGAGATAATAATCAAATATGTGAATAAGGAAGAAAATTTGTAAACTTTTTGCAAAACAGAAAGAAAATTTAAAATGCAATAAAATATCAAGAGAACTATCAAGAAATTGGAGGCAGATACAACAAATCTTTTCTTTCCTCCTCCTCCTCTGCTTTGGCCATGGCCTTTCTTGTTCTCTCCTCACCCATCCCCATACACACACACTCAGAATGCTAAGAGCACAGGCCAAAACACCACATAATATACCATAAACATATTCATTTTTAAAGAAGCATCATTTGCAATTTGTTGGAGAAAGTGTAATTTTTCAACTAGCAGTGCTGGAACAATTAAGTATCTATAAACAAAACACTCCAGACACAGATCTTAAACCTTGGACAAAAATCATATACCAAAATGTAAAATGCAAAACTATAGCATTGCTAGAAGAAACCTCAAGAGAAAATCTATATGACCTTGAATTTGATAACAAATACTCAAACACAGCACCAAAAGCATAATCTTCAAGAGGAAATGCAATAAGTTGGACTTTATTAAAATTAAAATCTGCTGTGTTCTGTTCAAGAATGACCAGAAAAACCAAAATCTCAGAGTAAACATTTGCAAGATACATGTCTGAGAAAGGTCAGGTATCTGAAATATAAAAAGAATTCTGAAAACTCAAAATAATAGAACAAACACTCCAATTTAAAAATATGCAAAATATATTAACAGACACCTGACCAAAGATGCTGATGATAGATGGATGAAAAAAGAGAGAGAGATCGACAGGAAATAAGCATACGTTGAGATGCTTAATCTCATTTATCATTTGTCATTAGGGAAATGCAAATTCAAATAATAATTAGATACCACCATGTACCTATTAGACTGGCTAAAATCAAAAAAACAAAAACCCAGAATTTGCTGGCAAGGGTGTTGAACAACAGGAGCTCTCTTATTGGTTGCTGGCAGTGATAAGGCTAAGGGCACCTCCCTTCACAATGTAAGACATCAGTGGTTTCTTACAAAGCTAAACACAGGCTGATCCCACAATATATCAGTCTTGTGCCAAAATGATGTGAAAAAATTACAAAGGCCCACATAGAAACATGCATGTGGATGTTTATAACAGCTTTATTCACAATTATCCAAAACTAGAAGTGGTCAACAAGTCCTACAGCAAGTGAATAGACAGACTACATCCTGTAAACTTCCATCATATGACAGAACATCTGGAAGCTGAAAAATTATACAAATAGTAAAAATACTGACGTTTTCTCAGAATTTAAATAGGGTAAGGATTGAATAGGAGAGGCATAGGGAATATTTGGAGGCAGTGAATCTATTCTCTGTGATAAAACCCATAGAACATTATAGGACAAGAGTGAAATTTGATATTGTAATTAAAATAAGAATAATTTAGTTGATCAGAGGATCTGAGGATGGAGTGTAGAATATGAGCAAAAACTCCATTTGTATTAGAAATGTATGAAATGACCTCACTGCATTTGGGTGAAAGACAAGGATGGTGCAGACTCTAGAACCTTGCACATACATGATATTGGTAAGTTTAAAGACCCAAGAGACTAAACATGAACATTCTTTCCAGGTGACACAGTTGCTTCCCATAAAAGCACAAGTTAGCAATTCCAAAAACGCTCTCCATGAATACTGGAATTTAACAATTAAGTGAATGGATGGTCAATGGTGGAAAGTATGTAAATGTAATAGTGAAACAAATTAACTAAAAGCAACAGGTCCAATAAATTGATCAATTATTTAAATTAATCAACAAGAAAAAGTTTTGGCAGATCCTTTTAAAAAGGATAAAACATATAATCCACCTTGCTACATATATAAATACATAAACATATTCATACACTGTAGCATAATACACACACACACACATACACATATATATATATATGTGTGTGTGTGTGTGTGTGTGTGTGTGTGTGTGTATTTATATGTATATATAAACATATTCATACATTGATGCATATATATTGGGGTACATATATTTGGGTGAGTACCAGGGATTTAATCCAGGGGTGCTTTACTGCAGAGCTATATGCCCAGCCCTTTTTTTATTTTTTATTTTTTATTTTTTTGTGTGTGTGTTATAGGTTCTCAGGAAGTTGCTAAAGCTGGTCTGGGATTTGTGATCCTCCTGCCTCAGTCACTAGGATTACAGGCCTCAGTCACCACACCTGGCTATATTTACACATTCACACACACAAACACACAAAAACACATATATTTTTTACATACAGAAATCAGATCAACAGAAAGAACTATAAATGATCATTAACAAGGTTATCTTTGGATGAAAATGTATCTTTTAAATTTATTTTTATGTTTTCTTATATTTTCTAAATTATCTCTGGGAGTTAGGTTTGCCTTTCACAAACACAAACAACACACATCTTTTTGCAAAAAGAAAATATGAATCCATGCAACCCAGAGAATGTTTTCAGCAATAATCACCCAGGTAACTGTTTTCTGGGTGATATTTAAAAGTAAGAAATGGGAGAAACCTAAATAGTGCTAAGTGGCAGTGGAATCATTTTCACACTGCTGTCTTGGATAGAAACAGTTTTCCCACCACTGGAGGGGCACCATTCCCGCCCTCCTCCAACACACAGTGGAAGAGCAGCCACAGCCACTGCCACAGCAGGCAGAAAGGAACAAATGAAGTCATCTGTCACACAGGTTGATGTCAGAGTTGGGCAGCAGTAATGTACAGCTGCTCCCAGAGGAAGCAGTCTTCAGTAACTGCATCTCCATCAAGGACATAGGAAAAGAGCAAGCCTCATTCCCAGAGGACAAATGGGCAACACAGCACTGGCCAGTCATGAGACACAAACAGCTCTGGACATGGAGGCATATCTGCACAGGTCTTGAGCTCAGCCTCTCTGACACAGTACTCTCAGTGATGGGTGCACACAGTCCCGAGCAGACTGCACACACGTCAAAGTGAGGTAGGAAGAGAAGTGCTAGGACTTCTCCCAGAGCTCCGTGGTTAGTGCTCACGCTGACTGGGGTTCTTGTTTGTCACCTGCTGCTGCAGGACTGAATATTGTCATTCCACTTTTTCATCTGTGAACATCACAGATCTGACCCCAGAGCCTTTTGGTTATGATCCATTTAGACACGCACAGCACTGAAGACAATGCTTGGGACATACCCATGAAAGGCCCAGCAATCACTGAAATCCTATTTACATTTGAACTCTCAATGCAGCCTTTAAACTTGGTCTCACCCCTGTTTCAATACATAAACACTACAACAGTCCAGAGATACCTATATATGGTTTTTAAATGAGAAAGCATGCTGGGTTGCATACTTTTTATACAGGATGCAATTGAAAGAGTTTGGAGATTGCAAACTACAGAGGTTAAGGGATTTTTTTTTCAAAAATCCCTTTACCAGGAGAATCTGGAAAATTAAGCCCTCTCCATTGTACTTTGATAGTCTCTGTTACTTTTAAAATGCATTAGCTTATATAAATCATGAAGATTGTAACTATTAAGTGTGGATTTTATCACTTTTAACAAGCTCACAGCTGATGTTATAAAATATGTCTTTTAAAACTCTTCCAAACTTAGAAGGTCAGTTTTCCTTACAGAAAGATTTCAAACACTATGCATTGACTTCCCCAGAGATTAGTCTAAATTCACCCCCATCACCACCACCACCAGCTCAAGCGTGGCCTGGGCTCAGTGAGGCACTTCCAAGGAAAACAGAATAAGGAAGAAAGAGGAACTTTACACCAGAGCAACCTGGCAAACAAAGTCAACGTCACCAGCCATGGGTTACAGTTGGAATCATATAACCTCAACATGGTATGGGGAGGGCACTTCAACTCTGTGCAACATCCCAGCCCCAATCAAACAATCCAGAAAGAGCAAAGAAGCCCAAATTAAGGGAAATTCTTCAAAACACCTGACTGATATTCCTCAAAACTGTCATGAAGCTGGACACAGTGGCACAAGCCTGTAATCCCAGCAGGGCTCCCGAAGCTAAGACAGGAAGATCTCAAGTTCAAGGCCAGTCTCAACAACTTAGTCAGGCTCTAAGAAATTTAGTGAGACCCTGTTTCAAAATGAACAATTAAAAGGACTAGAGAGCCAAGCACAGTGGCCCAAGCTTGTAATTCCAGCAACTAAGGAGACTGAGGCCAGGAGGATTGCAAGTTTACGGCCATCTTGGGCAACTTAGCGAGACCCTGCCTCAAAATAAAAAAAAAATTAAAAGGACCAGGGATATGGCTCAGTAGTAACACTTCTAGGTTCAGTCCCCAGTAACAAAACAAAACAAAGAACCTAACTATTATGAAAAACAAACAAACAAACAAAATGTCTGAAAAACCACCCACACTAAAGAAACATCCTGATGGAAGGTAGCATGGTGTCCTGGTTGAATCCTGGACCAGGACAAGGGGCATGAGTGGGAAATGGGTTCAATCTGAATGAAGGCTAGAGATCACTTAATAGCAGTGGACCAAAATCAGACTCTTGGCTATGACAAAGTCAACTGTGATGTCAATGTGATGGGTGGCAGGAACACTCTTATCTCTGCAACTTCTGCAAATCTAAAATTATTCTCAGGTACAAAAGTTTATATTAAAAATGATTTCAGTTGGGTACAGTGACACATACCTGTAATCCCAGTGACTAGGGAGGCTGAGGCAGAAGGATCGCAAGTTCAAAGATGGCCTCAGCAATGGCAAGGCACTAAGAAACTCAGTGAGACCCTGTCTCTAATGTCTGTAAATAAAATACAAAATAGGGTTGAGGATGTGACTCAGTGTTCCAGTGCCCTTCAATCCTCAGTATCAAAAGTGATTTCAAATGTTCTAAAAAACCACATAGACCTGTTAATACTCAGTGTCTAGACCAGGTTTTGACTGCCTGTCCTTGGGATAAACTATAAAAACAAGCTATGTTTAAATTTGGGCAAAAGTTAGATGATTAACATTAAGGTGACCTGTTTATGCCTAAATTTACTTTAGGTATTCTCTGCAATCTAGCTTGAATAAAAGATTTTTTAAAATTTAGTATTAAATTCAATTACCCAAGTGTGATATTTTAAAGCACTCTGGGACCTTTGGTGATAAATTACGATTTCTATTGATTTTCCAGCTTTCAGCATTATGTCATGATTTTCCAGTCTTTATGCCCCTTTGATTTTATTGTAAACTAGCATCTGCTTTCTAAAATATGCATCCATCCAAGTGGCCCATTTAAAAGTAAATGAGGAAAGTGAGGCATGTCCAGAGGTATTGGCCTGCAGTAGAAAAGGCAGAGTTCCAAGAGTTGTAGAAAATTTTCACGACACTCTAAATGTTATTTGAATATTGTCCATTAATAGTTATATTTTAAGGCCTGATATACTGTAATACCTGCAACGCTTTTAAGAAAAAATAATGGTTTTTTTATTAGAAAAGTTTAAACTGTTGGTCAGGAAATAAGACTTCAGGGTGACTCAACTCACCCACCTAGATTTAAGAGGGCTGCCCCATGCTAAAGAGCAGTAATAACCACGTCCCTCTGCCACTGACTCTCCTCATCAACTGTGTTTCAGTACAGTGGTGGGGTTTTGTTCTTCCTTATCTGCTGGCAGATATACGCAGGGCATAAAACCAGTATTACAGCTACAATGAAATCTTTTTACAGTCAAGTTAGCTGGAATGGTTTAGAGTAGGGGAGAGGGACCAGCAAGCTCTTTTTGCAAAGCATACTCTTGTATTCAGTGGCTGTTCTCATCCTGCAACACCCTGGGGGAGCTTATTGGATTTACATGATGCAAGAAAGGTCACATTATTTTTGTTTTTATAAATAGAATTCAGTCTAAGTACAAGCATCTGTGATTGGGCTGGCATGCACTTCAGACAATGAGCCATAAACAGTTCAGATTCAAGCCTGAGAAACAATTTTTGTCTTAATCAACCCTAGTCATTGCTCTTTTTGCTCCTCTGTCTAGATCAGCATGATCTGTTATAACAGGCATCTCTGATGTACTAGAGCTAAGCAGAGGGACCTAAGTTAAGTGTGTCCCCAGACAGTCTCCATGGGGGTTCTCACAAGTCCATTGGCACCATGCAGGATAGAAGCCTGGGCAGCAGTGTGCCACAGCTGGCCTGCACAGCTTTCAAGGGTGAACTGTTCAACTTTCTAGAATTTTACAGGTTCCTTTTTAAAAATATCCATTACTCAAACTTAAATAGTGTGAGCTTTTAAAAAAATCATGATAAAAGCAAAAAATAGTAAGTAGCTCATTGCTTCCTAAATATTACATCTTACAATTATTTACACTGAGCTTATTTATTCCTATTTTTTCTGTTTAATGGGAATACTAATTGTTGGTGGCAACTTCATACCCCTTCCATTCAGTGCCATTACATTGGTGGCTTGCAGTGAGATGGTAGAAGTCTTTATACCACAGAAATTGACAAAATTGCTACAAGTCATGTCTTGATATATTACCCTGTGGTATGGATTTCTAGACTTAAGAATGGGATAAGAAATGTATGGACCTGCATATTAAATCACAAATGTACCATGTTAATAGACATCACATGACAAATACAAAACACACACAAACCATAAAACAAATTACTCCTCTAACTTTCAAAACTATCGTCTGATTCTGCAAATTGTCCATCATTAGTAAATGATGGATACTATATGTCTTTGATTTTTTTTATTCCATCACAAGAAAAAGCCTATTAATATTCTACATTTCTTAGTCAATTGTAACCATTTGGTGGTCACAGATACAAGAGTTCAGCAAAAATCAAAGAAAATATTCTGTGATAATCAATTAACTATAAGGAATTCACAATTAAAATTATTGTACTTTAACCATTAATACGTTAAGTGCCATCCATCTTTGATATCAATAAAATTTATAATAATCTCACCTACCCATACATTAGCAAATATTGCTTTTCAAAGATCCAAGAGTTAAAGATGGACCTGTACACCACTGGGCATCAGGTACTATAACACAAAAGAACAACCAAAGTCCTTCTGTCCCTCTCTGCCCTCAGCGACATGGAATTTTCTCATCTTAATTTACACCTTAACACCTTAATTTGGAATTAAAACCTTAATTTCTGTGTTCTTCTACCCATCTCCACCTCAAGGAAAAAGTCTATCTCCTTCAAGTCTGTATAAAGACTCATTCTGCATAATGTTCTTTTAGCAGAACCTTATATACAAACCCTGGCACGGCTGTGGGTAAATATGAATGCTCAAACTTAACTGGCTGCTTTGATTATTTTTTAATTTTGAATTTTTCATCTTAACTGATTTCACTATATAATATATTAAAGACTTTTCTAATCTCAATATCTTGATTTTTCAGCACAGTTAGCTTGTTCAAAAAATTTTGAAGGCGTGGTTACTTTACCTCTGTTACTCAATACCCTTCCTTCCCTTTTTCTTAAGGACCCATTGACTTGTTAATATCTTAATTAAATGCTTGAAATTGCAATGCATGTTTCCTGGATGCCTAAACAGATTGAACTGTGAGAAAATGGAGTTCCAGTTACCAAATGTTAATCCATATAGTGTAGGGAGATAATAATTTTTATTGAGTTATTGATGGGTAAATCTCAATAGTTAAATTTACATTTGCTTTGCTGACTGCACAAAGCAATAGTTTTCAATGGGATGGGATGGGTTTTGAATTCCAAAGAACATTTGGAGCTCTGGAGATAGTTTTGGTTGTCACACCATGGGCTGGCTACTGACAGCTAATGGAGAGAAGCTACTAAACATTCTGCAATGTACAGGACAGCCCCCATAGCAAAGAATGTTTTGCCCAAAATATCAATATTGATGGGAACTAAATCCTGAAGTAGAGTTGTGAATATGTGCTCTCACATACAAAATAGTATGTGTTCGTGATTTTTTTTTTCCCATTCACTGTTCCATTGTGGCTCTCCACTCTCATTTCCTGGACTGTGCAACATCACACAAAGATTTATCCTCCTGAGGTGGCCTTCTGGACACATGCTTCTTTAGAACAACTTTGGCAAGATGAACCCTGCTTCATAGAGATCACTCATGAACTCTGAAATTCTATCCAAATGCACCTAATATCAACTGTTAAGAAATAAAAATTAGAGTTTTTGAAAAATGTTACTGGGTGCCTGCTATGGTTTGAATGATTGTACCCTCACCAAAATTCATGCCGAAATTTTATTCCCAATGCATAGTATTAAAGGCTGGGGTCTTTAAGAAGTGATTACATTATGAGGGTCTTCCCTCTTGAATAAGATTAGCACATTTATGAAAGGGGTAGAAGCTGAAGGGAATACTCTCTTGCCTTTTTGCCTTTGGTCATGTGAAAGGTACCATGTTGCAAATTGAGACACCAATTCGAATGCCTCTAGAACCCTAACAAGTAAGTTTGAATTATTTGCTATAACAGCAAAGAATACTCTATATCAAAATTGCAAACTAAACCATCAACAAAGGTTGATGTTAAATCATTCCTTTTATAGGCATGTTGTAAATGTACTCAAAGCAAGGATTCCTAAACAGATACTAGTAGGACACCTGAACAATAGTACTGTCAAAACCAGCAGACCTCCAGTATTGTTGAAATAATCCCAGAGTGTGTGTATAATGAGATAGATAAAAAAAAAATCTAGAATATGGTTATTAGCAACACCAGTACTAAAATTCTGCAATGTAAGTCAATTTTCTGAAAACTTAAATTAGACCAATATTTTGGAAGTCCTGCATGTAAAATCAACCAGATCCACCCATTGTTTGTTTGTTTTGCATGATTCAACTAGTAGATCTGTCTTGGAATTCCATTTCATTCAGGATATAGATATTTATATAGAAATTTCTGAATGTAGCATTTCTGAAGGTAGATATTTCATGATACTGAAACAATCCATTTATTCCCCTGATTAAAAGAGCATAGTAAATCAATAGTATAAATAATATTTTTAAAAATTAGCTAGGTGCAGAGACACATGCCTGTAATCCCAGCTCTCAGGAGGTTGAGGCAAGAGGATCATGAGTTCAAAGCTAGCCTCAGCAACTTAACCAGGCCCTAAGCAATTTAGTAAGACCCTGTCTCAAAAAAAAATATTAAATAGAGGTCTGGGGATGTGGCTCAGTTGTTAAGCCCATCTGAGTTCAATCCTCCACACCAAAAAACATAAGATGAAAATTAGCTGATATTGTAAATTTGTGGGTTAGTCTCTGTGTCCTCTATTCTGTATCATTGATCTACCAGTCTGTTTTGGTGCCAATACCATGCTGTTTTTGTTACTATTGCTCTGTAGTATAATTTAAAGTCTGGTATAGTGATGCCACCTGCTTCACTCTTCCTGTTAAGGATTGCTTTAGCCATTCTGGGTCTCTTATTTTTACAGATGTATTTCATGATTGCTTTTTCTATTTCTATGAGGAATGCCATTGGGATTTTGATCGGATTTGCATTAATCTGTATGGTGCTTTTGGTAGTATGGCCATTTTGATAATATTAATTCTGCTTATCCAAGAGCAAGATAGATCTTTCCATCTTCTAAGGTCTTCTTTGATTTTTTTCTTTAGGGTTCTGTAATTTTCATTGTATAGATCTTTCACCTCTTTTGTTATGTTGATTCCCAAATACTTTTTATTTTGAGGCTATTGTAAATGGGGTAGTTTTCCTCATTTCCCTCTCAGAGGATTTGTCACTGATATACAGAAATGCCTTTATTTATAGGTTTTAATTTTATAACCTGCTACTTTTCTGAATTCATTTACTAGTTCTAGAAGTTTTCTGGTGGAGTTTTTTGAGTCTTCTATGTATAGAATCATATTGTCACCAAATAGTGCTAATTTAAGATCTTCTTTTCCTATACATATCCTTTAATTTCTTTCATCTGTATAATTTCTCTGGCCAGTGTTTCAAGAACTATGTTAAATAGAAGTGGTTAAAGAGGGCATCCCTGCCTTGTTCCAGTTGTTAGAGGAAATCCCTTCAATTTTTCTCCATTTGGACTGATGTTGGCCAAAAAAACAAATAACCCAATCAATAAATGGGTCAAGGACCTGAACAGACACTTCTCAGAAGATGATATTCAATCAATCATCAAATATATAAAAAAGTTCAACATCTCTAGCAATTAGAGAAATGCAAATCAAAACTACTCTAAGATACCATCTCACTCCAGTCCGAATGGCAACTATTAAGAATACAAACAACAATAAGTGTTGGCGAGGATGTGGGGGAAAAGGTACACTCATACATTGCTGGTGGGACTGCAAATTGGTGCAGCCAATATGGAAAGCAGTATGGAGATTCCTTGGAAAACTTGGAATGGAACCATCATTTGACTCAGCTATCCCTCTCCTGAGTCTATACCCAAAGGATATAAAAACAGCATAGTACTGGGACACAGCCACATTAATGTTTATACCAGTACAATTCATAATAGCTAAACTGTGGAACAAACCTAAATGCCCTTCAGTAGATGAATGGATTTAAAAAAATGTGGCATGTATACACAATGGAATATTACTCAACAATAAAAGAGAATAAAATCAGGATATTTGCAGGTAAATGGGTGCAGTTGGAGAAGATAATGCTAAGTGAAGTTAACCAATCCCCAAAAAACAAATGGTGAATGTTTTATCTGATATAAGGTGATTGACTCATAGTGAGATAGGGAGAGGGAGTACGGAAGGAATAGACGAACTCTAGATAGGCAGAGGAGTGGGAGGGGAAGGGAAGGGGCAGGGGGTTAACAATGATGATGGAATGTGATAGATATCATTATCCAAAGTACATGTATGAAGACATGAATTGGTGTGAACTTTATGAACAAACAGAGATAAGAAAAATTGTGTTCTATATGTGTAATGTGATGCATACCATTCTATTGTGATGCATACCATTCTCATGTATTTAAAACATAAAAGCAAAATTAGCTGATATTGATGGAAACATAACTATAATTTTAGGTCTCCATTTCTTAGAAGTGAATGAAACTTTACGTACCAGGATATGTGAACCTAATCTAACTGGGTGTACACTGTCATCTCATCTTTTGATGGTGAATCAAGAACAGAGGCAGGTTATGAGAGTTTGTGTGCATGCATACTTGTGTTTCCTGTCACATGAATGACTGTGCTTTCTTCACATGATTCCAAGCTCATTAACAATGATTTTCTCATTCATCTCAAATTGCTATATTTATTATAATCGCTTAACCCAGCTGAGGTATTCTCCTTATGGGGAAACAGTACCTGATCTGTGTGACTGTCATGTGGCAAAGTAGAAGTTGCAGGCTGTAAAATTCAATTTCTGAATCAGTGTATATCATCAGACAGCTGAGCTGTATAAACAAAGCTGATTGAAACAATACCAGTCATGCTCTCAAACTGTTTATTTAGACAGGATCAGATCAGATGCATTGTGTGTTAAGAATGGTTAGACAAGTATTGCTTCTTCAAAGTCTCTATTTAGCAACAAAATAATTACGCAGACAGGGTAGAAACTGTTTCTCATCACCAAATCTTATCACTATGCATTAGCAGGATACCACAGCTGAGCAGTAGTGAGTTCCGTTTTGTGCCACAGCTGAATTAATTTTTTTTAATATTCAAATTTGATTTTTCATTACACAGAGTCAGGTTCCACAATGTGGACCTTGCCCTCTCCAATGCACTCATATTAAGTTCTTTCAAATAGCTTAGATGACTGTAACTTCAGAGCGACTGTTTCAAGTTTAATATCCTTGGAAAATTACTTGAATGAATAAGAACAGACATTAATTTCTCTCTAAAAGTGTTGAATTTTTTGAGCCAACCTTTAATTTTTAGATATTTATACCCTCGTTTCACCAGACATATAATCAATACAAGATGAGAACTAACTCCTGTTTCTCCTTCCTGTTATATACTCTGAATATAGATGCTAGCACAGATAGTGGGTTTGTCACAAAGGCTCTGAAAAGCAAGATGAAAATTACACTATTTTAAAAGAGCTTCAATCATAGAGGACTGGTGTATGATAAATGAATTGTTTTGGAGGGTGTAGGAATCACAACAAATTCCATTTGCACATGTTGCTTCTGGACTTCAAAGCAGGGATGTTATCAGCTGTCAATCAACAGGCATTTATTGAATCCTTAATATCTGCTAAGGAAACCACCAGGTCCTGGGCAGAATATGGGGACAATAAAAACTCACAAAGAGTTCATAAGCTGGTGACAGATAAAATGCATTTAAAAAGCCAATAAATAAAGCTGCCTATGATCAGGTGGTCAGCAATGGAGCTGATCCCCCCTGGTTGCTATAGTTTGTGAAGGTCCTAAAATAACTGAATATGTGGAGTCAGCAAGAAACCTGGGTAATTGTATCAATAACTTGGCATCAGGCAAGTTAAGGACTGGGTTGCGCCTAGTACCAGTGAGATGCCCACAGCATTCCTCTCTGCAGACGGCAATAGTGATTCTCAGAAAACTCAAGTCACAGGTCAATTCCCATAGAATTTACATTTTTCTCTTCTTT
The DNA here is from genome assembly GCF_045843805.1 of Urocitellus parryii. NCBI lineage: Eukaryota > Metazoa > Chordata > Mammalia > Rodentia > Sciuridae > Urocitellus > Urocitellus parryii. Next base: position 30,818,288 of record NC_135548.1, on the reverse strand, counting down.
TCAACCTACTTTTTACTTCGAATTTTTTCTTTTCTTCTTCCTCATCATCTGTTTCCTTCTCTCGCTCTCCCTCTTTCTCTCTAGTTTTCTCCTTTGTCTCGCTTTACCTAACAGAGAGAGAGAGAGAGAGAGAGAGAGAGAGAGAGAGAGAGAGAGAGAGAGAATGAATGAATGAATGAATGTATTCATGTGTGTCCATCTATCTGTCTGTCTGTACTGGGTCCTCTTTTTCTCTATTTCTTCTCAGTAAGTAAAAAACCATCTTTTCCTGGCATAATTAAACGTGAGAGCAAAGGAGAATGAGTTCAAGGTACCCAAAGTGAGTTTATCATCTTCCTATTATCAACAATGTGTCCCCAGTATGCCACTGTCCCATTTGGTCCTGGGATCTCCATCTTCTCACCTCACAGAAATAAATAAAGAACTTTTAAAAAAATTGACATCATATCACTTAGAGATAGAAGCATGTTCAAATGCCTGCCAGTTTTTAAATCAGAGAAATCATTAATAAAAAGTGAAACTCTCACGTGTGTGTATATCATGAAAATCTTTCTTTGAACTTGAAAGAACCAGGGGAAAAAGTCATACAATTCTTATTTGAAACTTTTCAAGCCAAATATCCTAAATTACATGCTTGCAATTCATTAAGAGGAAACTAACTCAAAGGATAGACTAGTTTTACATAATTCATTTAATTATATATGCAAGTTTGATTTGTTTGTGCCATGATAAACATTTTTTTTTCAAAAGAAATGAATTAAAAAGGAGCCATTATTTGCATTATATATAATTTTTAATTTTTAATCTATTGTTACCCAAGAGTTAATATTTCCATTTCTCATATTCAATTCAAACAGATAGGCAAAGGCCTTGCTGCAAAGCATTCTCAAAGATTAAGAAAAGTCCCTGCAAATATCAGATCAATTATGAGAACAATAGTCTGACTAGATGTCATTTGAATTGCATTATTATTCACCAAAGGATATTTTGAGCAAGTATTTGCAATAGGGTCAGAAACGGAAATGATTAGAATTGCTAAGGACTGACACTGCTTGAGAGCAAGCTCTGATGATTCTGGGAGAACTTTCTAGCTCACATTAGAGTTACCACAGTCAAAGCTAATCCTAGAATATCAACACATACAACCCTTGAAAGATCAAGACTTTAGATCACATTTATATTATTTTTTGACCATGGTACTAATGAACATTTCTTAATAAAAGGTTTTACCTGTAGGTACAAATCTTTTAAAACAAAAACATAATAATTTTCAGTCATGTTTAGAATTCGCTTGCAACCCAAATTTTGGAACTATTACTCATGAAAACACCTGCCTCTGTATTCTAAATCAGAGAATGTAACATGTTTTCTCCTTCCTCTGAGCCTACCTCCTTACTTCTTATTTGATTTTTTCTTTCATTCTTCCTCATCATCAGTTCCCTTCCATCAACCAGCAAAACTTTATTGAGATCCAGGCAGGAAGACAATGTTGAGGACAGAACACTATTTTCCTGTCCCAGGGAGCAAACTTATCTGACAACAAACTCAGCCCAGAGCGAAGAAGAGTGGCAAGACTCTGAAAGGAAAAAGAAAAAGGAGGAGGGGCCAGACAAAATGAAATTATGTGAGTCCCAGAAGAACACTGAGCCTGGATCTTCTTTTAATGTTATGTGTGATCATGAATTCCCCTTTTTGGCCATTCCAAGTTGTGTTTCTATCACTGGCAATTGAATCCTAATTAATAAAGCATTTTGCTCCTATCAGATATTTTCATGTGATTGTTTCATTTATTAATTTCATAAAAATACTCAATGTCCCTAATATATTCTAGGCTCTATAGGCAAATAATGAACATTAAGATATGGCCTCAGATGGGAACACAATCAAATTCTTACTCCCAACACAGTAAATGTTACAAATAACTCTAGATTCATGCAAGGAGGAACTCTACTACAAATAATTATAGACAGCAGATGCTACTAATGAGAAAGTGACATGGAATACAAATGAATGGAATACAAAGCCAGCATCTTGGGCAATAGGTTCAAAACACCCAAGCTAATATAAAGTTGACTCAATGGGCTCAATGATGACAGGATAAGGGACAGATGGGTCTGTAAACCAGGAGAGTGGTAATGCTATGGACACAACAGAGGTCAAGAGAAGAAATCTGCAGTGGGTGACTGGTTGGAAGCCAATGACAGTACCACAGGGGCTCACCACAGATGTTGGTCTCACACCTGCACTCTATTGCTCCAGGCCCTGTTCCCTGCTGGCTCCTACTCACTGGCATCTCTCTTCTTCACCATGGTCATGAATTCCACTCAGTCAAAAACAGCACTGGCTGGTTCAGTCATGATGAGCAACAGGAGATCTAAAGGTTCTCCAGGGATTTCTGATCATGGGATTCTCAAAACCTTCATGTTATTGGCCTAGCCACATTTCAAGAATGAAGAAGTTGGCACTGTGGGTTTTGATTCATTCAAGAGCCATTAAGGGTGGAGGAATCTCCTTTCAGTAAAAGTTATGGAGATCGCATGCGGGCAAGGATTTTCAAGGAGTGGCGAAAGGTCACAGGAATCCAGGCCGATTCGGGTCTAAAATATGAGGTTCATGTGAGTTTTGGCTCTCAACTATAGCTGAAAAGGCTTTAACAGAAAAATCATGTGAAATCCTGGCTGAGATTCCCAGTGCTTTGGAGAAAGCCACCCTCAGCCTAGATCTCAGTTTCCAAAGGCTCCTCTAATGCCTGGCCTTGTAAAATCCCAACACGATTCATGGCAAGAGTTCTCTGAGATCAGTTCCAGAACTCAGTCTCTAATGGCATCACACCAGAGTTCAAGCTGAGGTGGACCCAGTCATCTTTTCCAACCACCACACAAAAGACCACTATTCTAACAAAAACACTTCCACATGGCCCTCATCTTCTTCCATACAGACACTCATCATAACATTCTGGCTGGGGGTTTGCATAGGGGGAGCAGTCTAAGATGGTGTGCAAAGTAAGCTCTCATACCCATCATATGCCAAATGTCATGGTGGCCTGGACACCCTTCCTGAGAAACAGGATAGATAAAATGGGCCTGTAATTAATACTGCTCTGCTTCTCAAATTCGAGGCCTCCTGCCTGCCAGGGGTAGATTCTTTATGTGTACTGGACTCATGAAAAAACCCAGACACCTGTGTGCTAGTTCCTGGAGGGCTTGCAACAACTCATTTGACCCTGAGGATCCAGGTTCTTACTTCATCGGGGTCAGGAGCCTGACCAGAGGAAGGCAAGAGACTTCATCCAATATTATACTTCTTTTTCATTCTTTTAGATTTGGATGGACACATGGGATTTTTCTTGAGTTTCCTTGGGTGCCTAGAATGTAATTCACAGCCACACACAGGGCCAAGATTCTGATTCAGACAAGGCTTTTACAAAGCATTTTACCTAAAAGACACAGATTAGGCCTCTTCACTTCCATTTGAAACTGTTTTCTTGAGGATTCCCAAAGGAGTGCCCTAAGGCAAACACCTCCCTGACATTCAGGGGAACAGAACAATAGGGAGGAAAGAAGCCTGGAGAAAAACTGAAAGACTGTTAGATGCTTGTAATATTTTTCTAAAAATAAGCTTCTGTCATTTCTCATCAAATACTGTTTCCTGATTACTTGAAGTAAAATGCATCTTTCAAAGTAGGAATGATATTGAACAATCAATAAAAAAAGGAGGAATGATAAACTCTGCTTAGTAGAAATGACTAATAGATAGTCAAAATCCCATTTTAATATTTTTTTTTAGTTCTTGAAAATACTTATAAACACTTGTTCATAGTTTTAGCTGATAAGTGTTTAAGGCAAATGGGCTTCTCTTGACTCATTGAAAATCACACACTATTGTTGGAAATAACAAAGTCCTATATTATAATATAAATATGCTGTGAAAGGGTGGAGGAAATTTATTTTAATAGGATGATTAGAGAACATGCTATTAAGAAGTGAGATTTGAGGAGATTCCTGAGTAAAGACAAGAATGAATTAAGGAATTACCTGGGCAATCATAAAAGGGATGTTTTTCTTCAGGCATCTCAGGCGGTGTGGAAAGGCCTTCACTGCTGTTAGTCATGTGACAGGCACAGCCAATAGGCTAAAGTGGCTGGATGGAAAAGAGCAAGGATGAGGCAAATCTACTATAGGAGATGTAGCTGGTACTAAGACCATGGTGGACCTGATGGCCACATTAGACTTTGTTCTAAATGTAGCTGAAGGTCTGAGGAATGGTGGGCGGGGGAGTAACAATTGAACTTTTGTTTTAAACATAAAATTGGCTTTTGACAATAAGGTGTATGAAAACATGGAGACAAAAATAATTAGGAGCTTTCTGCAGTAGTCCAAGAGAGTAGCAATGGTGACTTGGATTAGTGTATTTAGTGATTGGTAAGAACTTTTCAGGTATATTTTGGAAATAGATGCAGTTAGCTTTTAAAAATTTTTCTTGTAAGCTTTATTACAATTCAAACTGCTGGTGTTGAGCATGATACAAAGGGTTTTAAGTCAGAGCATTGGGTGAACGGTGGCACTGCTAATTGCATGAATAATTATAGTTTATTGTTGATGATTTGACTTCCAAAAAGGAAATCATAATTTGAGCTATATTTTGAAGTAAAAATTTATGACCAACTTTTTTGACATTTTTTATCCCTTTCTTAAAAACTCCATACCTTAAAACACACGTTTTTAAAAAATCTGTCATCTATTCATCCAATTACCTGATGTTGTCCCATAGGGTTGTGTATTATAAAAGTCCACATAAACCAAAACAACAACAACAAAACAAAACAAAACAACAAACCCTTGTTGGTTATTGAGTAAGGATGAGAAACCCATTTGAAAATCTCTGCCAAGCTGCCCAGAATTCAGCAGGAGAAAGTGGCACTTTTACTTTGCACAATGGTCCACTTGTTTAAATTTTATTCTTAAGACCTAGGAAATTAGAGTTCTAGAAGGAAAACTCTTAAAGGAGGTAAGGCAAACAGAATTTTAAAAATTTAGTTATAAAGGATGATATCAAACTATACCCTTTAATATTTTATATACAAAATAACATTAATCTATATAATACTTTTAATAAGCTTGCTAATGAACTTTTGAAATCTTTAATTCTTTACTTGTAAGTACTCTCTGAAGAAAATGGTCACCCTTTCCACATATGTGCAAGAAATTTTCCCTCTTCTCTATCATGTCTGTTGATCTGACTGCCAATACCTACAATACTACATAATCAAAATTCATTCAGGACCTGAATTTTAACTCCATCCCGGAACCTAAATTGAGGAGTCAATCTTAAGAAGAGAAGGCCAAGTGGAGAAGAGGCCATTATAGCCACAACAGTGTGAAAGTCAAAAGTCCAGCCAGTAGCAGGGTCCAGGATCTCTCCTTAGTTATGGAGTATTGGTTCATAGAATATGAGAGGTGTTATTTCCATTCAGAACTGTTAGGTTTTGTATTAGGTTATGATTTGTCAAAAAATTATTCTTCATTATCCTCCTATTGTTTTATTTCACAAACATCATATTCTGCCAGCATGAAGCTTATTGTCACCTCATTGAAGAAAATACTTATTTTCAACCTTCTTGAAAAATTCATAACCATTTTGAATTAACTCCTAAAATGAGTATGTTCTCAGAGGCACTGTACAGGATTTTAAGTGAAAACTCTGTTTAATTTTATCACTTACAATTAAGCAGAAAACTCTCATGCTCCCATCATTAAAGGAATAAGATAGATTGCATTGCCCTCTCAATGTCTGTTACAGTCAGTTTAGGCTACTACAAGAAATTACTACAGACAGATTGACTTAAATGACGGACATTTATTTGTCATAATTCTGGAGGCTGGAAGTCCCAGGTCAGGTTGTGGTGAGAATTCTCCTGTGTGTTGTAGCCTGCTGACTTCATGCTCTATTCTCACCTGACAAAGAGGAAAAAAACACCTTCTGCTATCTTTCTCTTCTCATAAAGACACTCGTGTCATTATGTAGGTTCCATCTTCATAATTTCATCTAACTCTAATCACCTTCCAAAGGCCACAGCTCCAAGTACCATCTCATTAGGGATTAGGGCTTTTGAACTGGGGAGAAACACATTATTTCATAACAATGACATTTATGACACTGGTTGTCTTAGTAATTCATAGGTGGAGATGAGGCCAAACTGCATTTTCCAATTCTGGCATGGTGTGAGCGTGCACTGTGTGACCCTAAACCCACCCCCTCTTCTGAGGTTCTAGGCTGCCTGCTGCTTTACTGTAGACTCTAAAGGCAGCAGACTTCTCTCCTGCTGGAAGGAGAAAATTAGGTTCTTTCACATCAGTGTGACAACATTAAGTTTTAAGTTGCAAGAGAACTTGAAAGTAGCAAAAAAATACCCTCAGACCTCTTCTCTTCAAATATTTTCTATTTCCTAATGGGCATTTTGGACAGAATTCTTGAAAGGAAGTTTTAATAGTTGCCATGACCCTTTATGCCTTCCTCTCTTTTAGGGTTCAGAGCTCAGCTGAATGTGTGTTTTTAATTTTATTATTATTTTTTATTAAGGTGCCTTCTGAAAAGACTTGCATACCATATCTAAAAACCTCTCCCACATTTTCCAGCTGTTGTGTATAATTCTTCTCTTGGCACGCCCTTTCTTTAATCATCTCTGGCACTTCCTGCCTCCTGTTCCATGCTGCTACCAGAAATAGCCCACTCAACAGCTGGTCTCTAAGGAAAAAGGCTGCTGAAATTTGGGGGGATCTCTCACATCCAAACCATAACACACTGTATTGTCACATCAATGTTGTTTTATGAATTATACACTGTCACTGTTGCTATAATATATTTCAGAACATCATGCTTACTCAGAAATGTTCTAAGATCTGTTTATGCAGATTGTCCTAATTTACTAAAATTATTATATTTATGAAATATGCAATAGTGTTGCAAAAATAATAGTGAGGTGTACAATGTAAAATTATAGAAATAGATGTTTCCAGTACTAAAGTTAGGTGGATTCTACTAGTTCTGCCCCCTTTTCATTTATAGTACTGCTAATAATATGAAATTTAAAATTATGAAAAGTTCAAATAGAACAACTTTTTTTTGTTTTTATACTTCTTTGAAAATTAAAAAGGGCACAGAAACATGCTTTTAGAGAAGTGTTGCAAGGAGATAATGATATGTAATCTAATTCATGCGAGTAGATGACCTCTTCTTGAGTCTTATGTGGAAAGACTTCTTGAGTCTTATGAGGATATAACTTAGGAATATAGTGTCTCCCTTTCATAAAATCAGTCTGCCATAAACTCTAATCTAGAATTTGTGTCATGAGACTTTGCCATTGGGTTTCTTCTCAAGAAGTTCATCAAAATATTATGTAATTTTCAGTCATAGTGAAGAAATTATATTCACTATTTTAACATTGTGAAAATATTGGAAAAGACACCAAAACTCTTTTGACTATCCTACAGCACATCATAGCAGTCGTCTGTGATCACATTATGAATGCATATTTGGGGATGATATAAACACATGAGGATCTCAATCATTCAATAGGAAAGTCTACGAATGTGTGGGAGGCAGTGTGAGTGAATGATCATCATAGAGAGGTTGTATTTATCAAAGATCAGCTGACTCCTCCACATTTTTGTCTGAGCTTGCCGTGCATGCCAAGAAATGTAGAACAAGGAATCTTTTTTTCTTTGTTTTTAGAGTACATCTGAATATCCTACAGATGTACTTCCAGTCACTGTAACACAGATGTTTATTATACATGTAACTCATAACTTACAGGATAACTTGTAGAATTTATAAAATATTATGACATTAAATGTCTAGAATGACTATAATATACTCCAACTTTTTCTAGAATAGAAATTTCTGCTTTTTACTCAAGTATATGTTCTAATTTTGACACATAAAATATTTTCTGTTTGTATTTAAGTAATAAGAAATTCTAAACTCTTCCATAAACAAATGGTTTTTGGAATGTCTCATTATTATTACTGGTATATTCAGAAGCTATCATTTTGAGGTCTTGATATTCAGGGGAGATATTAAGAATGAAAATTTTATGAAGAATTACTTAAACTACACAAAATGCAAGAATTATTAAAATTATAAAGAAGTTCAAAGACAAATTAATCAGAAAAGTTTTACTATCCAGCTAAAAACAAAATCAACATTAATTAAAATTTGTTCACTCATTCTGTATGCCCATAAGTGCACATACTTACATACACAGATTTACACAGGAACAGTGGTATAAATAGATGATTTTTATTTAGAGTTTCCATTTTTCTGTTGAAATTCTTTCTATTATCTCCTTTTATCAAGTTCCATTTTATGATTATATCCAATGGTTTATCCATGCTGTATGCTTTCATGAGAGCCATTTAAGAATATTTATTTTCTAATTCCATAATCTGCATTACGTTTGCATCTCTTTCTATTGTTTATGTCATCTTCTTTATTGAGCACATTTTATTACTTTTTATACATTATATTATTATTCTGTTGCTCCATAAGAAATTACTCCCAAGCTTAAAACAATCAATAATTATTATCTCATAATTTCTCTGGGTCAGGATTCTGTTGTGGTTTATCTGGGTGGTTGTGACTCAGGGTACCTTATGTGGATACATACAGTCAAGTTGTCAGCCAGGGCTGAAGTCATTTAAAAGGCTGAAAAACTACTTTCAAGCTCACATAAAAGGCTGGATAACCACTCTGTAGCTCATGCAATTGGCGATTTCCAGGAGGGTGTTTAATTACTCACCATGTGTCCTGTATATCTACTTAACCTAATGACGCAATTGATGACTTCAGAGCTAGTGATTTCATGGTGTGGGGGGAGAGCCCAAGATAGAAATCATGTTTTGTCTAATAACCTAATTTTAGAGGTGACATACCTTTTCTTCTGTCATATTCTATTAAGTTAATAAGTCCAGTTCACACTCAAGGGGAGATGATTACAATACTGATGTATGTTCCAGAGCATAGAGTTCATTAGGGACCACCTTTGAGGCTATCTATTACACACATCTAGTGATTTTTGCAAGCATCACGGACATTATACCATTCTGTGTTTCAGGTCTCTCTTTATTTCTTTTAAAGACTATTGTGTTCTCTTTTTTTCCAGATAACTACTTTATTGTGAGATCATTTTAATCTCATCAAATGCTTTCAAACATTTTTTTAGAGAGGGGTCAATATAATTCCTTGCTCCAAGGCGAGAATAATCAATTATGCTTAAAATGTAAACCTTTCTAGAGTCACAGAATATTCAGCAAGATCTCTCCTCTGGTTTGACTTTCAAAAATGTTATCTCCCATATACATAAAACAGATGTATTTGTGTATGTATACTAATGCAGGAATCCACTGTAGATGCACTCTAATGTACATTATATTACCTTTGTATTGATGTTGTAGAAAATAGCCTATTTCATCTTCTTTGTGTCATAATTTTTCTATGTTAAAATCTATATGGTGTGAAAAATGAATTGTAGTAAAGACGCCAGATATTTGGTGAAGAAAATGATTATTAATTACAATTTTGATTTAGAGGTAGAATAATAGATAATAAGTATAATTTAAATATTCATAAGAATGAAAATAATTTGGAAATTAATATTTCAGTGTCTGCTTTTCATATCAATAATACAATGAACTATATTTCTGATCAACCTCTGTGATATGATGCAGCATATATTTTTGCATAAATTGACAAATATAGAAGATAGTCCATAATCTAAGAAGGAAAGAAAGTTTGTCTGAAGGACTGTTTTCAGGCCTCCAGTTGAATGAGATTTTCAGATTCATTACACTTTCAGTGTAATATATGCATTTTGTCTATAGCATTGGAGTAGTAAAAGAAAGCACCAAAAACCTTTAAAAATCAAACTTATACATAAAACGTTTATGATATCATCTTGGAGTATTTCTGACATTGTCTACTGACTTTGGTATCAAGGATTCCATGATGCATTTATAAAAAATATACTATATATATATATATATATATATATATATATATATATATATATATATATACATATAATATATATATATATATACATACAGTTATATATATATATATACATACAGTTATATATATATATATACATACAATTATATATATCATGAATTACATTTGTAATTGTTAAGTTTTATTATATTTATAAGTACATAGCACAAATGTATCAGAATAAATATCCTTATAACAGTTTTCAAAATGCTAAGTAGCAAAATGGAGAATTTTACATTGTGGCAAATTTGTATTTGCTGTTTTTTCCTACAACATTAACATTTATGGAACTACAAGGTTTTTATTATTCTAAACACAGAGCTGAAGGACTGTTCATGAAGAGTGCAGGAAATGCTAGATAAGCTTTTAGTGACTGGCAGTGCCAAAGCTAGCTGTGCTTAAGTTATCTCCTATGCTACCTTCTTATTTTGCCTTGTTGTTGCTAAAGGGGGAATTTATTAAGTGAGAAGAAAATTCAGACCAATGAATCAATTACTTCTCTCTTTCCTTTATGTTCATCATGATAAATCTTTTGTTTGTTTGTTTGTTTAGCATGAGGACACAGGTTCTAGTACAAATCATTTAAACATTCAAAGATGCTTTACTTAAATAAAATTAGATCTTGATGACTGCAGTCACAAATATAAGGAATAAAGGACATATGCTAAATTACTTCTCTCTTACCCAATGAATTGTTCATTCTGTGCCTGCTGTGCTAGTCCTGAGTTATTCCAGGGCTTGCTCAATGCAAAAATTGTAAGACTGTATGTGTGGAACATTACAAGTGAAAAAGAAGTCCCAATAAATACCATTCTAGGATATGAATATGCAGTGTTACATTATTTCCATTTCATCATATGTAAGTTGGATTTCATGGAAGTAGACATATAGTAATAGACCACATTCAAATGTCAGTTCTGTTTTATTTTCTTTATGAAATCACAATTGCTTTGGATTTTTCTGGGAGAAAAAAGAATGTGATCCATGAATTGACAACAAACATTATCATACATGCAATAACTTTCCTTAATTTGAAAGCATGTCAGTGTCTGTAGCAGTAGGTTTAAACTAAACAAAATATTTTCCTAGTAATTATGAGATCATTTAGAATTTTGTGTTCAGGAAATGTAGAAATTTGAAAATCTTTTGTTCCTCCCCAAAGAACTACTGCTTTCAATCCCATAGACACAAAAAACAATAGTGAGAAAAGAACAAAACATACAGATAATATAGCATAAGTAGATCAGAAAAAAACTTTGGGGCTAGCATAAAAGATATGTGTGACCTTACTTAAATTATTTAAATTTGTTTCTTCCAGTTCTATTACCTTAAAAGTAATTTAATAATTCAAATATTATAGTTCAATAATGAAGATTAACCTAATATAAGCTATGAAAAATATTTAATTCTCACTGGCACATAGTGAGTACTCAAGAATAACCTGTTGAATGGAGGCCTTAGACAATCTTCTTGCCAAATTGCATCATGAAATCATAAAATAAATCTGGAAAGATCCTCAAAAGAAAGTTAAGAAGAGCTTATCTGTCACATCTCCAGAAACATTATCTGGAAATACTTCCCTTAGAACTATTTACTCCTGATTCTCTGCTACTTCTGTGCTCCCAGTCTTTATTTTTGCAATGATGTAGGTTTTGTTTTTATTTTCTTTAACATATCTGTCTGCCTGATTTGCCTGCAAGTTCTGCAGTGGTGAAAATTGTGTTTTCAAAAAATTGATTTATCACTATATTCAGAGTGATCAACACAATGTTAAAATAAATACTATTGAATTAAAATTAATGGATTAAAAATGGAAAATATTAATTTCATTACTCAATTTTCAAAATAAACACGTTTATTTTTCAAAAATGCAAGAAGAGAAATAAAAAAAGAAAAAAAAATAATACCACTTTCAAAGTGTCATCACTAACAATGATGAGATATTATTTTTTACCTACTCTATTAACAAAAATTTAAAATCTGACAATATTAACTCTCAGTAAAGATGAAGGAAGTACCTGCAGAAGTGTTCATTTGGTCAAATAACTGTGGCAATATCTAGAAAAATTTATATACTATATAACCACAGGATTTTATTACTAGTTATACAACCTAGAAGTCTCTTGCATGGTGTGTTCAAGCAGACAAATGAAAGTCTGTGTGACTGCAGTATTTTTAAATTTGTTCTTTTTATATATACGTGACAGTACAGTATATTTTGACATATTATGCATATATGGTGTATAACATTCTAATTAGGATCCCATTCTTGTTGTTGTGCTTGAATGCATTGTTATGTGCCAGAATGGAATGTAGAAAACAAATATGTCCAATTAGAAAGAGAATGGGTAAGTGAGGAAACACTGTATGTACATCAGGGAAAGGAATTAATTATCCTTAAAGGCATAAGATGTATGCTTTTCAAAGATACAAATTAAAAACATTTGAAGGTAGAGAGAAAGTCACAGAAGTTTTATCTTATTTATATCATTTATAGGAATTCAAATCTACTCTCATGCTATACCATATAGACATGATTTATAAACTTACAGAGTTAATAAAGTTTCAGATATACAGACTGAAAAATATACCCATAAAATCCATGAAGTACTCCTTGAGGAATTATAGGGGGGAGAGAGAGAAATTGAACCAGGGAGTGGAAGGGATAATATTTAAAATTTATTGATAACATTATAATATAAATAAAAATAGCACATTAATGAATTCACCCTAGTCCCTCCCAGTATATTCAATCGTCTACCCATATGATTTAATAGTTTAAACTTAAAATGGTTATTGTCATGTACTCAGGTCTTAGTACTATTTCTCTTTATCTGTGTTGTAAATAACTTGAAATGTTTTCCAGTGGCAATTCTTTTGATGGCATTTAGAATGTATTGGAAACATTTGTTGAACACCTACTTCATAGTAGTTAGTCTTTAAGATTCTGCACAAGAGTGAAGAATGACCTCTAAAATCGAATAGCTTGGGCTGGGAATATGGCTCAAGTGTAGCGTGCTCGCCTGGCATACGTGCAGCCCAGGTTTGATCCTCAGCACCACATATAAACAAAGATGTTGTGTCCACCGAAAACTAAAAAATAAATATTAAAATTCTCTCTGTCTCTGTCTCTCTCTCTCTCTCTCTCTCTCTCTCTCTCTCTCTTTAAAAAAATTTAAAAAATAAAATCGAATAGCTTAATAAAGAACAGGGATCAAAGCATTGCATATTGACTTCAGCTAGAAAATTTCCCACAGCGATTATGGCAGTGTGCATATTTTTCACAGTGACATCTTTTAAAGACACATGTAACCTAATAAAGAAACAGGTTAACAATAAGTATACAAACCAACAAACCACATATGTAAGGAAGTAAACCCATAACCATTTAATATTAAATTATTGAAATACTGCTTTCTAAAATGGATCCAGGAATGGCCAGCAATACTATTCACAGTTTTAGCAAAATCTTTTTCCTTTTACTTGGTTCTGAGAGTTCAAAGACTTTCCAGATACAAATGGAATAATGCATTCATACTAGATGATCTGTTTAATTTCTATTTACACACAAAATAATGAATCAATTTCTGCTGGGTTTTTGTGGGGACAGCTCATATCCAAACCATAACAGCCAGCATACTTGAAGTTGTAGCAGACCATCTTATTGGCTTGCAAGTAGGCTAAAAATCTTAGGCCACTCAGTTCTTGATACCTATCAGAATGTTAAATATGATTAAATCCATTAGAACACTGTACTAAAATGATAATAAATACCATATCAGTAAGGTTTAATTTTAAAACTCCAATAGTATAAAGTACTATCAGTGCAAATGATCACATTAATAATTTAACTGGAGAAACTCATATGATCATCAAAACAGAGCAAAAGTATTTGCTAATATCTAACAAATATTCCAGATTAATAAATCTCAGGGAAAGATAACTACACAAGAAGAATTTTTAACTTGATAAAGATTAAACACTAAAATTTACAGAAAACATTCACTTAATAGAGATAAAACTTGAATTGCATTCCCCTTATGACTCAGAACATGACACTGCATCTCAGCATGATCACTGTATTCAAAACAGCAAGGGAAAGAAAAAAAATGTAAGGATAAAATTGCAATATGCATTTAATAAACTACAGAGAAAACTTAAAATAGTTAACACATATTCACAATAAATAAGAGGAGACAGCAATTCTGTAAGACCAAAGATTAAGTTATAAAGCTCAAAACCATCCCTCTCCTCCAGAAATAACCAACTAGGTTTTAGAAAATTGGATGCAATCACAATAAAAATCCAATCAACAAATTGTGCAGGAAATAACTCCAGAAAGACCAAGATCTCTATGAAGATGCATTTAAAAACACATAAAAATAATAAAAAGAGTTCAATCATAGGTATACTAAATTGATCTATAGATTGACTGTAATTCCAATCAAAACACCAAAAGGAAATTTTGGGGAACCTGAAAAAGTAATTATAATTTTTAAAATCTTAAATGTATTACTGTAGATATTATACAAAATATATGAAGAAAACAAATACAAAGAAAGGATGAAAAGGGGAAAACTCTAAAAGTAGTGGAGAGGGAATTTGCAGGGTCAAGGGTGACAGGGTGACCTGAACTGTAGCAGATGATTGATGCCCAAGGGTATATACTTGTAAGTTATTTTAAAAAGGTAAATCAATAAGTGCTTTTCTTTACACTTTAAAACATTATCTTCTTTTGAAGGTTCTTTGTAATATAATTCTCATGCAAGGCATTATAACATATATTTCAATTTAAGAATAACTAAATACCTTCCTCACAAAAGACAGCAACCGTCATGAAATTATACAGCTCCTGGGCCAGTCTTTATTAAGAGTCTGACCATGGGCAATTCATTTATATTCTTAAGTTCTTTAAGTCATACCATATTTATTTGAGAAATGCAAATAATACTATGTGCTTTGTATATTTCCAAGAATTGCACTAGCACATGTAGGTGGAGGGAATTTGTGTTGCACCTGTCACATTATGTGTGCTTGGGAAATACCATTTTCTCTATGCACTGTGTTCTTAAATATTCTATTTCTTTATGTACTCTATACCATGGATATTTGCATTCATCCTTCTCTTCCTATAATTCTGTCAAATGTTGCTTTTCATCTTTAAAGACAATGCTATATTCTTTGGGAGGGGGTGATGTGGGATGATGACTATATCTTTTTCATCAGGTACTCTTTTTATTTAAATGACTTCCCTTTTCCATATGGTATAATAGGCTATAGAGTGAGATAGTTTGGGTCTAGTTTGGATTATCTGTTGGAATACACTGCAATGTGCATGAGCAACCATATGACATTAGTCTATGGTTTAACTTGTTCCCCTCCAAACTTCAGAGGAACTATTAATTATGAAATATCAGGGAAATTTAAGCATTCTTTTTTTCCTGTCCATCTTGTCTTGGTGAAACAAATGCCATTATTGCCATCAGTGAAGTGGAGCTCAGTTCCCTTTAAGACAGTACAGTAAGGATTTTTTTCAAATGTCTCTTCATCTTACTGGATGGTCTAATTTACTTGATATATCCAAATGTGCAAATAAATGTACTTTTTTATTTTCTCTTACATCTAATGTTCCTCCCTTGTCTCTATCCCAATGGATAATGGAAAAAGCAAATAAACCGAAATAACAGTATTTTGACAAACAAAATATTTAGACTCTTTAATTCAGTAGAATGTTTGGTTTTTGTTTCTTTGCTTTCATGATTACACTATTTCACATCATACCTTAGTTTATGAGATTTTCCTCGCTTCCCCTTGATCTTTCCAAGATGGTGATTAGTTATATACAAGCAGCAATAGAGAAAGGGGCCTTAAATTTCCATGGTCCTGTTTCATGGTTTTCTCCTGCATTGTGATTGGTCTAATCCTGGCCTGTGCTCTTGGTATATTCAGGGGTAGGACAGGTTTTAACAGGGTTTTATGGAAAGTCATAGGTGTGCAAAGGAAGTTCCCACACATTTAGAGCATCTTTTCTCTCCAAGCCTTTGCCAGTGCATCACTCATCTCAATAATTTAAGGCTCATCACTTTTGAGTCTAAATAAATAAATATATATATATATATATATATATATATATATATATATATATATATATATATATATATATTTAGACTCAAATCTTGAGGGCTTTCATATGTAGTTGGAGGTTTTAATGATTTCAATTTTAATGGTTTAATGATTTTAGTCTCTTGGTACTGGCTCTCAGAGGGAATAAATATTAGGATTCTTTCATCTTCCATCTCTCTTCTTTTCCATCATCTCTTTTGTCAAATATGCTGAGACTTTCCTCCTTTTCCAGTATAATAGGAAAATCAATAATCAATAACCTGAGATCTCTCTACTTTGTCTTGAGAGCAAATCCCTAAGATGTACTTCAAAGACCAGATTTTTTAAAGTAATGAAAATTAAAGGGAATATGGAATACTTCTTTCTTAATAAAATTGTTTCTGATAAATCAAAAAGTCATACTCTGGATTTTTAATGTCCTTTCTTCCTTCTTTCATTTCTCCTTCCTTCTGTCCTTTCCTGTGATTAGCCAAAGTCTGTGTGTTTAATCACCAAATTTTACTATTTTCAAATTTACTTGAGTCTGGATAACTTAAAGCACCCAGGACTGGGGCTGACCAATTTTTTTCTAAAGGGCTACTTAGTAAATATGTGGCCTTGCAAGCCATAGAGAATCTGTCACAACCACTCAACTCTGAGGTTGTAGTACAAAAGTAGTCCTAGGGAATATGTAAACGAGTGTGGCTGAGTTACAATAAAACTTATTTTATGAAAGGAGGAAAGAAATTGGATCATAGTTCGCAAATCCCTGATCGAAATGCTGTGTGCCTAGTCCTTTGTTCAACAAAGCAAAATTAAGTTTTGAGAAATTTTTCAGTCATAAAATAGATTTGAGAAGGTACAGGGAAAATATTAAACATATTATGTTTTTCAAAAAGGAAAGAAAACCATCTTAATTTGAGTTGAACCTCAACATTGTTGTGCTCTCACTTTATAATTTAGGGTCCTGTTTTAGAAGAAGGATGTGAGGAACCTTAGGGATGAGTAGAAGTCCCTCTGGCCAGAGCAGTCAGCAGTGTGTCTCTGTACATCTGTTCTCAGTGAATTGAAAGGTATTATCAATATCTGAATAGATCAGATAAATTAATAGATTTTTGTTATCAGGTTTAACTAGCTCTCACAAAATAGAGAGGTGGCTTGAAAGACTTCTGAATACAAGTAGTAGATTAAAGGTAATGCTAGCCATGAAAGCATAAGTAAGCAAGAAAATGGCAGAACTGTCTCCTCTTTGTATGGTATAAGACCTCTGGCAACCACATGGAGTAGCAAAAATTATAATAATAATAATTGTCTCACAAGTAACAGTACAGATTTTTTTTACATAAGTGCACATTTCTCTTTAAAATGATAGAGGATGTAGGTTATTTGGAAAGATGTATCAAATAAAAATCTGGCTATGAATGCTCTCCCTGATGTAGAAAGGTACAGAATCAAAACTAGATGCAGACCACAAACATCCTCTGTAAAATTCTCGCTTTCTCTCTGACTTGTGTGCATTTCTGTGTGTGTATGTATGTGTGTACTTAGAATCAAAACATCCATCTTCACTTCTTAGTATTGTTTTCTTGTATTGGTATTTGTGGTAGCCAGCCTCTTAGATGGTCCCAAAAGATCCCACCTCCTCTTATTCACATGTTCATGGAATTTCTTGTGCTGTCAGGGTTGAATGGGGGTGATTAATAGAATATGGCAGAAGTGATAGTATGTTGCCTCTCAGGCTACCTCATAGACATTGTACCTTCTGCTTTTCTTCTTCTTTCTTCCTAGGTTCCATGTTCTGGAGGGAGTTAACTGCCATCTCATAAGGACACTGCAGCAACTTACGGAGAGGTGTTCTTGGAATACATCAGTGAGTATTCTTGGAATGAACCCTGCAGTCCCATCAAGCTTGGTAACTGCAGCCTCACAGATACCCACATTCATAACCACCAAATTTGCTGCCCTCAAATGCCTGACCCACCCAGATTGTGAAGTAATAAATGACTACTGTTTTAAGTCACTAGCTTTTAGGATATTTTTAATGCAATGTAGATGACTAATATAATATAGTGACTCTTGGCAAAAGAAAATACAAACTACTGCCTGTCTCCTCAATATTTTAGTGAATATACTCCCTTTATTTAACATGAGAATCCAGTTTATTTTTTAACCATAGATCAAAAATGTCTTCTGTTCCACTCTCAAACCAACTGAATTCACAAATTAGTCCATAAAATTCCCCTCTGTCTTTCAAAGTTTCTGCCTTATTCCATCACTTCTAGGAAGTCACAGTGTGGGTTTCTGTCTCTCTCCTCTAGGAATCTATTCTCTGCCCTGTTGCTTTGTTCCCATTTTTCTAATTATACTGAAATACAAGCATCCTGAGGGCAGGTTTACTTTGCCCACTTTCAAGTTTCTGCTTACTGTCCCCTGCTGATGTTGGGGCTCAGAAAATGATACACTGATGGGGAGGCTCTAGATGCAGCCTCAGAAGCAGAGTTTCTAAACTTCTCCTACCCTCCTGTGTCTTATTCTTCTTCATTCTCCCCTGAGGCAATCCAGAAAAACTAGAATATTTCTTGCCCCTAGGCAGTTCATAGACCAGAATCCTTGTCCCCAAACCAGCCATAAAAACTGAAATGTTTTATTCTCACTTTTCCCCACCTTTCTGTATAGGAGATAGACATAAATAATAATCTAACCTACTTTATTTTGTTACAAGTCATAAGAACCCCATTCCAGAAAGAACATTGTTCCATATCTGAAAAGGAAGAAATCCTACAACCAATGGGTCAAGAAGCATCTGCACAGACAGGCTTCTCTAGGTACTAATCAGCCTCCAATCTGTTCTATTAGATCAGATGCTTTTTGTCCAACAATGTGTCTGCACAGGTGTACATCCTTCATCATATCTAAGCATAAAAATGGACAGTTCAGCCTGGGTCCATTGGTCTTCAATTTGAAGTCTCCTGTGTTGTGTAAAACTATGACCAAACAAATTTATTAGGATGTTCTCTTGCTCACCTGTCTTGTGTTATAGGGGTGTTGGCCCTAACTTTTATTATGAACAAGAAAGGGATTACCCTCTGCTCTGCCCCTACAGTGATCATTAAGATCAATGATAAGTTTGAACAATGATGATCTTTGTTCATCAATCTTAGTATTTGGGTCTAGAGAAAATAAGCAAATTTCCCAAACAGAGATGGGCTTGAAATGGTTCTCAGGATTTCTCTTTCTCCACATAGTCCCATTTCCACATCTCCACTTTAAAGCGACCACAACAAAATAATGTTGGCATGACAGTTAATAGGCTGCACAGGCAGAGGAGAAAATGGATATAACCATGTTCATTATGGAATCCTCTAAGTCTCATCACAACTTAATTTCTGCTTATTATTTTATCATGCCAAATATTCCATTTTTCAACAATAAGAATCGAGTTTAAAAAAGAAAAAAAGAAAAGAACACCAAGACTAGAGGAAGTTATAATCATGATTTATTTTAAGATCCATGTTTTAAACAATATTTCCCTTTCCAGATTTCTGTACAATTTTGTCAGAGGGAACACTCCACCTGCCGGGTGTTTCTCCCCCTTAATCCTGGCTATAATTATGAGAAATGACTCCCAGCTGTTCTCCTTATGGTGCACTTTTTTTTTTCTGTGCATTTGGTACTGATGAGACAGGACATCGATGGTAGGGACATGTACATGTGTAGATATTCCAAATACACATATGGAAATGCCTGTTTATATGCATGTAGTTAGGATTTCTACAGAAAGCTATCCATATCAGTGGTGGGAAAAAACAGTTCACCTACTGAAAAGAGTGGATATTCTATTTTGCTCACCTCTCATTGTTTGATCAGGTTCCGTCCAACTTTTTTTCTCCAAATTAGATCAGGACAGAAGCTTTGTTGCAATAATTTCAATTGAGTTTAGGGGACAGAGTTTTAGGAGTCAATCAGTCTGAAGGTAACATTTAAGGGTTAGGGACAGAGCTTGTAATTCTATCTATGCTGTATATTACAAACAGTAAGCACAACAGAATAAATATTTGTTAAACCACAAAAAGAATTGATGCACCAAATTATAATCTGTGAATACACAGTCAGAAATAAGTATTCCTCAATATTCTATCTCAGCAGTTTTATCATCATTACATGATAGATATCGGTATATCCAGAATTTTTTTTTAATTTTGAGGTTATGTAACACACTTTATGATTCATCATGATTTGTAAAAGTAACTTACAATGATCATGGAATTGGTTAAGTAGATGCCAGAGGGTTAGGCCACATGGCATGCCCCTTTCCCCTCTTCCTCTCAAGAATGCAAATTGAATGAAAATAAGATAAAGTAATGATAATGTTTTTGGAAAACTTTGCATTTGTTTCAAGTTGAAACTAGGCATAACTTATATTTTTCAATATTTGTAATTACAAATTACAAAAGTCCTCATAGCTATAGAGATGTACGAATATAATATATTTACATCTTTAGTGAGAACTATTTAACTACACGTGACTTGTTGACTGTGAAAGAAATGGAATTCAAATGACATATTGAAAAATATCACTGTGAGAATTTGGAAATAGATATTAATTTAAATAGGCATCTGGGTCATTACTTACTGAGGAATTCATTGAGTTCAGCACCATATAGTGAATAAAGAAAATGTCTTAGATTCAGAGAGAACAGGGTTCAAATACTTCTAGTTATATGGAGTTGAACAAATTACCTACATCCTCTAAGCTTTAGTGTAAGTAGGGATAATAATTTTCAAGTAGCTAGAAATACTAAATTAAGTAATCATGTAAAAGTCTGGAGTTTCTCTCACATCAGATATCAAGTCATCTCTCCTTGTCAATTCAACCAATTGCTGATTGAAAATATTTGGGGGAAGAAGCTACATCTATACTGAACACTTACAGATCTTCCGCTTGGCATTATTCCTAAATAATACAGTATAACAACATTTTGTATAAGAATTTTTTATATTATTTTAGGAATTATAAGTGGCTAGAAGTGATTTAAAGTATTCAGGAGGATGTGCACAGGTTATGTGCACATACAACACCATTTTGTATTGAGGGACTCCAGCCTTTGTGAATTTTGATATCCCTGGGTCTCTAGAACCAATTCCCTGTGGATACTGAGGGACAACTTTATGTACCATTTGTCTTCCTGCAAATCCTTGATTTTTCCCCTTACGTTGTGATTATTGCCTATTTCTGCTATAGAAGATAATTATGCTACTCCAATATAGGACAGTAGGAGACCAAAATATCCTACCTTCAATATGGCTCTTTGACATAGGAATGACTTGGAGCTGATTATTTTGAGAAATAGCAGACACACACAGAAAAGCTCTGAAAACAGCGTAAGTTACCTTTTTTAAGGGAAATTTACATCTATAGAGGAAATTTCCACTTGTGTGTGTACCTCTTCCTCTGTATCAGGAAGAGAAGGCTGACTAAATTACTAGGGACATTGAAGGAGAAAGCACTAATTTGAACCTGAATAACAAACATTACTTACTCTTGTTTATTCTGCTTTTCCTGATCATCTCCCTATAACTTGCCTCTTCATAGTTTGGTATCATGATGTAACAAAAGGTGCTACTTAAGGCAGGTTTCTAAGCCACTTCTTTGATATATACCCATTTCCCTGGGTGATATATATATATATATATATATATATATATATATATATACACACACACATACATAATGCATGTTAATAAGCTTCTCTGTGTGTGAGGGGGGTCCCATTTTATTCTCTAATGGAAGCACCATGAGAGAACTTACAAGGGTGGAGAAAAAAATGGTATTTTCCTTCTCTACGCTGCTTGGTACTCACTCTTAACTTTTCTTGTGCTTTTAAGAATTGGAAGACAGGAAAATACTTTATTGATTTGTGAACACAGATCATTGTTGTTCAAACTATTATCATAGCAGCTGAGATTCTGTGTGGAATTTATTTCTGCCAATGAGCTGGACTGGCAAGAAATTTGGAAGGTATAAAACTGGTAAAGGCCATTTGGCCTCTAGCAGTGAAAATAGGCTTCAGAAATGTGAACTTTCACTATGTGGCCTCCACTGATGCACCTCACTGCCAGCCACCAGCTTTGGGTCTGCTGGACCATTCTGCTGAGTAGCAGTGTTTCGTGAAGCTTCCTGATCTCTGAAGGGTCAGTAGTACCTTCCAGAACTCTGCATTATAGCAATGTAAATGAAAACATGGAAATTTGAAATCTTGACTTCCCCCTCATGTTTTCCAGTTCTTTGTTAGTATCTGATGGAGTTAGGCCATCCTGACTCAAAATGCAGCACCTTGGCATTTCAGGAAACAACAGAAGCAGGAAGGACACTCTCACTTACCTCTCACTTTTTTTTCCCCCTGTTGCTGACCATAACACCTAGGAAATATTTTCTGACTTTGCTGTAAAGCAGGTCATCAGTTACTGTTTCTAGAGGTTCTCCCCCCACTCAGGAAAGGAGTATCATTATTTCTGAAGACACAGGGTCACAGAGATGAATCTGAACAAAAACACCTCGATAAGTCCCCCTCAGTTTTACTCTTTCCTTTTTTCCCCCCATACTTTTTAACAGAGTAATACTTCTCCACATTATATACTTCCTCAAACCTTGTATAGGAATTATATAAGTTTATTATTTTCTTTAGGTTTTTTTTCATTTCTTTATGAAATTCCTTATGTCACATAGAACTTAAATTAGTTTGCTTTTTTCACGTTCATCTGTCTTTGTCAGCTTTCCTTTCAAATCCAGCAAGAGTCTCTAAGAGGGGTGAGGAAAATCTTTTTTCTCCCCTTTACACTTACTTTCCTGTATTAAATCACTTTGCACTTGAAATAGCTAGGTTTTTTTGGAACTTAACTTTAAGTAATATACTTGCCACAATAGGTTCCAAACCTGTTCTAGACATTGGGTATTTATTTTTAAAATATCTTTATTTATTTATTTATTTATTTATTTATTTATTTATTTATTTATTTATTTATTTATTTATTTAATGTGGTGCTGAGAATCAAACCCAGTGCCTCAGATGGACTAGCCAAGCACTCTACCACTGAGACAAAAACCCAGCCCCTAAACATTAGGTGTTTGAAGTAGGAAAAACTTTTCTCTTTGAAAAGCCTAGGGAATAGGCAACTCCATCGTGAGAAAAATCAATCTCTTCATTTATTTGCAAGAAAAGTTATCTATTTTCTGTAGAAAATTAAATTTTATAATTAATAAGTATGATACATATTATTCAATTTCTCATCTTCTCAGAAGTAATTAAGTCTATCTTATCATAATGTATTGATATTAGGTGCTGATTGCACTGGAAGACATAAAGAAACAATTAGAATTCTCTACCACTTAACATCTGTCCTTTACCACAAATTGTAAAAGCAGAACACACCTGGAACATGAATCAACCTGATTAAAACCCTGATATGAGTTTATAGTTGTATCGATAGCATTTACTGTAAAATTTGCCATTTTTTATTACTCTCAATTAAGTTTAAAAAAAAAATTCTCAAGTCTAATGATTTAACATCAATGTAATATAATATCAATTACCAACTATTAACAAGACAAATAAGTACCTTTGGTCTCTCCCCTTCTCCCTCCCTCTTCTCCCTCCTTCTCTTTCTCTTTTCTTTTTACAATTTTAAAAGGTGGAAGTTGAATAGTTTCTTTCATCCCTGAAATCTCTGACATTCTGATTCTCTCTTTAAGAAAAAATAAAATCTTTTTTTTTTCCTGTAGGAATTTTGTCCAAAATCTTCTTTCTAGTTCTGGGAATGAGTAATCCTCCTTCACTTACTATAGATATACTTACAATATCTATATGTAGCTCTTCTGTTCATCTATATGTAGCCCTTGTGGCTCATTTTACCAAACTTACTATGAATTTCATTACATTTCAATACCCTATAAGCTGTTATTTATAAAATAACCTGTCTTTGATTTCTCTAAGACCAAACAAAATTGACAGCCTGTGATTCAATGACTTAGATAAGCTATAATGAACAGATTTAATCTAATCAATATTAGGGGATTCTTGAAATACTGGGTTGAGAATTTGATGCAGGCAAAGTCTGGGATCAAGAAGAAGAAGAAAAAAATGCCATGTTCATTTACCTTAGGTTGCAACAGAGAAAACTAGGATCACATCTGCCTTATACTCTTCATCCTTATTCTAAAATTTACCTATTCAGTCATCCCTGCCTGGAAGCAGCTCTCAGCCTGGTGTAGCCTTCATATGGGAAATGGTAATGGGAAGCAGGTGTGCATTTCCAAGAAGCTCCCAGCTGCAGCTGCTGCTGCTGATCTATAGAGCACACTTGAAATATCAAGGTTGAAGATAAAGAAGAAGAAGTGGGGGAAGAAGGAGGAGGAGGAGGACGAGGAGGATGAGGAAGAGGAGGAGGAGGAGAAAGTTAACTATGCAACTTTACAAATGTTAAATCATCAGAATAGATTTTGAAGGCAAAAAAGGCCAAGATAGCAGCCCAAGGGCTACTAAAGTCCTAGGCCAGAGGAGGGCCTGACTCTGGGGAGTCAAAATAGACCAGCTGTAGCCACTTGCTCCAAAAATCAATGGGAAAAATGATGTTGGAAAGCAGGAAAGAACGTTACTTAATATAGCTATAATGAGAAGGCAAGCCTGTAAATGTCCTCAGCCCTGTCTTCCTGGACACTGACCAGAGTTTTAGGATTAAATAGGGGAAGAAACTAAAGTGGAGGGAATAGAAATCTGCATAGTAAACCAGTCTCAGTCAACCTGTGGTCTGGTTGATAGTTGTGCCAGGTCTAGTTCAGGGAAGGTCCACTGGCCCCGGGGAACCCATTAACACTAGAAGGGGCACCTCAGGTCTCATTCTGAGATGATTGCTTCTGGTTCTGGAAGGCAGCCTCAGTTCACATCATTAGATTATTCCTCCTGCTGAGGATGGGGGGCATTCTCATCACCATTGGATGGTCTTCCTGCAAGGCCCACTGTTTCGAGAATCTTGAAAATATCTTAGTTCCTCCTATCTTGATGTCTTTAGCCTTGAACGGGGAGGATTACCAGTGTCAGATGGACACTCCTCAAATGTTTACCATGTCTGCATACACAGCTGAGCCAGAATCTGACCCAAAGTTTGAGGCAGAAAGGAGACAGATACAAAACCAAGGCAAAGATGCTGAGATTTTATTCTGCTTTTAGTTACCTCCCTGGACATCTGCAGGCTTTGGTGAAATTAGTGCGTTTAAGCCATAACAGCTTTTTAGTCCCTATTACAAAAGTTCAGCTGATCCCCAAGAGAGGTATTACCTGGAACAAAGCCAAGAAGAATAAATTTAAAGAAGTAGTAGTTCCTTTGGAATTATTGTGTCTTTAAATTATGATAAGGAAGATTAAGTTAGGTGTAAATAGAATTTGTTCATTGCTTCTGTTAGGTTGTTTTTTGAGGATCGAACCCAGTGTCTTGCATGTGCTAGGTGAGCACTCTACTGCTGAGCCACAACCTCAGCCCCCAAAGGGGTTTTCTTGCTGCTAAGATCTTTGAATATTACTTCTTGAAGCCAGACAGACATAAGGTTGGACTTACAGAAGAGAACTAGTTTGGCTAGGCACCATGAATAACTGTTTAAGATTTTAGCTTCTTTGTTACATAGTCTGAAATATAACATGAGGGTCACGAACTGCCTGATAAATTAGTCAAATCCATAAATTAGTGGAGTCTTCTGTAATATGAATTTAACAGTAATTCCTTTTTCGCAGTGGGTGGGGTGTGGATGCTCAAACCATTTATTATTCTACTCTGGCCACAAGTGTTCATTTTCCAGTGCTAAGCACACTTTCTGTTACTCATCAAGTCAACAACAATATGCTGCTGCACCCTTGGTTTATGTGGCGTAGCTAATATCCAGTCGAATGTAGTGGTGAAATTGCAATGAGGTATTTGTGAATTATGTGAAGGAAATGTTAGTTTTGGATGGAAATAGAGAGATGATGAAGTTACTTCAACTTGAATTACCCTTGGTGTATTGACAAGAAGTAATGGAATCCTTAGATTTACCTTCACAGGGAATATGTGGGACCCAGGAAAGCTGAAGTCTTTTGCCTGAGAAGCATATATTCCAAGCTTCTGGCCACTTCAATCTTTTTTTGGAGGCAGACTCAGTATAACTAAGCACAGCCCAGGACACCAACATAAGAAAGCCTTGGTTTGATCTTTTTTGTAAAGATCTCAGAGTTCCCAAGTTCACCTTTTTCCAAGTTTCCTGAAACTTGAACTCAGGCCATTGGGGCTGCCTAGATCTGAGCTGAAGGTCTCTCACTGTTGTAGGAACCTTCTCTGATCTGTTTTCCTAGAGCCAACCTCACTGTGATTGCTTTCAGCACAGAGTAACCATCACTGCTAGCTGTAAGCTGGGCTCCCTCATCTGAAGCGGGGAGAAGACACAAGCAAAAATTAAGCCAGAGAAATGTGCACTACATACCAAGGAAGATAGCATTGTTCCACTTGTCTTCAGATTAAAATGATTCCCTGCTTGGCCAGGGCGACGTTCTGGTTAATTGCACTGGGCCCGTCTTGTTCTTCATCAGATCCACTGGTTCAGCTTTTCCCACTAACAGCTGCAGTCAAAATATCACAGGAGATGTCAAGCCAAAGATGGCATTCCCTGTGATATCACCCAATGTCCAGTCAGTGACTGGGACCTTCCTAGTCACTAAAATCAGCAGTCATTTTAAACTTGATGTTTAAATTATTTATTATTTTATTAATAATGTTACCAAATGTAGCAAAAAGCAGAAAAAAATGTTGCTGAGCACAAGAATAGGCTGGAAACGATTTTTTCAAATTGCAAAAATAAAAGCTTTCATAATTGCTTTCTGCAACATAATTTTTTAACTTATTTTAAATGATTGAAAAGAATCTATGATTATATAATGAAGCAAGTATCCTATAATAGATCTCAAAGATATCCAAAAGTACCCGAATAATGTTATTTTCATAAATTCAGCAATAATTCATTAAATTTCAAGTGTTTGCAGTGAATGTTAACTTATTGCCCCTATATAATATTGACATATCCATATTTACACATAGGACTAGATGTGCACAAATGAAAAGGGGCCAACCATTTAAAAGGCTGCTTTTAAAGAACGCTACCAGTCACAGAGACCATTCCTTTGATTTTTGGAAAAGTATGTTAAAGCACCTGACATCAACTGGTTCACTAAAAACCAATTGGACCTGTCAACACCACAGCAATTTGGATGTTCAGTTTTTCAGAGAAATTTAAGAGTAGACAACATTTCTTTTGCTAAATTCTAAAAGCAGACTCAAATTTTAGAAATAACAATTCACTGTTGTGTTTTAAGGCAACTGGGTTTTTAAACAAATAATGAAGTAAATAGCACATAGAAAGTATGTAAGACCTGGTAACATTATCAAAACCAAAAAATTATGTTCTCTAATTCATACAAGGCATTACAGCAGTGATCTCCAAAGGCAATAGTTCTGTTATTATATATCATGCTTTGTGCTGTGTAGTTATAGAGTTCATCATACACTAGCAGATCAAGGAGTACATGAATGAATGGACAAGTACTTTCTGAACAAAACATACATATGGTTATGTGTCTTTTTTTTTAAACTAATAGGGACCTGAGTTAAGAAGGTTTGGAGGCCACAGCTACAAAGCCTCACTCATATAAGAGTACCAGCACTAGAGCTAACAACAGAGACTTATTCTGGGTGGGGAGTGGGCATTTGGCAGGGCCCTTCATCAGTCCAGGAAGGAAACACAAGGGGTCCTTACCTGTGAAGTCGTAGAGCTGTGGCAAAGCATCCAAAATGATGCCAACCAAAGGTAGGTAAAGGGCAGCGATTTTGACCTTCATTTCAGGTTTGACACACCGTGGGTCCAGGTCATGTGAACTTAGCAGGCTGTGGATGGCACTGACAGCTTTCCTTTGCACTTTGCTGATTCTGTTGGCACAATGCGGAGAGCTACAGATTACAGCGAAGGAAAACTGAGCAACATGCTCTAAACAAAAAAAAAAAAAAAGTGATCAAGACACTCCTGAGCAATGAGGTGACAATGTGAAAACTAAGCAAAATAGGGTAGTTGTATTTAGAATCCAGTAGCAGTCTGTTCTAATCCTGAATCTGTGGGTAGAAGTGTCTAGAACCCAGTGGCAGACTGTTCTAATCCTGAATCCATTGTTTATCATGATGTTTTCAAGTTTCTCATGTTGTTGCATGAGAACTTCATTTCTTTTTTTAATATTTATTTTTTAGTTGTAGTTGGACACAATACCTTTATTTCACTTATTTATTTTTATGTGGTACTGAGGATAGAACCCAGGGTCTCGCATATGTGAGGCGAGTGTTCTACCACTGAGCCACAGCCCCAGCCCCAGAACTTCATTTCTTTTTAGTTTTGAAATAATGATGTTTCTTGTCAGGTGTGGTGGTACACTTCTGGTGTCAAATCCAAGAAACTATTGACTAATCAAAGTTTATGAAAATTACCACTATGATTTTATCTAAATATTTTATAGTTTAATTCTCACACTGACGTCTTTGATCTATTAGATAAAAATTATTACCACTATTAATTTTTGTATATAGTGTGAGGTAGACATTCAACTTCATTATTCTAAATGTGGATATCTAGTTGTCTCCACAACATTTGTTAAAAACACTCTTCTCTGCCCCTTAATTGTTTTAAGCACCCTTTCAAAAATCAATTGACTATAAGCTCACATGCCTGCAATTCCAGCGACTCAGGGTGCTGAGACAGGAGGATCACAAAAGATCAACTTAGCAAGACCCTGTCTTAAAATAAAGACTAGTGCAGGGTGTGGTGGTGCATGCCTGTAATCCCAGTGGCTGGGGAGGCTAAAATAGGAGGATCGAGAGTTCAAAGCCAGTCTCAGCAAAAAGTGAGAAGCTAAGCAACTCAGAGAAACCCTGTCTCTAAATAAAATACAAAATACAGCTGGGGATGTGGCTCAGTGTTTGAGTGCCCCTGAGTTCAATCCCTGGTACGGCCCCTGCTCCAAAAAACAACAACAACAACAAAAACAACAACAACAACAACAAAAACAACAACAACAACAACAAAAAACCAACCCTATAGACTATAAATGTAAGGATTTATTTCTGGACTCAAGTTGCCCTTTGTCTACCTTTATTTCAAACTGCACAGTCTTGAGTACTTTTGCTTTGCAGTAAGTTTTGATTATTGGGAAGTGTGAGTCTTCCAATTTTAAAATTCCTTTTAAAAGCTGTTTTGGCTATGCTGGGTTACTTGAAATTCCTCACAAATTTTAGGATCAGCTTATTAATTTCTGCAAGGAAGCCAGCTGAGATTTCGGGAGGAATGCATTGACTCTGTAGATGGACTTGGGGAACAGTGCCATCTGAACAATCTTAAGTTTTCCTATTCATAAATATGTGATATGCCTCCATTTTTAAAGATCTTTACTTATTTAACACTGTTTTGTCATTTTCAGGGTTCAAGTCTTATACATCTTTAGCTTAATTTATTCCTAAGTACTTTCTTCTTTTTGGTGTTATTTTAAATGGAATTGTTTTCTTAATTTCATTTTCAGATTGTTTACTGTAAGTATATAGAAATACAATTGATCTCTGTATATTGATCTTATACTCTCCAACCTTAGTGAACTCATTAGTTCTAATAGCTTTTTAGTGAATTCTTTTAGGACTTTCTATAAATAAGATTACGCTACCTGAGAATAAAGAGTTTCACGTCTTCCTTTCTAATATCAATATTCCTTTCTAATACCAATGTCTTTTATTATACTTCCTTGCCTTTTTTGCCCTGGATATAACTTCTAGCACAATGTTGATTAGAAATGACAAAAGTGGACATTTCTGTCTTGTTCCTGATCTTAGGAGAAAGGCATTCAGACTTTCACTGATAAATATCAGGTTAGCTGAGGGTTTTTCAAGGAGGCCCTTAGTCAAGATGGGGAGGTTTATTTGTTTGTTTGTCTTTATTTGTTAAGTGTCTGCCGAGTGTATTTATCAGGAAAGGATATGAGGTTTTATCAGATACATTTTTTGCATCTATCAAAATAATTGGGTTTTTTTTTTGTGTGTGTGTGGGGGTTGTTGTTCTTTTCTTCTATTGATGTGATGCATTAGATCAATTGGCGTTCAGAAGATAAACTTATCTCCCACTCCTGGATAACTCCTAATTTTCCATGGTGTGAAATTTTTTTCCTGTGATGTCTTTGCCTGGTTTTAGTTACAGGGTAATGCTGACTTCATAGGAAGGGTTGCGAAATGTTCCCTTCTCTTCTATTCTTTGGAAGAGTCTAAAAAGGGATTGGGGTTAATTCTTCTTTAAATATTTGGTAGAATTCTCTAGTAAAACTCCCTGGTTCTGGGTATTTTTTCCTAGAACATATTTATTTATTTATTTATTCATTCACTAGCTAGCTCAAGCTCTACTTGTTGTAGATCTATCAGACTTTCTGTTTCTTCTTGGAGTCAGTTTTAGCAGTTTGTCTTTTTAGGATTTTGTACATTTAAACTAGGCTATCTGATTTTCTGATTTGTTGGTGTATAATTCTTCAAAGTATTTGTTAAAATCCTTTTTATTTCTCTAAAATAGTGATCTCTCTCTCTCTCTCTCTCTCTCTCTCTATCTCTCCTTTATTCTCTCTTTTCTTTCTATTCTGGGGATTGAGCCCTGGGGTGCCCTACCACTGAACTACATCCCCAACTCTTTTAAATTTTTATTTTGAATTAGGGTTTCACAAAGTTGCTCAGCCTGGCCTTGAAAGTGTGATCCTTCTGCCTCAGCCTCCTCCAGGGTTGCTGGGGATTTCAGGTGTGTGCCATCTCCCCAGGTCCTTTCAGTCTCAATTTTAGTAATTTGAGTTTTCTTACTTTTTTCTTGGTTTGCCTGTCTAAACTTGTTTGTCAATTTTGTGAGCTTTTAGTTAGGCTGATTTTTCCTCTCTTGTTTTTCTCTTCTTTATTTCATTACTTTGGCTGTAATCTTGATTATTTCCTACCATCTGCTTGCTTTGGATTTCATTTGCCCTTCTTTTCATAGTTTGGTATATATTCTTTTGACATTTTATTAAAATCATGTATAGATATTTACCTATTTAGGAATAGTAAAAACTAAAATTATAATAAAAAAGTAGGTTGTATTTATCCCCAAAGAAATGTGCTCTAGTGTCCACCAAAAACCACACAGAAGAATGTTCAAATCAACTTTTCTCACAATAGCCCCAAGTGGATGCTTCTGTGTATAGTAGAAAAATTGTTGTATACTAATGTAAAGGAATACTAAAACAAAAAAGAACTCCTGATATATACAACCATACACTGAAGGCTACTACAGGTATAATGTTCAGTAAAAGAAGGTGAAGTTCAGTAAGTACCAGTCTCTGGTAGAACAGATCAGATCAGAACAATGGATGTCTATACGGACTAATGCTGAGAGGGGGCAACAGGGAATTTCCTGGGGTGCTAGAAACACCCTATATCTTTGTCTGGCTGGTAGTTACCCAAGAGTGTTCATACGTGAAAGTTAATTACACTTCAGATTGCAGCTTTTTAATGCATATGAATTATACCCTAATAAAAAGTAAATGAGATAAAAAACCTAATATGTGGGAGCTAACCTTTGAAGTTCCATTTTTAAAATATGCTTTTTAAAAATTTTTAAATATGCTATTTCAGAATCTAGGGTTAGATAGAAAATATTAACTGAATTTTCAAATGACTCAGATTCTTAAAACCTGCCTTTGAGAAGGTGTTCTTGTTCTGACTACCATCTCAGTCTGTGGTCCTGGCAGTAGGTTGTGTTCTGAATAAGGCACTACAGTTTGCTAGCTTAACAAAAAGATGCTAAGCAGTTTCCAAATGCTTGAAAAACACCACGGCATTAATGATGCATGGACACTTGTGGATACACCCAGGCACAAGATTTCCAGGGAAACCCACTGAAAATAAGCTGAGGCTGCTTATAGGGATCCAGTGACTGAGATGTGTCCCATCGGCTCTTGCCCCACAGGTGGGTAGGTCTATTAATTGTTTTGGCAGCAAAAGAAAACACTGATCAATAGGAAGTTCTGTAAAAGGAAAAAAAAACTTTTCTGAGGTTTTAGCCCAAATGGTAGAGTCCTGACAGTATTTCTAATAACTTTCCAGGAGTGTAACTGAGAACTCAGCAGTCAGGGATTATTGTGTTGCCAAAGAGTGGCACTGTTAATTAGTTTCTCTCTAGGGGGTGGAAAAGGTACTTGGTTTGTGTGTTTGAAGAATGTATCTACCTGATTAAGCATAATTACAAGATGGTCTCTGAACATACTCTACCCTGTTGCTAGTAATATCACAGCTACAATTTTACAAGGAATCAAAAACAGATGTCAGAGCTATTTCCAACAAGACAGAATGGAGTATAACACCTAGTGCTAAAGTAAATACAAAAGATTACTTTCAGAAACCACTTAAAGAAATGTATCAAAGGACAATTAGGAAATTGGGCATGTTTGTATAGGAAAGCAATATCCTTTGTGTTCCAACTTTCTTATCAGCACCTTATCAGCACATGTGTCAGGGTATTTTTTGTTGCTATAGTTATAGGGTAAAAATTTCTAGTGAAAAAAAAATTGGGAGTAATTTAATTACAGTCAAACCAATATGGAATTGAAGCCATGGACCGATATCAAGGCCAGATACTGCCATATACCTCCTGGGTGCTGAGACATAGAGGAGGTGAAAGAATAGTAAGTCCTGATCCTATGGCATCTTCCTTAGCCTGGTGAGGCCTGACCACGAGAAGCCTACTAGAGACACAGGGCAACTGCCTTCTCAGCAGTTACTTCCTTTGTCAGCACTGAACTAAGCAGCATCTTGCTCACACCTTTGTTGAAATGGCTTTGTTTGGGCTGGGTGTGTAGCTCAGTGGTAGAGCACATGTTTAGCGTGCATAAGGCCCTGGGTCAATCCCCAAACCCCCACCCAACTTCATTCATTGGGAGCTCATTAAGCAGAGCTTCCTTGGTAAATTCCACTGAATGAATTAACAAGTGACTTTTAGGAAGTCACTTTGTTGCCGGGCGCCGTGGTGCACACCTGTGATCCCAGCCGGCGTGGGAGGCTGAGGCAGGAGGATGGCAAGTTTAAAGTCAGCCTCAGCAAAAGCGAGGGGCTAAGCAACTCAGTGAGACCCTGTCTCTAAATAAAATACAAAATAGGGCTGATCAAGTGCCTCTGAGTTCAATCCCCAGTACCAAAGAAAAGTCACTCTGTGGTTCTCCTCCCTGTCCATGCCTCTCTACATTCCCATGAGTGCCATTTTATTCAAAACAAGGATGCTGTTGAATGGTAGAGTTTTTCACTAAGGACAAGAAGTTGAACTGTTGGGGCTGGGGTTGTGGCTCAGTGGTAGAGCACTTGCCTAGCATGTGAGAGGCCCTGGGTTCCATCCTCTGCACCACACAAATAAATAAAATAAAGGTATTATATCCATCTACAATTATAAAAATATTTTTTAAAAAAGAAGTTGGACTGTAAACTTTATTATGGAGTATGCTTTTTCCCCTTCTGCATCATGTTCCATTTTAAGTGTCAGAAACATACCCTTTCCCTTCAGCATCCAGTGCGGCAGCCAGTTCTGTAAAGAGGAGCCCAGTGAGAAAGTGCTGCTGGCGGTACTCTGGAGTCAGGTCGAACATGCTGGTGATCTTCTGGTCCTGGAAACTGGAGCAGGAGCTTGAGTTCTACAGAAGAGCAAATGACAATTTTATGAGTAATACAAACTGTAATTAGGGGCTGGGGTTGGCTCAGCGGTAGAGCACTCGCTTAGCACGTACAAGGCCCTGGGTTCAATCCTCGCCACTACATAAAAATAAATAAATAAAGGTATTGTGTCCAACCGCAACTAAAAAATAAATATTTTTTTTAAAGAAAGAACTGTAATTAAAATAGCCATGGCTAGTACGTACGGAGCACTTGCTCCGGCCTGGCCTTGTGAGCACTTCCCGGTGAACAGGTCTCACATGACAGGTGAGGAAACAGAGATATAGCATGGTTACTTTGCTTTCCTGTTCCCACAGATGGAGGATTGCCAACTGGGAAAGATGAAGACGAAGCTCTCAGGGTCTGTTGAAAAATGGACAATGCCCCTTCCCACCTGAAATCCAAGCTGAGGATTAAAATCGCAGGATAAAATGTGTATAGAGAAATTTGAACTGCATTCAGGCCTGTGTGGCTGTGGCCTGTTCATTCAGCAACACTTCTGAAGATGGCTCAGGCACACTCTCTGAATTTGAGGGGCCTGGAACCAGAAGAAGTGTGAGGCAGGAAAATGTCAGATTTACCCCAGTCCAAGACAATGCCTGTTTTGTGTTCTTATCCAGAGAGCCCAGTTACACTTCAGTAAGAGCATCTAAAGAGAACTCCTTCCAGCTCTGGTGAGAAGTCAGAAGAGGAATGCTGAGGGAGTG
Organism: Urocitellus parryii; assembly: GCF_045843805.1. Taxonomy (NCBI): domain Eukaryota; kingdom Metazoa; phylum Chordata; class Mammalia; order Rodentia; family Sciuridae; genus Urocitellus; species Urocitellus parryii. Next base: position 30,783,627 of record NC_135548.1, on the reverse strand, counting down.
GACCAAGGGCAAGGTGAGCCTAGGGTAGTCTTGGGACCTAGCCTGCAGTGCAGCTGTAGCATAAAGAGGAGACATTTGAAATCGCTCCTTGTCAGTCAGATCTATCTCCGTTCACATTAATATGGTGGGTATTCAAGATGCAGCATGCCATCTATTATGGAGGACTCAGGTTTTGTTTTCAAATTTGTGTTAGTATAAAGGAATATGCAGCAGAAAAAGAACCTAAGATTAAGAAATCTTGTCAGCTGCCCTGAGCTATTAGTTTGTTTCCTGTAAATGAAATGTGACTATAAAACAGCATTTCCTTAAGATTTTTCTAGAGGACATTAGTCCCTTCAGAAATCTATAGGGAACAATGCTTGCCACAGTCAAACTAATTTTGGGAATCACTGTGCATTATACATACTTCCTTGAACATCAACAATTTATACTAACATGCTAAAGGCTCTTGGATGGTCTACTGCCAAACAAACAAACAAACAAAACAGCAACAACACCTGGTTAACACAAGATTTCACAAACTTATTTGACTTTGGAATCCTGTATATGCATAATGTAATAACCAGTTAAAATCAGACAAAGAAAGATTTGAGACTCTTCTGAAAGTTTCTTAATTTTCATAAGCTTATGGATTCCTTGCTGTACTTAGCCTTATCAGGAACCCTTGAGCCTAGGAAGAAAACATATTATTTAGCTTATAAATTATTAGTTAAGATAGGACATCTTCTGAGTAGCACACCTTCCATATCTGTATCAACTGATCTGGTTTGAATAGCTTGATTTTACTTCTAATTAATAAGACCAACATTTGTAGAAAACACATGATTGAATTTAGTTAATTAAATGAAACAGCTTGAATAAATCCTTCAGTTGACTGCTTACCTGGGAAGATATGGAGGGACAAGGAGATGTTGGTGCAGTATCAGCATTCATAAAGAAGAGATTCAGGTTGAGGTAGTGTTCGTGGCTACAGAGGATTCTCAGGAACTCCAGCCTCATGGAAATGAGTGTTGGAAGGTTATTAAGCTTGGCTGAGAGCTGGAAAGGAAAATGAAAAGAAGAAAGAAGTTTAAATGGAGTTGAGCGTAACAGACAGTAGCCTTGTTCCTCCACAGGTGAAGATAATCAATTTAATAAAAATTAATCTTATGGGGCAACAGATGGCAAATTCTGCATTACAGGAAGGTCCAATAAGTAAGTTTTTATTCATGACTTTCCCTTAATGATTCTAGCCTACAAGCTGCCCCAAATGAGGCACCCATCCCTGATACCCACTTTGTTGATTTGGCAAGCCCATATTGAACCTAAGCTTGAGGTATGTCTCCATGTAACAGAAGTAATTTTACTAAAACCCAACTGTGTCTGAGAAGCTAAATGAGAGGACTTGACTTTCCACAGGGCCATGGGAAATGAACGGAATATGACTGGGTGACCTTAAGGCCCCAAGTGTTCTCTTGTAGTTTCTGATTAAAAGCCCCATTGGAAAGTCATCAAACCAGCTCCTTAGAAGAGGTGTTGAGGTGCCTAGGAAAGTATCAACTAACTACAAAAAAAGTCAAGGAGTTTGCTCCAAAGTGGGAGAAAAGGAAATTGGGGAGAAAGAAAGAGAGCTGCAAGGGTTTTTAGAGTAAACCTTTGCTTAAAAAGTAAATCATGAAACAAAAAATGAAAGTAGCTGATGGGGACAGTTTGGAAGATGCCTCCCTCCCCGCCAATGAGCTGAACAGCAGAAGCACCCACACTCAGAGGCAGCTCCCCATAGTCAAAGCAGGGTGTGGAGGCTGATGGGCCTTGCACCCCCAGTATTTCATCATGAACACCTTCTTGCCCCAGTAGAGTCACACAGGGCATCTCAGCCTTGCAAATAGACAAGGATGGTCTTCATTCACTTTAAGGGCAATTTTCTGAGCTATGTAATTTAAATCTTCAGCCAATTTAAGAGAAGTCAGCGTGTTGTGGGGGCATTTTGCCTATAGACTCAAGCCACAGATATTTTCTTAAAACCAATTAATGCCATTATAATATTTTTTTCTTTAAAAAATAAAACTTCTGTGTAAGGATAGTGAGTAGAATCTGTCTCCCTTCCATAAACACTCCTGCCTGATTTTGGACCAATAGGGCCTCCAGCAAATGGAACTAATTAGAATTTGGTCACACTCTTCTCACTTAGGGTCACTCAAAAAGAGCTGTTGGGTGATCAGAACTTGAAAGAACAAGTGCTATTTAGAAACGAGGAGGGGGGTGCAGTTCCTGACACGTTCTCTCCAGAGGTTGGGGGACCCACAGCAAAGTGTCAGTGACTCTCTTGAGGGATGAGTGTTAACCTAGTGGCACATTGTAAGAGACAAATAATTGAAGAAGCAGATTTATCTGTTGTTAATGACTATTAGTAAGAGACTGAAGCCAAGTGTTGTGGTACATACTGGTAATATCAGTGACTTCTGAGGCAAGAGGATTGCAAGTTTGAGGCCAGCCTGGGCAATTTAGTAAGACCATGTCTGAAAAAGAACGACTGGAAGTATACCATTGACTGTGACTGAGACCATAACCTTTTGAGACCTGTGTGCCACAATGATGCTAGTCAATATCTATGGATGTCACTAGCAAACAGAGCACTGAACCGTAGTGTCAGAGCTTGGATAAGTCCAATTCAGCCTGACTTTTTTACACTGAGGAAGCCTCAATGAAGATTGGTGGTTCCAAATCACAGAAGCGGCAAATGGCACCTCTGGAATTAGAACACAGGTCTCTAGAACCCCAATCTAAGGCTCTTAGGAAATTGAAATAGGAGAGGAAAAAAAGAGATAGAAGGCAGCTAAGATAAAATAGAAGAATTTTAAAGAGAAAGAGAGTGAAGAGAAAAGAAAAGAAAAGAGAGTAAAAAGAAATTAAAACATACATTTTTCAGGGTAGGTGGATGTCTACTGTGGATTTTCTTTTGTCTTTTTGAAAGGAAAACCACCAACGCTTGTACAGCAATGTGTGCACAGGGCCTGCGGCTGTGTTCTAGGATCTCTTTTCTAAACCTCAGACTTTAAGTTTTGAAAACGGATTAATCTGTATCCAGTGACCTGGAATCCTGAAAATCTGAACAGGAGGACAGAGAGGAATGAAGGATTTCCTCTGTGATCAACTCTGGTGGATCTTGGCAGGGCAGGCGAAGCTCTGGGACTCTAACATTGCCTTAGTATTGTCTTCTATCATTCTGCTTCACTATTCGGATGTCCTTTAGAAAATCATGAGCTTTGGGGCTGTGGATGTGGCTCTAGCGGTAGCGCGCTCACCTGGCATGCGTGCAGCCCGGGTTCGATCCTCAGCACCACATACCAACAAAGATGTTGTGTCTGCTGAGAACTAAAAAGTAAATAAATAAATAAAATCTTAAAAAAAAAGAAAATCATGACCTTTGTTTTGTTTGGAGAAGGATGTTAAGTAAACAAGCCAAAGATAGTCCCTCTGGACTGGCTCCTGAGTTTTCTATCCTGACTGACACCCAACACATTAGCTCACACCAAACTTGAATTTTTACATATTCCATTATGTGAAAAATAGATCTAACAAGAAGATTTTTAGCCTTTCAGCACCTGACTGCTTTGTAGATCCCAGGAAACCTCACTGGACAGCTGTTTCCTATTGATAAGGTAGAGGCTTATAGTTACAAGGCACCAAATGGCTACAGTCCTTTGGACCTCCTCTGACTCAAAGACCCCCCACTGTGCTGCAGAGCCACACCAACTAGACAGGCATGCCTCCTCGCCCCACTCTCGCCCCTGGAAGTTTCCTAGTCCTTGGAGTGGTTGGTTCCCCTTCTAAGCTTCTGGGCAGTCTTGTCCTGGGAAAGACCTTTTCTCTCATGCAACCCTGTCCACATGCCACCCAATGAAGCTTGAGTGCTACTGTTTCTTGTCATTTTATCTTTTTACTCGATCGTCACCCTGAAATCTCTTGAACTGCTACACGGGAGAATTCTTTTATCTAAAAAATTAGGAAGTTGAAGATTCATGTAATTTGAAGGACTTAAAGGAACTAAGTTACTAATTGCAAAGATCCAGGTGGCAGGGGAAAGGGAAAAGGAATGATGGTGGAATAAATCTGACATAACTTTCCTATGTAGATGTATGAATATGCCACATTGAATCTCACCATTGTGTACATCCATAAGAAATTAATTTAAAAAATAACTATGGATAAAGGCAGAAAGATCAATAGAGGGAAGGGAGCAGGGAGTGGGCAGGGGGAAGAGGAAAGAGAGGTACTGGGGTTTGAATTAGAACAAGATGTACTCCATTCTTGCATAATTATGTCAAAATGGAATCTACCATCATGTTTAACTAAAAAGGACCAATTAAAAGAAAAAGCACCAAGTGGCAATGGTGGTGCTGGTGGAGGTGATGTTGGGGGTGATGATGTTGGTGGACATGGTGATGTTGGTGGAGGTGGTGATGTTGGTGGATATGGTGATATTGGTGGAAGTGGTGATGGTGAAGATGGTGGGTATGCAGGATATGACAATGGTGGCAGTTGTGATGACAGCAATAATGGTGGTAGCGGTTGCTAGAGTAGGAATATGTTAAGAGATGAGTAGCAATGATAACTATTATTTATATTACCATTTTAGGGCATTTTACAGGGGACAGTGAAAGAAGGAAGAATTACATTAAACATTGGGAGGAGAGGGAAAGGAGATGGGGGGAACATCATTACCCTAAGTGCATATATGATTACACAATTTGTGTAACTTTACAACTTGTACAACCAGAAGAATGAGACATTATATCCATTCATGTATGATGTGTCATACATGGAAATCACTGAAAAAAAAAAAAAACTTGAGGGATGACATGGAAAAACTGTATTTGGATTATAAAATATTTGCTTTGAGGCTCAATGAAATTCAATCTATATGATTTCATCAAAATGTCAAAACAGCAATTTAATTAATTACCCTAATAGGTACAAAGAGACCTCCAAATTTGAACTAGGCCTGATTAAAGAAAAAAATGCAGTCATATAATTTCTATTAAATATTAAATTGGAGAAATCAAATCATATCACTAACAAATTTTGGTTGCCACAGAGGAACTTGCTGACTGAATTGGAAACACTCCAAGTAAACTAGTGTGATGGAGAAGTGTTCACGGCATAGACTCCAGAAACGTTCCACATTGCCACACTCTCTAACGTGGTCATGAACATAACAAGCAGCACATCGGAGACAGAAGGCATGAAATAGCTCCCAGAAACTCTCACCTGGTTGCAGTAATGTTTGATCAGGTTAAACACAAAGCCGCGGTACATGAGTGAGAGAAGATCATACAAGAAGAACGCCAGGCTAATGTTGATCTTTTCTGCCTGTTCATTTTCCTTAAAAACAAACATACAAATAATTTCATGTAAGCCCTGAACATCAGGTCCCTGGTTGGGAACACTGGGAGAGGCAAATCCTAATATATTAGCCATTGTCCCTCTGGGTGCATTGGGTAAACCAGATTAAGTATGAAAAAATTGTAGCTAATATAACTTAGCTCTTATCTGATGCTATGACTGTTGGGTTGACTCAGGTGATTTTTTTTTCTGTGCTGTTAATATTTTGGTGCATTTCCTTCTAGCCACCCTTTTCCCTACATATGTATTTGTATATTTATAAATGAGCTCCTTCTCTGTTTACAAGGCTGTGATCTGACTTTTTTTTTCTCCCCAAGCCATCTGGAAATGTATCACTATCTTCAATGAGACACACATTCTTAATTTGTAAGGATTATTGCAGAAAATCCAGTCAGGATAAAAGAATCAGTTTTTTAAAAGTATTTTTTTAGTTGTTGATAGACCTTTATTTTATTTACTTATATGTGGTACTGAGAATCGAACCCAGTGCCTTACACATGCCAGGCAAGTGCACTGGCACTGAGCCACAACCCCAGGCCCAAGAATCAGTTTTTACCTATTTTTTTTTCTTTTTGGTACTGGGGATTGAACTCAGGGGTACTTAACTACTGATCCAGCTCTTTTTTGAATTTTTATTTAGAGATAGGGTCTCACTGAGTTGCTTAGCGCCTCACTAAATTGCTAAGGCTGGCTTTGAACTCATGATCTTTCTGCCTCAGTTTCTTGAACCACTGGGATTACAGGCACATACCATCATGCCCAGAAACTTTTCTGTTTTCCCAGTTAGGCAGCATTCCTAGCACAAGAGAGGTTCAAGTCATACTTGGTAAAGTGAATTCTTATATAAATTGGGGCCAGTTTTTTTTCTTAGTTTTCATTTTCATTTTTTAATCACTTCTCAGTAATAAATGAGAAATTTTACAGTACTTCAGAGTCCTCAGTGATGCACCTTCTCATGTTTATGTTATTCATTCTCAGAATGATAAACCAATTTTCTCTGACACTATTGAAAATATAATTTTAAAATATTTTCCTCTTTTTTATGATTTACAGTTTGAAAATTCAGGCCAACCTGACCAATCACTGGGATGTATAGAGAACTAATAAACAGGTTCCCAGAGCAACAGTGAGAAATCCTTGAGCTTTCCTGCCATTCCCCACATGGCCATTCCTTTTGAGTAGTTTATATGACTGTCTGAATACCTAGGGATATAATTTCTAGTCTGAACTTTTCTGCAAGCTGTGTGACTTAGAAAATGTATCAACCCACTGTGCCTCATTTCCAAGCCTACCAATATGGAGATACTATTGTTGTTCTAATAAAGTTTTCAATGAAAAATAAGCAAATGAAATTTCCTGAGCACTTGGTACCATACAAATTCTTAATTTTAGTTTTTAAAGAGAGAGTGAGAGAGGGGAGAGAGAGAGAGAGAGAGAGAGAGAGAGAGAGAGAGAGAGAGAGAGAGAGAGAATTTTTAATATTTTTTTTTTTTTTTTTTTTTAGTTCTCGGCGGACACAACATCTTCGTTGGTATGTGGTGCTGAGGATCGAACCCGGGCCGCACGCATGCCAGGTGAGCGTGCTACCGCTTGAGCCACATCCCCAGCCCCCAAATTCTTAATTTAATATAGGAATTAATAATAAATATTGCTTCTTAACATATTATAGTTACTTTTAAGTTTTTATTATATATTAAAGATTGAATTCAGGGGCACTTTACCACTAAGCTACAACTTCAGACCTTTTTATTTTTTTTATTTTGAGGAAGGATCTTGCTAAGTTGCTTAGGGCCTTGCTAACTTGCTAAGGCAGGCCTTGAACTTGTGATATCCCTGCTTTAGCCTCCCAAGTTTCTGGGATTATAAGTATGTGCCACCACATCTGGTTCATTTTATATATTTTAACTTATTTTGAATTGATTTCAAACTTACAGAAAAGGTACAAAAATAGCACAAAGAACTGTATATTCTTTAACCTGATTCATTAATACTTGACATCTTATTCTCTTTTGTACATTTTTTCCCCTGAGCCATTTGAGACTTGGTTGCAAACATCATGCCCATTTGCTCCACAATAATTCAGGGTGTATTTTCTGAGCACAAGAGTCTTTTCTTCCATAGCTACATTGATGCAATGATTTAAATGACTGTATATATTGTAATCTCCTTACAGCAATCCCCCAGCCCCACCCCAGGGTCCAGTCCAGCATAACATGCTGCATTTAATGATAGTGTACAGTTGCATTTTAACTACCATTTCAAAATGACCCTTACTTTTCTCTGCTTATGAAAGTAACATGTTTAAGGTAAACAATTTAGAAAGTTAAGAAACACAGTTACCTTCGGAGGTTTCACTAGCAGGGCTGCAATCTCCGAGGTGACCACATTAACAATAGTAGTTATGTCATCGTTGAAGCGGTCAGAAAACCATGTCCTCCGAAAACTGTCCCATTTGTCCAGGTTATGTACATACTGGACCATGCTTTTCACCTACAGAGGGATTGGGGAAATGTCAACATGGAGACTGGTGACCTGCTGATTGGAAAAATGTGCAAAAGGTGGAGTGACTTGAAGAAAAGCTTTTACACAATGGACTTTTTGACACTGTATTGGTGCCGGTGCTGCCCAGGCTGGCTCTGGACTATAGATGCTTCTGACAGGCGAATGGTTGCCATTGTGGCAGGAGGTAAGAAGGGTGTCCTCTCCTTGACCCCAAGTCAGGGGCTCCCTTCTTGCTGCTGACAAAGTTAGGAGCTTCCTTCTTTAGCTCCAGTGTCATAGGACCTGCCTCCTCCGTAGCCTTCATCCTGGAAGGCAGGGTGTGTCTGGGCTCCCATGACCACATAGGCAGGACAATTACAGTGCATTTCATAGGACAGGCAAATCCTGAGATCTTTTCTGCTCCTGCAATCGTGGTAAGGAGAACAAAGGAGAAATGTTCCTCCCATCCTAAGTTTCAAGATGAAATGGGGAACACAGTTTTTCCAAAAACAATTTCATAGTTTACAATCAGGCTCCTTTGTGCTTCTATAAATTTAAGCCATGTTATGGGTTGAATGGGAGTTTGTTGGCTAGCTGGAAACTTAACCTCTATTTAGAATATCGCTTCTGATGATAATTCTAGAATCACCTTTTGAGTTCTATAAGTCTAACTTTTAGTTCTATCTATCTAGTCTGTGCATCAATTGGTGACTGGTGTAACACACACTCAGTGCCTACCATAACTTAAAATCCAGACTTATTTTTTAGATTTCTTGAGGCCAAGAGATTCATGGGTCAATATACCCTCCTTTAACATCATCAGAGGTTGAGTATTATCCTTGTTGGAAGTTGTTGAAGCCATTAGGAACAGTCTGATGGGAAAGACTGGGAGACCTTGTGGATGAGTGCTTATACTCTGAAGTCATTTTCATGACTTTGTCTGTGTTAGTCTAAGAGTCACTGCAAAAGGAAATTGCCCTAGAAGTTGAACTTCCCTTCCTGAGAACTGGATGGGAGAAATTTTATGCACAAACAGTAGATTTCTGTCTCTCAGAAAGCAGGATGCTTGATTTTTGCTAGCACTGAGACAAAGACAGAGAGAAGGCAAAAGAAGAAGAGAAAAACAGAAAGGTAGTCTTCATATATTGCATGTTTTCAGATAATGCTAAGACCAGTTTGGGGAAGAACTAAGCATATAAAATTGAGTGTAAGAATTATGGTTTCTCCTCACCACAGGGGTCTGTTTGGTCTAGGACCCATAGACATGTCCATATCCGAGGAAGCCCCACATACGTAGCTGGTGAGGGACTTGAATGATGGTGGGAACTGGATGCCATTTTTGTCTGATTAAAGCACCTCTCTCACTGCCCTCCCAACCAAGGACCTAGGAAAACAATGCCTTTTTGTTCAAGTGACCCCGATCCAGATTCCCTGCTGACTAACCCACCCCAGCACCAGGCTTTTAGAGCTCACTACTGCATTTGGCTCCTTCCTGCTGAGTTTGGCCATCCTACAACCAAATAAATAATTCTCACAATACTGTGCTTCCAAATAATGGCCTATTTCCAGGCTGTCGACACTTGCAAGCTACTGTGTCCCTGGTCTTCAGAGGAGAACACGCAGCAGAAATACTAGTGGATGTGTGGCTCATTATTTGTAGGGTAAGGTAAAACAGCAAAATCTTTTCTCTCATATTGGCCTCTGCAGCCCATTCAAAGTAGGGGTAGCTTTCAAGAACTCCTTAATGTAGGACTTCATGTCCTCAGTGAGTAAACTAGGTCACCCATTTACCTCTGGGTCTCCAAGGTCTGGCTCAGCAGTTCCCAGAAGCACAGGGGCTTATTCATTAGCCAAGTGTGAAATTCACCCAAGGGTTGTGCTCAACAGCTCTCTTGACAAAGTGGTTGTTCATTAGTGCTTAGCCATCAACACAAACTGAAGGATGTTAAACTGCCCAGGTTGTTGGCTAAGCCCAAGGAAGCTGTTGTTTATTTCTCATCAAGATCCTTCAGTAAAAAACTGGGATTTTAGTAACTTCCCAGACATTGGTCAGGTAAATCCATAACAACACATGGAGCACTGGGTGCCCTGAGATTAATTTTCTTGCAAAGTCTTCTTTGGACACTAAGAGTTTCCATTTGCCTCTGTCACAGTCCTCAGCTAAATTTCTTACCTTAAATTTCTACCTCTGAGTGCTGGGAAGATGTCCCTATATATTGCATTATTTGGGCCCCCAATCCTTTCTCTGGCTGCTGGTTGGAGTTGGCAATGGGAAGTACTAGCAGGGGACCAGGAGGTGGAAGAACAGAGGGGTTTGGGTGGTTATCCATTCCTCCTGCCCTAATCCCTGCCACAGTGTGGTTCTGGCAGTGGCGACATTTTCCTAAGGTTCCACTTCCTGTTGTATGGACCTTCTTCTCTGCCTCAAGCTGTCTCTAGACCCCAGTTACATTGTTTCCTACTCTTCATGCTTTACAGCTAGGATAGATAAAGTCTTCCAGCAGCTGCTGCTCCCATATGCCTCACCAATCCTTATTGACTCCTGTAACCATGTGTATACCTCAGGCAGAGACCTTTGGATAAATGCTTTTCAGTTAATCCTGTTGAGTCCTATTCAATTCTGTCCTGCTAGAACCCTGACAGGGTACAGCCTGCAGAGCCCCGTGGAACTGCTGCCTTGGTTGATCTCCAAGTTGACCAACCCCATTAGAGTGCTTAAACTTGCACTTTTGTTCCCAACTACTTCATCTGTTTAGCATCAGGGGCTCGCTGGAGGCAAGGAGGGCTATTCGCTTTACTTTTTGCTCTCCCTTTGAGGTCCACCAAGTCCTAGTAAATAGATGTGCAAGATCAAGTGCAGTTTTCAACTTTTCAATGGTTCTTAGCTCCCTGCACTTAGGGGCAGTGAAGCAGTACTGCTGAAGCCTCTGGAGACTCTCTTTATGGCTACCATCCTTCCTCCAACCATGTCTGTATTTTGGGAATAGTAAAAACCCCTGCCTCAAAGATTGCTTGAGGATTTAATGAGATAATGCTTCAAAATGCTTAAAACAGCACCTGGTACATTATATATATAGTAAGATGATTAGTATACTTTGGATGCTATTATTTTTTGTTCCTCGGGATGTCAGCTGTTACTGGGATTATATGAAGGAGATATCATTACACCTGAAGAGAATGCAAATTGGCCTTCAAAACAGAGCTCTAAGGTGCCTTGTGGAATCACTCAGGCTTAGCAATACTGAGTTCGTGATTACTAGGTATGGAAATAACAATGTAGCTCTACATTAAAGTTGACTGACTCCTAAAGGCAAAGGGTTTCCATGTTATCAATACATTAACCTAAGAAGATGGTTTGTAAGGTTGGGCTTCCCAAAGGGGCAAAGTGGTAGAAGAAAGGAATCTGGACTTCATAGTTGGAGAATTGAGGCTCTATACCTCACTGGCAGAGCAGCTAGCAATTCCCTACTCAGCCTTGGTATGTGCTATGGGGATAACCACTACTCTCTCACCCAAATTTTATTTTTATTTATTTATTTATTTTATGGTGCTGGGGATCAAACCCAGGGCCTCAAGCATGCTAGACAAGTACTCTAACACTGAGCTACACCCCCAGCCTTCTCACAGTGTTTTAATAAGGTTTCGAGGATGAGTTAAAGAGTCCCTAGAGCTGCTCTTAGAATGCTTACATAGCAGAGCTTGAGATACACTGCCCAAGGGACTTGGTTACCTGATCAAACAACTATAGTGCTTTGTAGCATGTAAGTATTAGATAATATCTAAAAATGGATTAGGTGAAGTGTGCTCCAAGTGTAGGAGTAATACCAACCATCTTTATGTTGGAATGCTGTTTTGTTTGAGACTTTTTTCTATGAGACTCTCCAAGATATCAAATTTAGTTTTTGCTTCATGCTTTTTTTTTAACTGCAATTTTGACAGTCAAACTCAGGATAATTTGTATAAACTGTTTAGATAGATCATAACCCACGTGAATCCTCTTTATGGAGAAGCTTGTTGGTGGGTGAGGTAGGTAAGTAGGAGCAGGATATACAGATCATAGAGTGTTGATTTTAATAATTCTCATGCCTCAAGAAAAAAGAGGGGAGCAGTTTGTGACCATCCATTTCTGCCAGAACTTATGTCCCACTGCTGGCAGTCTTGTCCCAGGACTTGTGAGCTGCAGCCACTCACTTTAACCAGCTTAGCTTGGAGAATGTAAAATGCTTCCACTGGCTGGGTACACATTTCAAAGACTTCAGTTTTATTTAGGACTTACAGAGCAGAGGTGATGTGAATCTGTGGATTATAGGTGTGCTTAGAAGCCACTTGGTAGGACAGGCAACTGAACACCACTGCCTCCTGATTTTATTTAGTAGTCCTAGAAAAAAGCTCAAGAATCTGCTTTATTTTAACCAAGCCCCTCCCCAAGTGATCCTGTTGGCAGGGATCTGGGGTAGTGCTGGCACAAGAGATAGGAGAATGAAGAAGACAGACCCCAATTCTAGAAATCTAGTAGGTGAGCCAAAAAAAAAAAAAAAGAAAGAAAAGAAATTACAAATTGGGTTAGGTGATAAGTAGAGATAAATAGGGTGTTTAAAAGGAGAATGATGAAATAGAAGAATTACATTATAATATAAGGTGGTCAGAAAAGGGCTACTGGAGGTGGTGACATTTATGCTGAAGCCTAAAGAAAACACAGTGTGTGTCTGGTGGGGATCGGGAAGGGAGTGAAAGGTAGGAACTAGTGAGATATCTTGAAACTTTGAGGCTGAAAAAGAGCTTAATACCTTCCAAGAACTACAAGAGTAACCATGTGGCTGGATGAGGGGGGAATATGGAATGAGATGAAGTGAGAAATGGAGGAAAAGAGCAGAGTCATACAAGGGCTTTTTAGTCATGATAAGTATTTATGCTTTTTTTTTTTTGCCAATACATTGCAACTGGCTAAAGGGATTTGAAGAGAGGAGTGACACTGTTTAATGTTGGCTGTCCTGTGTAGGATGGATGGGCTGAGGGCAAAGGTGGATAGAGGGGGGAGAAAGAGGAAGTTCCTTCAAGAGGCACGTGAACAAGGAGAGTGGCTTGGCAGGTGGGGAACAGGATGAGATGCTATGGGTTAGAGGCAGATTTTCAAGGTAGAATCCATGTGATTCTATGGAAGATGGATGAAGAGGTGAGAGGAGTCATACTTTAAGGAATAACCCTGGGTTTTCAGTAGGAACAACTAGGTGAACAAGGTGTCAGTTCCTGATATGGAAAACATCACTGCCTTTATGCCATGTTCTCTTCTTGCCCTGCAGAACATAGATATGAACATGCGAGACTCACCAGAAGCTGAAAGAAGAAACAAGCATACTTGAAGACAGTTTCTCTCACCATCCCAGTGCTGACCACCATCTGCAGGGCAAGCTCCTCGTGGAAATGCTGACAACAGTTAGGAAAACCAAGCTGTGATGACAGGACTCACCAACACCCCTCTTCTTCTTTCCCAATTTAATAGCCTGTTAGTTCCTGAAGCATATATCCTAGATGTCCTAGGCCATAGGCAGTGAACTGCAAAGACAGTGCTGACATAACCCGAGGTGAGGTCGATACTGTGCAGGAGAGCTAGGTTTGAAAGAACAGACTCAGCCTGCGAGTGAAACTGTCCTACAGGGGAAGCACTCCAAGGTAGCAGCTGAAATTGGAGGCATGGAGTACAAAGAGATGAGTGGTTTGCCTGGGGAGAGTTTGACCATGTGCAAACCATTCTTCTCTTTGTATTCAATCTTCTCATCTATAAAATCAGCTGATAGGTAGCAATAGTTGTCAAATTTGGATAGATAATAGCATACACTGGTGACTTTGATAAATAAAACACACAGATGGCTGGACATCACTCTTAGAGATGCTAGGTCTGGGCAGGGTCTGAGAATTTGCATTTCTACCAAGTTTCCAGGGGACACTGATGCTGCTGGTCCAGTCACAGTTTGGGGACCACCATTTAGAGGGTATGTAAACTCCCTTCCTGATTGGATAATTTTCCTTTGCATACTCCCATGACGGCTTTATGTGGGAAATGTGATTGGATGGGTGATGAGAAGAGGGACATGGTGGTAGCCGGAACCTGCAACTTGACATTCCTTCCCAGAGTCAGAAGCTTGGAACATCCCTCAGCTCCACTTTATGTCTTCATTTCCCTTCAAGCCCTGTCTGCTCCATAGCAAATGGAGCAGAATTTTACCTTTCCCATCTTTCCCATTCTTCAACTTCTCTGGATATTTAATAATATTCTTTTGTTTTTTTTTTATTTTTCATTGTGGATAGACACAATATCTTTATTTTATTTATTTTTATTGAGGATCAAACCCAGTGCCTCACACAGACTAGGCAAGCGCTCTACCACTGAGCCACAACCCCAGCCCCTTAATAATATACTTGACAGTAGTTTTGATGGGGAAGCAGTTTAGGACTCAAGGTTGAACTACAAACAAATCGTAGCTGACTTAGTCTCACATTGGAAAGTCCTGCATCTTGGAGACCCCATTAGTTCTGAGAAAACCCTAACTAAAGGCAAAAGCAGTATCTGGGAATTTTCTGTGGCTTCCATTCATCTTATACCTACAGAACCTAGAATAAATACAGACGAACTAGCTCATTTTTTTTTTTGTATTGTTTAGTGGTTTAGAAAGTTAAAACTATTTGAAGACCCTAATATCACATCCTGATGTGGAGTTAAGTTTTAAAATCAGCCTAAAGCAAAAATTGATTATATAAGATCACATTCAACAATCCTTTAAATCACCCATAGGATACAGTATGCATGCAAGCAATTTACTAATTCTTATGAATATTAAAATTTTGAGAGCTAAACTAAAAGGAGACAAATGGAAATTTCCAGTGTGGATGTTTGTGTGATCTAACTGATTCCATCCCCGTTTGGTTCAGCTCATCAGCTGGTCTCACTTCATTTTGCAGGTTAGTCGGAGTTTAATAATCTTCATACATGTGAACACATTTGTTTGCTGTTTAGGGACTTAAGTGAGGCTCTGCCATCTGGGAGAGGTGTGGGGTTGAGTGATAGGTCTAGCAGGTGGTCAACTGTGCGCAATATAACTTGGCCACACCTCGATCTTCCCATGGTGGGAAAGAGACTTTCCACCAATGTCAGAATTAGCCTATGTAAATAGGTCAGTTTGGCTACCAGAGTTTTATGGCAGGAAGAGATTAGACAAGGATAAGCTGCTTTTTAAAGTAATTTATGCAGCTTGCTGCTTACTGGGCGGCATTCTCACAAGAACACCTTGCTTTAGACATTAGATGAAATAACCAAGTCACAAAACCCTGTTTGCTGAGCTATTAAGGAAACACATTGGCTAAACTTCCCCCTGCAATGAAACAATTCTCTTCTGGTCATTTCAGGTCAAAAGAAGGCAACTGCAAAACCAAACAGGACATGCTACAAGGAAGTCAGGGTGTAGGCAAATGTTTTTTGTTGTTGTTGTTGTTGTTTTTTTTTTTTTTTTTTTTTTTTTTTTTTTTTTTTTTTTAAGAAGGGAGATGGTATTTGTAACCAGTCACTGAGAAGGGGCTATGGCAGCTAATGCTAACGTTTAGGGTAGATGACAAATTTTTAGTCTAAGAACATCTTTCACTTTCCTTTTATAATTAACTCCTGGTACATCTCCCTAACATATAGGGCCTGGACTACTGGAAAGTTTTCAGCATTAGGCCCTACAGTGTCTCTGATTCATCTTTCCTCCAGTCCAAAGAAAGCTATGCTGAGGCTCATTTCCTCCTTGCCCGTTTAACAAACTTTCCCCTGTGGCATTAGCTGTTGCAAGAGGCTTTCTTTGCAATTTGCACATTCACATTTTAATTAGAGTCTTGAAAGACACTATAGACCTTAAGAAGTTACCATAATGGTGAGACTCTTGGGTGCCTAGCTCAGGGGAAAACTTGTCTGAAGGCTGGCTTGACAGAAAGCTTTTGAACACCCCCCACCCCCCACACCTCTCTTAAACTACCCTGGCTTTGGCTATGATTAAAGAATTCTTTTGGTTTAAGAAATTCTACATCTTGTAAAGTTTCTGAACTCAGAGATAAGGCTGATTATAGAGAATTAGGTGGAAGCATTTCATATCACTTTAAATAGTATTGAAATAATTGTATTTAATTACTGCCATTCATTTTTGTCATGGATGAATTATCCCTAGCTCATCTTCCACTAAAAAAGAGGCTAATGCAATGAGTCTCAAAGTGTTGTCCCAGAAATAGCATTAGCTGTGAACTTGTTAGAAATGCAAATTCTTTAGCCCTAGATTGGATCTATTGATCAGAAACTCAGGGGGTAGGATCTAGTAATCTGTTTTAAGAAGCATTCCAGGTAATTCTAATGCCTGGTTAAATTTGAGAATTATTATGTTGTTCATGGACATTTAGGTGATTAAAAAATGAAGGGTAAGGGATAGAGTTGTAAGTGTGAGTGTGTGTGTGTGTGTGTGTGTGTGTGTGTGTGTGTGTGTTTGTATGTTAGCTGGGCAGGGACAAGACTGGAGAGTACTTTGATAGTATCTATTTCCAATCATAATGCAGGGTCCAGACCAGTCCTTCCTTTTCCTGGAATTATCTCCAAATTGCTCAGTACCTTTTTGCTGGCTGGCCTTGGGGCTGCAGTTGAACCTGGAACATCATTATTGCCAGAGCAATAATAAGACATCCTGCTGCAGTTGTGATCAGCAATCTGAAACACAAACCATGTCTCAACAGTCAGCTAAATTACACTGACACCCTGAGAAAGTAAGCCTGGAAATCACCATCTCAGAATTCTCCCTCCCTCCCTCTCCCTCCCTCCCTTCCTTCCCTACTGGAGATTGAATCCAGAGGTGTTTAACCACTGAACCACACCCATAGCCCTTTTTATTTTTATTTTGAGACAGGCAGGATCTCACTAAGTTGCTGAGGCTGGCCTCAAACTTGTGATCTTCTTGCCTCAGCCTCCCAAGTGTCAGGGATTACAGGTGTGCGCCACTACACTAGGCTCAGAATTGATTTTAAAGACATTTCTTACTTTTTTATTCTTACAAAGATAAAATACTTTGTCAAAACAAAGCAAAGAAGGTAAATTCACACCTAATTTCACTTGTTCCTAAGTTAATCACCATTAATAATTTGGTGTTTAGCATCCTATGGCTAAAAACTAGTTAGAATCAGATACTGAATAGTTCCTTTTTTTTTAATAGCTTTTATTTTTTTTTATTTTTTTTTATAGGCTGAATAGTTCCTTTAACATTCTGTGACTTTATTGGGAAAACAGAAACAATGTGAGAACAGTGCCCCTCTGCAGTTTAGCATGGTACTGTACTTAGTCCCCTAAGCACTAATAAATTGTCAAAAACCACTTCTGAAAGGGTCATGCTTTATTCTTTTGGTTAGACAAAAATTTTTCTTTTGTTTGTTTTTAATTGATGCATAATAAATATCCATGTTTATGAGGTTCAGTATGAAGTTTCTATACAGGTATGGTAATCAAGTCAGGATATTCATCACCTCATATATTTATCATTTCTGTGTGGTAAGAACTCTCAGAGGGCTGGGGTTGTGGCTCAGTAGTAGAGGGCTTGCCTAGCATGTATGAGGCTCTGGGTTCAATCCTCAGCACCTCATATAAACAAATAAATAATGGTCCATCAATAACTAATAAAAATATTTTTTTTTAAAAAAAGAGAACTCTCAGAATTCTCTCTTCTAGCTATTTTGAAATATTCAATACAATGTCGTTAACCATGGCACTCTCTGGAACCCTAGAACTTCTGCTTTCTATCTGTAGCTTTGCAAATGCCTTTGTGTGTGTGTGTGTGTGTGTGTGTGTATGTGTGTGTTTTACTAGGGATTGAGCCCAGGGCTTTGTGCATGCAAGGCAAGTACTCTACCAACTAAACTCTATTCCCAGCCCTTTAAATGCCTTTAAAAACTTTTTTAAACTAAAATTTGGAGAAATAACATAAAAGCAGCTATTACTAAGGCCCATTGTGTTGGTCAGATACTTAATGCTCGACTTGAGTGATTAACCTTCATTTCTTTTGAACTGATGGATTCCATTTTGAAAGATGTAGCAGCAAGACTGTCACTTAAAGTTCTGCTCAGAATCAGTTAGCAGTGGTAGGAGACTGTCAGAGCATTAGCTGGTTTAGCCACACAGAAACAGTGAATAATATGAATTTTATTTTCCAGCATTGGGTCTTGGTGCTGACATACCCTGCAGTGTGGTCCTATGCAAGTCACCTGCCCTTGGCCTCTGTCCTCCCCCTGCAGAGGTCTTAACCTCTGGCTGAACTTAAGAATCATTTATGGCTCTTTTAAAACATTGCACTCCCAGAGATTCTGATGATCGATAGGTTGAACCAATTTATTGATATTCTATCCTTTAGACTTACAAAATCAACACAGGGATGTGCTGAAGTTGGCTCAGCAGTTTCTGAGAGGTGATTAATAAATTTTTGGATTTTTTTGAGCCAGTTGCGAAAGGACATTATTTTAAAATTAAATTATATAAGCTTACATTTAAATAAGTTATATGAAAAGCAAAGGTAAATCTGTACAATGTGATATCCTGGATTTATCTTAGAATATACACATGACATTAACAGAAAAACTGTTGAAGGTCAGTTTTAGTTAATAATAATGTACTAGTATTAATGTCTTAGTTTTTCACATGAACCATACCGCACAAGGCATTATATACATTAAAAGAAACAGAGTTTGCCATCTTCCCTACCTTTGAAGACATGATGTTCTTAACTTCCTCGTCAGCTGCAGAGTGTGTCCCTGCCAGGTCTGGGTTGCTGCTGCTCATCATCCGGGCCTGCAGCAGCTTTGAGTTCACAGCAGCAGCAGACGTGCGTCCATAGGTGTGGTAGCGAGGGTCGGGGAGGGCAGTGGTGCCACTTGTGTCCCACCAGCAGAGACATGCCAACAGAGGACCAGAGTCACTTACAGACCTTGATAAGGAACTGAAGAGGGATAGGGCAGGTAGAGGAATGAAAACCTACCAGATCAAGCCTTAAACTTAGTCTTTTCATCAAAACTTGGGGGTGGGCACTGTTTTTTAGGGAAGTAGATGGGATAGGAGGCAGGAGAAGTGGTGAGGATTGTGGTGAACTGGAGACACACACCTCATTTCCAGCCTCCTATTGCCAGAAGAAACAGAACCCAGGGTTGCCAGAACTTCTGATTTCTCAAGAGAAGTTCTAAATGTGGTTATTTTTAAATTTATCAATATTTAAATGATGATAACTTTATAATTCCTGGAGTAAGGTTTTCTGAGATTCAAAAATCCATAGAGTTGAGCTGAACATGGTGGTGTACACCTGCCATCCTGGCAAATTGGGAGGCTGAGACAAGAGGATTATAAGTTCAAGGCCAGCCTGGGTGAAACTACAGATTTATGTGAAATGAGGCTGCATGGACTAATAAAGTACCACGTTTATTTAGGCATGGAATTTGGTAAACTTATGCTATTTATTATATCATGCTGAACCAAAGATATTTATATTATCTATATAAATAATTGAGAAAATTAGCAAACTAAATTATCATTATTATTTTAAAAATTTAGTTTGGGGAAATGAGAAAAGGAATTTATTAATTAACTTTTTAGTAATGAAAAGTTTAAGAACCTCTGATACCACTGCCATTGGATAGACATTATTTTCTTTGTCATTATCCCAGGCTTCGAGACATTAGTCAACACTTCTCCATTTTTCAATCTTTATTTTCCCAGTATGTAAGCCACACTTGATCAAAGTGTTTAATCCTTTTTTTTTTACTTAAAAAAAATTTAGTGCATTATAGTTATATGTATCAATGGGATTTATTTTGACATATTCATAAGTGAATATGACATATTTTTAAAAAGAGATCCTTAGCTGAATCATAAATTAGAACTGGGTAAGGAGCACAGAAATATTATCAAATAAGCAAACAAAATAGGTACTTAGAGCCTAAAAAGGAAGGGAGGAAGAAAATGTAGAAAGAAACTTTCAATTTCAGGACTTACATAAATTGTTAATTCTGAAAAATAAGATTGAATTTATTTTGAATTACAAGGCAATGGAATGGGTGGGGCGCCAGATACCCTATTGGGCAACACTACCTTGCTTGGGCGAGTCTCTGTGCAGCTCGGGCAGGCGGAAGATGTAGTGTACATAGGAAGCCAGCAGGCAGTTCCTCCCGTGCTGGTCCTTGCTCAGGTCCTTGCTGTTGTGCAGACTGTTGGCGATGGCCACCATGGACTCAAAGGCAAACTGGGAGAAGTTAGCTGAGGAACCAAGCGAAACGTGAACCTGAAGTGAATGTTCTTCCAGCCAGCAACCATGAGTCCTGACCACTGATCACCTTAGCCAGGCTGCATGTGGGGTGAGCCTGGGCCAGGGGAGTTCTAGCCCTGGCTCTGTTCACCACAGCCATTCACGTTCCCTCCTTTCACTTTCTTCTGTCTTTCCTCTCTAAACACTGCTGCAAGACTTGCAGGCTGGCATTGTCAATATTACCTGGGAAATACAGATTCTCAGGCCACACCAGCCCTGCTGAATCAGAATCTGCATTTCAAAAGATACCTCTCTTTCCAGGGGAAAAAGACAATAAGAGGAAGAAGACAGCCTGGAGAGAGGGGTAAGGAGCAAAAGAGTTGGGAAGACACTTGACTGTAAAGGTCAGATCTAAATTCAAAGCCTTGGGAATTTTTTTTTTAACGTAAAAACCCAAAGGAAAACATAAGAGCGAAAGGAGGGTCTCTAGAATAAAGGATCTTCAAAAGAAACACATCAACCAACAGTAATTTGTGGACTCCATTTAGATCTGGAGGCAAACCAACAAGTGTAATAAATAAATGGCCTTAATGGGATGATGGGGGCCCCAACCACTGACTGGCTATTGTTGAGATCAGGGAGTTAGTGTTCATTTTTCAAAGTATGAAAATGGTGTTGTGAAGGTTAAAAAAGCTCTTGTTTTCAAGGTACATATTTAAATATGTACAAGTGAAATAATATTTGCAACTTGCTTCACAATAATACTCTGATGTACATAATATACTGATGTAGACCTAAACCAAAGGGACTGAGAAGCATGGGAACTGGAGTTGGAACTGATGTGGCTGGGATGGAGAGTTTGTGGGGATGCCTTTAAATGGGCTCACCCCAGGCAGAATGTATGGGTAAGGGGGTTACAGGAGGCAGGAAGGGGAAAAGCTTGATGGTACTTGAAGGGTTCTTTAGAGGAGTAAAAACTTCAGTGTCCACCTGGGGACCGCGACCCACAGGAGAAGCTGACAGACTGTGTCCTGGAAACCTTTTCTAAGGATCCTTTCTGGGAGCAGTTTTCATCAATAGTGGGCTTCACTTGTCTCTTAATCTAGAATGTATTATTCTGTGGACTCCTTTGTTGCAGATTACCAAACGTAAGGTTATGTAGGGCACAGGCTGCATCTACTCAACATTCTGATTTGGTGGCGTCTAACTGAATGAGGTTTCTTTCACAGTCAGATATTTCTCCCATCAGAGCCATAAATTCTCAGAAAATACTGTGTGTTGAGAGATAAGCACTCCAGAAAACATAATGAGCATCCTTGGTCACATTTAAGGGAAGGGGAAGTGATCCAAGACCCTGATAGCCAAGAACTAGCTGATGGCCCCTTGTTGGTTACCTCTGCAGAATGCATGGAGTAGTTGGGAGGCAGTTTTTCCAAGGCAACTGGGAGACAGTAAGATCCAGTTTGAAGACGTTCATTTAGGAGAATTGGCAGCCACTGAAACAGATGATGCAAAGAATAAAGTGGTATTTATTATAGCATATAATTTGGGTAATTTATCTGGCTCCCAATAATTAAATGCAACTAAACAATGATGAGATATTGACCAGGTCTCTTTTTGGCAGTCGTTTCTGTCCAGTTCTTTGCATTTTAAATTCCCTGAGAGTCCCTGAGATGGTCATATCAATGATTTACTGCCTTTAAAGCCCAAGTAGTAGCATTTTTCTTTATAACCAATGTTTGTGTGTGTTGAACATCAATGTTCATTTTACCTTTTATATTTTTAAAGGAATAAAAAAAGAAAAAAAGCTACTTCTATATGTGAAGCACATATATTAAATTTGGAAAGAACAGACATTGCAATGCTTTTCTTTAAAAAATGAATATTCTTTCAGTATCTATCACCTAGTAACTTTCCATTTGTAAAATCCATCATTTACTAAGTCAACTCATTTCAGCTTCTTCCTATAATCTGCTTTAGGACATTTTGCTACTTCTGACAGGAAAAAAGCAAGTGAATGGATTTTAGTTGTTTATCTCTGCAGGGACCTTGGCTGCCCAGCACTGCAGTGTGAATTAGCAAGTTGGAAACAACTCACTGAATATCCCAGGAGACTTTCTACGGAGGCTCCTTGCTTCTGCTGACAGCTGATATGATAGAAGGTGAATAGGAGGTGGTGATTTTCTGTGAGCTTAGCAGGGAGCTTAATTTTCACTTCTTCATAAAAGTCAGGAGACCTGTTTCAAAAGCACATTATACACAAATAACTTTTAGCAGGAAGGATGACTTCTCTGACTATAAATTGCAATGGCAGGGGCCCTTTTGCTCTTGAGTTAGCCTGCATGGTGTGAAGGCTTGTCATTTGACATTATTCTGTTCCTGAGTGAGATGTCCTTGAAACTATGCTTGTTACTGGATACACTTCACTTACATACAACTGCTCACAAATGAAAGGCTTTGCCAAGGAAAAAGAAATTCCCACATACAATGGAAAAACTCAACAATATAATCTGAAAAAGGGGTAAGGTTCAGAGTCCTGCTGTGACCTCTTTTTTCATCTCTACCCAAAGACCAGGGCCTGGTATGAGGCTGCTCTCATTAAAGGACCGGAGGAAAAATGGATGATGCAGGAGATAAAAGGAAGTCGGTTTTAGTGAATTATGAAGCCCCAGACACTTGGCTAAGGGCTTCATGCACATTACCCCATTTAACCCTTATGTCAAGTCTGGCCAGTGTTTACTGGAAGCATGTAAATGGGCCTGGGTTGTCAGGCCAGGATCAAACCCAACTCCCCATCCTACTAAATGCAAATAACATTTTAAAACTATTCCATGGTTCATTTTACTGACATAATTATGAGAGTTCTATTTCTGCTGTGGTCAACTTAAAAGCAGGCTGTAGGGCAGGAGAGGAGTCATGTACAGAAGATAAGATGACCAAAATTGGATTTTGCTTCTGGTCACATCTGGAATCTCAAAGCAAGATAGAAAATGTACTTCCTTACTTAACACTATAGAATCTCTCTGCATCATACAAGGATTGGAGATTTAAAAAAAAGTCAAAATCATATTAGATTTTTAACCATATTTTCTTCTTCCTTTCTTAGTTGATGGTGAAAAATTTGCATAGTCAACACAGAATTAAGGAACTGGTAAAAATGTACTGTGTCCTTTAGGCCCTAAATTGTAAAAACTGTTGGCAAAAGTCACTTGGAAAAGCCAGAAAAACTAGAAGACACTGAAACAATCTTGCCATAAGTTTGGATTCTGAAATATACTTACTTATTATGGTATGTAATGGCTGTGTACACTTCCTGCAGAAATTCAGGCCCATTGGACTTTCCAAAGATGACCTGTTCACCAATACAGAATGAACAAAATTAATAGTGACTTTTGGATATATTCAAATCAACTACCAGGGGGCCAGTAGGATGCTGTAGTCTCATAATTTTATAAATTAAGGGTGCAAGATCCTACAAGTGGTCCAACCAAACGGGCAAAAGAACTGACTATGACTGGGTATGGTGGCCTATGCCTGAAATCCCAGTGACTCAGGAGGCTGAGGCAGGAGGATCACAAGTTCAAAGCCAGCCTCAGGAACTTAGTGAGGTCCTAAGCAACTTAGAGAGATCCTAGTCCAGAGAAAGGTATAGTAACTGTATTCTACAACTTATGAAAAACAGTTTCAATAACCACCCATCTCATTTAGTAATAGATAGTTAAAAAGTACAGATTCTGGCATTTTGTCTTCTTAGAGCACATTGTATTATATGTTTATTATTTGACTTATATTTTGCCTCAGGATGAAGAACCATCCCTAAAAGGTGTTGAAGTGGTGTGTGTTTACTATTACTAGGCAGTACTTAATATTTATCTGTAGATGCGGTCTGTTTTGGTAGGTATGTAATGCAGTACATTTTCACTCCTCAAAAATGATTTGCATGTCCAACACTTCATAACTCATTATGGAGTAAGGAAAGAGGCTTTCAATTTAGATTGAGGCTGTTTTCCTATCATTTGTGGAACCATACTGGACTAGCTGGAAAGGCGCCTGGACACGGTGAGTACAGCTGCCCCGAAGACAATACTCTGTACATGGAGGAGCCCTGAATTCTGCTCATGAGGACTCACAGGGGAAATACCTCCCACCCTGCTGTAAGGTCAATGTTACCCCCTCTTTACCGGCATAGCGTGGCTAGGGTCTTCTCCACACATAAACTGGATTTTTATTGTAATGTTCCCGGCAGATGCTAGTTTGTTAGCAAAGTTCAGCCTCTGTGGGTAGACATAGAGTAGATTTCTGGAAAAGAAAAGAAAAAGAACTAAAGCATAAGGTCTAGAGTTGATTTTAACCAAGTTCTTCATTGAGTACCTAGAGAGTGATTATTTTAATGGAGTTTTTCCCTTTAGAAGTCAATTATTGTTGGAGGATGAAGTTTCTGTTGATTCTTCCGCATCAGCTGCAGCCATGTGATAAAAAACAACACTTTTCTCTGTTTTTCTATGTAGTGTGACTGCTGATGCTTAGCAAGTCTTAATGTCTTGGAATGTTGAAATCTGCAAGAAGGTGACTGTAGGTCTGATACACAGATAAGAAGGCAAAAAAGGCTCAGCTCATTTTAAACCCAATTCATGACCTGACTTCATTCCTTCTCTTTCTCTCTTTTTTTTTTCTTTCTAATCCATATGTGGTAATTTTATTTCCTATTGGCATGGTACTCTGTATTAATTTAACTTTCCCTCTTGTTTAAGAGGACAGATCAAACTTCCAAGCCTGGTTGTTATATAATGACAATAATTTGAGAAATATATTCATTCATTTGACAAGTATGTAACAGATATTAGGCTAAGAATAATTTGCATATATTTTTTTCTATTTGCATTATTTCTAGTATATTCCACTGAATGTAAGCTCCATAGGATAGGTATTTTTTTAATATTTTATTTTTTAGTTTTAGGTGGACACAATATCTTTATTTTATTTTTATGTGGTGTTTAGATCAAATCCAGTGCCTCACCCATGCTAGGTGAGCACTCTACCACTGAGCCATAACCCCAGTGTCAGGATAACTATCTTTATCTTATGCTTTTTTTAGAATTCTTTTTTGTAATTGTAGATAGATAGCATACCTTTATTTTATTTATTTTTGTATGCAGTGCCAAGGATCGATCCCAGTGCCTCACACATGCTAGGCAAGGACTCTGCCACTGAGCCCCAGCCCCAGCCCTTATCTGATGCTTTTCAATTCACTGATATATCTTCAGCAGCTAGACTAGTGCCTGGAACATAATAGGTGCTAAGTAAATATTTTGTGAATAAAGGAAAATTTGTTTTTGATGAAGAATAGTCCTGATTCAAAGAAACAGTAATAATGTTAACATTTATGCAGGATTTATCCTGAGTCAGGTGATATTTTAAATACTTAATATTTAGGGTTGGGGATGTAGCTCAGTGTACATATTTAGGGTTGGGGATGTAGCCTAGCATGGGGAGGCCCTGGGTTCACCATTACCAAAAAAAAAAAAAAAAGAAACAACCTCCACAGACCCAAATACTTCCTATTCACTACTTTGTTTAAGTTTCATAATTATCCTTTAGGTAGGTACCAATATCATTGTCATCATACCCACATTATCATCCCCATGTTACAACTGAGGAAAAAATGAATAACATGTGCCAAACTATATGGCTAGGAAAGGGCAGAGTCAGGACTTGAGCCAGGCAGCCCTGTGCTCTTAACCAAGCTATATTCCCCCTGCGTAGCTCCAACTGAAATACTAGGAATGGCTTTTCATGTCTACCTTCAATCTCTGGTCTCATTATTTGAGTGTCAACAGTAAATTAAAGACTGGTTCAATTGGTATCATGTCCTTTGGGAAATGTTTGTCTTCTTTGCTCATGATCTGTCTCTCTTTTAACTTCCAGGCCATATGTGCTCCCCAAACAGATACATTCTTGCCCCAAGGGCTTCCAAGATACCAAAACCACCTTTGTATGGATTGAATACTAGGAGAGAAGTGCCCAAGAACGAAGTCCAGGTCACCAGACATTCCATCAATGAATGCAGGGTCTCACAAGACTTTACAAGGATTTGTATATTAATAGACAACAGAGTTTCTCAACCTGGCGGCTATTGACTTTTTGGACTAGATAATTCTTTGTTGTAGGGAGCTTCCCTCTGCACTGTAGGATGCTCAGCAGCATCCCTAGTCCTCACCTACAGGGTTCTACTGAGATCTTGACCCCCCCTCAACTTTGGCACCCAGAAATGTCTTCAGATGTTATCATATATCCCCAGGCAGTCAAAATCCCCACATCTGAGGACTATAGCTCTATACGTGTGAATTTCTACAGGACAGATCTACACAAATAAACAGCAGATTGCTTCCCTTTAATACATATGGTTAAATTAAATAACCAATGTCACCTATTGGGTCTGCCACGTTCCAACACTAATGGTCATTGTGATAGCCCTGTGAAGCACTGGGAGAGCTAGTTTATGCTCAAAATCTCTGTGTTCTGGTTTGGTAAAAGGATATGAGAGAATATCTATTTTGAAATGGGTCAGTCTTCAGAACTAAGTATATGCTAGGTGAGGAAGCCTAGAATTGGGAACCAGACCTATCTTTTCTTTTCCTATTCCATATTCTATTTTCAGAGCAACTTTGAAATTTGTATTGCATACTATATTTCTTTTTTTTTCTTTTTAGTTGTTGATGGACACAGTAAATTTATTTTATTTATTTTTATGTGGTGTTATTTTATTTATTTTTATGTACCTCACACATGCCAGTCAAGTGCTTTCCCACTGAGCCACAAGCACCTCTACATACTATATTTCATGGGCAACTTATCATTACTGAAAGCAATGACACTTATTTCACCAAGGATCCTCAAAACCTCATCTAGTCTCCTACTAGGTATTAATTTGATTCATTAGACTGATGGTCATTGAAAATTGCATCCCAAACTTGCATTTCCAAATTAGTTCCAGGGACCCCTCAGTGCTCTGCAAAGTGTTATCAAGTATATGGGGAAGAGGTAGGGAGTGGTGATCACACAACAGTGTGATCAAACACTACTGGGAAAGACTGGGGTGAATCAAGATAAAAGTGTGTACCGTGAATGCCTTAGAGGTGGGGAAGGACAGCTTCTTTTTAGGACTGCTTCTTATTTTTGTTGTACTGGGGATGGAACCAGGGGTGCTCTACCACTGAGCTGCATCCTCAATCCTTTTTATTTTTTTATTTTGAGACAGGGTTTCATTAAGTTGCCCAGGTTGGTTGAACTGCTGATCCTTCTAATCCCCCGAGTTGCTGGGATTAGAGGTATACACCACCATGCCTGGTTCCCCAAGTGTTTTGGCTTCAGAACTCAATTCATTTGTTTATTCTTTCACAGGTGTAATATTCTTAGAAATGATTTGGGAAAACATTGAAATAAACTTATCTGGCTATGGAAGAACATCCCACATCAGGGAAGAAAAAGCAATAGCATAAAGATTCTCTACTCAAATATCTTGCTCAGTAATGAATGTCCCCAGATGTTCAAGAACAAAAACAGTATTTGGGACTGTCAAGAACACACAGGAGCTGGGCATGGTGTGCACTCCTGTCGTCCCAGCTAATTGGGAAGCTGAAGCAAGAGGATCTTGAGTTCAAGGCCAGCTTTAACAACTTAGTGAGACTCTTTCTCAAAAAAAAGTAAGTAAAAAGACAAATAAGTAGCAGTTCCTATTTTTATTTACCCCAGTGTCTCTAAATTGGGAGACCCAGTGGAGGCAGAATGGGGTGACCGTGTTGGGAACAGATTAGAGTTGCTGTCTCTTGTGGCCTTTCTGGGCTCTTTGTACAATGGAGGAAACTGGCACATGCATTCCCCCTTGATTTCTAGCCTTTGCTCCTGGCTCTTTCTAGTTTCCATCTTATCCTCTCATTGGATTCTTTTAACAGGTCCATTACTGGCTGCATTAACCACTTACATTCAAGTGAAAAAAGAAGACAAATGCAAGGCAACAATTTTTAACAAAGGGAAGTGAATTTAATTTAGATGGCAGAATACACAGAAAGCATCAACTATCAGTTAAATATACATGGCCTACCCAGAAAAGTAGGTGACAGGCAATGACATGATGCTCAGGCTTGAGCACCAGCGTTTGTTTGTTTGTTTGTTTGTTTGTTTGTTTGTTTGTTTTTAATGTACTGGGGATTGACCTCAGGGCACTCAACCACTGAGCCACGTCCCCAGCCCCATTTTGTATTTTATTAGAGACAAGGTCTCACTGAATTGCTTAGTACCTACCATTGCTGAGGCTGGCTTTGAATTCTCAATTCTCCAGCATCAGCCTCCCGAACTGCTGGGATTAAAGATGTACACCACTGCACTTGGCAAGCCCCAACTTTTTAAGATGAGTAAACTGAGCCCTAGAGGTTAAGTGCCAGCTCACTCTGGGTTAGCCACAGCCAGCCACAGAATTCAGTGCAGCGCTGGTTCCACTGTACCACATTGTTAACTCAGCAGCACCCCCAGATCTTGCTCTGTCCATCTGAGGCAGCCCAACCTTGATGGTAGGAGACAGAGGAGAACCACAGTTACTGTCAGGAGTGGATGTGGGGGTAGTGATGGATGGCAGAAGACAGTTTACAGTTGGGATATGGGATGCATGTGGGGTACAGACCCCTCTCTACCCATTGCTCGCTCTTCTTAATCTCCACTGCTGCCGCTCAAATAAGAGAGCTAATGTTTATCAGAGGACCTGTAGCATTCCTCCTTTGCCTTTTAGCTGTGTGGACTTGGGCAAGTTACTTAGCCTTTATGAAGCCCCAGTGGGACTAATAATAGCACCAACCTATAGACTATGGAGGCACTATCGAGCAAGAACTTAACAAGGTATGACTGTGATGATCATTTCCTCTGCAGAGCTGATAAGTTAGGTACACTCCACTGTGCCCACAGTGTCTGCGCCCAGACCACCTGAGACTGATGCAATGCTTTCTCAATTGATCATGACTTCTACCCTTGCCCCTTATAATCTACTCTTTTTATACTGGTGAGAAGGATCTTTCAAATGTAAAACAGGTGTCAGGAACTTAAAAGGGTTTCTTAAACTCAGTATTACAGATCCTACATCATCCATCTCTTGGAAAATTGTTGGATCTTCTCTCGTATCACTTTCACACACTGGCCTTTCTTCAAGGCCAAGGTCATTTCCAATTACTCCCACCCCAAGGTTTTTATACCTGCAGTTCCCAGAGCTCTCCCCAGGTTTCTAAATGACAGGCTGTTTCTCATCTCTTGGTTTTCAGCCCACAAGACACATCCTCACAGGTCTCTCCTACTGTTCTATTTAATTGGCGCTCCACCTTCTCTCTTCTGTCTTTCACAATTATGTAATTATCCTATATACACATATAGTTGTGAAAGCAGTATATGAAAGTACTGTGTGCCCATTGTTTTTCAATCCTGAATAACCGAAAAGAACAAAAAAGTATAAACAAGAAAATGGCCACCACTCATTATCCCCCTACACTGAGAAAAGTCACTGTTAAAACTTTAGCATATTGTCACTTAGTCGTTTCCTCTATACATTAAATCTGCTTCTCAAACGGTGTGTACAAAGCTTTATTTTATTTTTGTGTGACTTAACATTGTTCAGTTATGGTATTTTCCCCAATATGACTAAATAGTCTTATTATTGTTTGGGTATGAGGTATTCCGCAGAATCTCCTGTGTAAATGTAGGGATATTCAAAGGTGAAATGATTGGGTGTGAGAACTGTGACCTAACTGGCCCATCCTAGTTGGAAGGGACTGACTGGGTGTTAACTATAGGCAGGTGGAGCATGGCTGGATGAAGTGGGTCATGAAGTGCTATCTCGAACCTCGGCCCAGAGCAATGGAACCAGCCATATATGGCTTGAAACCTCTGTAACTGTGAGCCCCCAAGTAAACTTTCCCTTCTATAAATTGTTCTTGTCAGGTATTTTGGCCACAGCAATGCAAAAGCTAACTAAAAAAAGCCAATAGAAATTATTTTAACAGCTGCATGATATTCCATAATATGAATGTGTCATAATTTATACTACCTCCAAAAATAAGCATTTAGAGTTTTTCCTTTTTTTCAATGATAAAACTTTGATGAACACTTTACATGTTTTGCTCCTCTTCAATGCAGCATACTTTAAAAAAATTTTTTTTCAATGCAGCATACTTTTGAAATAATACTTCTAAATTCTGTTTTTGCTCAGTTTCTTAATCTTTGAGTTAATTGAAAAGACACCAATCAAACTTGCTTCAATGCTGTGGTTGGAGGAATAATGAGCCAAAGTTTGTAAAAATGCTTTGAAGTAGCTAGATGAAAGGGGCTGTGTAAATCACAACAGAAGTAGCTGTGTCAGACTGGATAATCAGGTTTGCTGTTACCACACTTGTCCTAGGCCCCATACAGTGGGACCCACGACCCTGTCCCACACAACAGCCAACACAGTCAACAATTTTGCACATTCATTTGGAAGGGGCTGCTCACTCTTGTTTTCAAACTTCAGCACAGGTAGTCTGCTTTGCCCATGCTCTGTGTAGTTTCTGTGGAGCACACAGCTGGAAGGAAACTTCAAGAGAGTCTAGCCCCACATCTCTTTTTGCAAGTCAGGAAACTGATTTCTCAGAAAAGTTGAATAACTTTGCCTAAAAATTTTTTGAGAAAATGCTTTTTCTGAAATGTAGAATACTAAGTAGCCGCATATGGTGGTGCATGCCTGTAATTCCAGAGGCTCAGAAAGCTGAGACTGGAGGATCCAGAGTTCAAAGCCAGCCTCAGCAATGGTGAAGTGCTGAGCAATTCAGTGAGATCCTGTCTTTAAATAAAATACGGGGGCTGGGGTTATGGCTCAGCAGTAGAGTGCTCACCTCACACGTGCAAGGCCCTGAGTTCAAACCTCTGCACCACATAAAAATAAATAAATAAATAAAAATACAAATAGGGCTGGGGATGTGGCTCAGGGGTTGAGTTTCCCTGAATTCAATGCCCAGTACCTTCCCACCTCAAAAAGAATGCTAAGTAATAGGTTTTGTTAAACTAGCATCTTTTAAAATAATTATCTTGAGATGGAAGATCTGCCTGCATGGTATATAATCCACAGATAAGAGTAGTTATTAACAACCTGATAAACAGGCTCTTAATGTTTTATGTTTGATAAATGAAGTGCCACAGAAAAATCCTAAGAATAAGATTATCTAAGGATTTGTGAGGTGTAGCCCATACCTTAAAGATGAATTGCTTGTTAGGACAAAGTTATTTTGAATGAGTATTTAGTAACTACAGGTCGAGTCCATGCACAAGACATTTAGGATACTCTTACCTTTCCCCAAATGTGGCCCAAAATGGTTTTCTTCAGCATTATGCATTGTACATACAGAATGGGACAGTTAGTAGTCATCAGTAGTCATCTCCTTTCCAGAATACTTTAGATGGCTTCTTTTGGTTAGAAACTGTTTTGGGAAACTCCCCTGAACTTTTTTTTCTCACGCAGATTCAGCAAAACACCATTAACTTATTTTGTGTTTTTGATTGATTTGCCAGCATGTGGGGAATGGAACCCAGGTCCTCCCGGATGCTAGACAAGTGCTCTGCACTCAGCTGTACCTCCAGTCCTCAACTTATTTTTAAACTGCTGTAATGTAGCAGGCCTTGGGGATAACTGTGGAATTTGGTTTTACTTAAATTGTGGACCAAATCTATCTGTTCTTACCACTTGGGGACCCTCTTTTATTTCCTTTGCTGAGAACATGTTAACCCAAACAGACTTTAAAATCATTCAAAGTCGGGCTGGGGTTGTGGTTCAGTGGTAGAGTGCTCACCTAGCACATGCAATGCCCTGGGTTCGAACCTCAGCACCACATAAAAATAAATAAATGAAGGTATTGTGTCCAACTACAACTAAAAAAAAAGGAAAAAAGGAAAAAAAAAAGAAAATGTCTCATGCTATTAAAAAATCATTCAAAGTCACAATGCACAAAATATTAGTTTGGCTTATCCTAAGTTTAGCCTCGTTCAGTGCACAGAAGCAGAGAAAAACCTAGCCCAGTTCCTTATTCACAATATGACAACCATGTGTTTTCCCAGGGACTTCTACAGCTTGCAGCAAGTGAGCTATAGCAAAAAGCCACACAAGTCCCCAGTTTAAGCAACTGGACACTTGGGACTGCTCTACAGCTGAGCATCTAGCACAGTCAGCAGAAGGTGAGAAAGAGCATAATGCCTTAAGAGGAGAGCTGAGCAGATCAACAGGAGGAATAAAGGCCTCTACCAGCAATAGTCAAGCTCCCAGAATCAGCTGGGTGCAGGGATGAGGCACAGGGAGAAATGGCTTTTACTCTTTATATAAAGTTCAGTGCAAACTTGGAAAATAAAATTTTTATATCTGTCAGGGCTGTCAATATACAAACACTGAATATGCATGAAAGGTAAAGGTTAGAAGACTGTGGGGGGAAATAAAAGAGTGGGTTTGATTTTGAAATGGAATTGGTGTCAATTTCTTCTTCCCGTAATTTCAATGAATGGTTTGCAGCAAAGTCATACTATCAAATACAAACTAGAAAAAGAAAAAAATGTTGATTTTGAATATCAGTAGTACATATAAATGGAAGCTGCTTTTATATCAGAAGAAATGGGTTTGTATGGGTTTGTATGTCATTAGTGGCCCTAACCAAATAAGACAATGGGTCCTTTGAAAACCTGTAAAATGCACCCTTCCCCAAGAGCTGAATGAATCAATTTCCTCACCTGTAATAAAATGGTTTGGGTCCAGTCTCAATGCAAGGATACCTGAGAACTACTTTGTAAACTGCAAAATATATAGCTTTAGGTGTCTCATGAGGACTATGTAAAACATCTGAGTAAATTTTAAAACACAACTTCAAACATTCTGCCAGACTGTGAGATATTAATGTATATAACTTAGAGAACCAACAATCTGCCTGGATTTCCCTCTCTATTTTTCAGTTTCTCTCAGTGTCTGCTGCTTTCTCTGTCTTTTATTTATGTGCATTTTCTCTTCTCTGTCTCTGTCTCTCTCTCAGTCTCCCCAGTCTCTGTGTCTTTCTGTTCACCAGCCCATCAGGTTACCATGCATCATCCCAGAAAATGGTAAAATGCTCTTTAAAAAAATATTTTTTAGTTTTAGGTGGACACAATATCTTTATTTTATATTTGTGTGGTGCTGAGGATGGAACCCAGTGCCTCATGCATGCTAGGCAAGCATTCTACCACTGAGCCACAGCCCCTGAAATGCTCTTTAAAAAAAGAAAATTATTTTTTCATTGTAGTTGGATACAATACCTTTATTTTATTTATTTATATTTATGTAGTGTGGTGAGGATTGAACCCAGGGCCTTGCACGTGCTAGGCGAATGCTCTACTGCTGAGCCACAACCCCAGCCCCTGAAATACTCTTTTAAAGGGAGCATCTAGAAGTCTAGTTCCATTTGTCACTGAGGTTCATTTCTTATCAGTTAGTTAGCAAGTGGTAGATAATTTTCTTCTCTGAGCTGGGTTTGGGTTGTTTGTGGGACTTTAACTCTCAGAATGACAAGCACAGAGCCTAGGATCTATGGACATCTTAGGATTCCATAAAAAAGTCTGAGACCCCTGGGGGGTTATAATCTACAAAAATGTGAAAAAAAACCTCAAAATCAGAATTAATATTTAATTAAATGCTTATTTTATGTAAAATTTCATCAGCCAATGGTAAGACTACTGAAGTTAACTTGTAGTTAAAAAAAATCCCCCTAGTTTGTAGCCTGATACATAATTATATGTAAAGTACATTTAATAAATGAGGAAGTGGGTACATATTTAACATGTTTAAATATGTAGTCAGGTGCTTCCAACTTAGAGAAATCTTAAAAAAAAAACCACCCTTAGATATGGATATTGGAATTGCAGGAGAGAATACAATACCATAAAAAATAGTTTTTCTATTTTATTAGTTTTCTTTTTGGTATTGGGGATTGAACTCAGGGACATTTAACCACTGAGTCACGTCCTCAGCCCATTTTATTTTTTATTTTGAGACAGGGTATCACCAAGTTGCTGAGGACCTTGCTAAGTTGCTGAGACTGGCTTTGGACCTTGCCATCGTCCTGCCTCAACCTCTCAAGCCACAGGGATTACAGGCATGCACCTCTACGCCTGGCTTTATTAGTTTTCTTAGAGCCTGAGACATTTGTGTTCGTTTAGTAGCAAACGACTAGTGATATGCACTGGATTAAAGAAGATGGGCTGGTAAATGGGCACCTGGCTCTCCTGACACACCACCACTGCAACAGTCCTAAACAGAAAAAGCTTTCTATTTTTCTCAGCCTAACAATTTTGGCAATTTCAAAGTGGTTCCTTTTTCTTTACTTGTGTTTTAAAACTCCCTCTCTATCTTTTTTTTTTTTTTTTTTTTTTTTTGCAAAGACAGAGTGAAGGAACTGATGAATTATTTGCTGCAGTGGAAATGCAGCAAAACCAAGTGCACCAACAAACAAGATGCTCTCAATGGAAAACCACCGAAAAAGGTCAGTGCCCTTTCTTCAGCAGTTTGTTGGCATCAGACTGATTCTATCAGAGTGAACCTCAAATGGCTACTAATAGCAGTAATATCTTAGAGTTATATGATGTCTTTTACTTCAGTATTCAAAAGAAAGTTGCACATCTGTACATACATTTTTCAAAGTATTTGAGGGCAATCAGCTGAGGAGGTAATTTTAATTTAGCACACATATTTCACTGCCAGGAAAATCTATTTTAGATACAGTAATAAACATAGCCTACATTATTCTCACTATTTGCAGGCACTGTTTCTAAATATCTATGATAGATACCTGACCTTACTGGGTCCAAAAGAAGAAAAGTCACAGAGAGGCTACATAACCTGCCCAAGTAACACAGCTAGCAAATGGTACAGTGCAACTCAAATCCAGGTGCTCTGAGCTAGACCCACGGCTACTTCTAAGAACAATAGTAAACAGTGTCTTTGTTCAACAATCAGACTCACCACAAATTTATTCTAATGTGATTTTAAAATATTTACAGTGACTAACCAACTACAAGATTTTTAAAAAAGATTTGAAATTGCATAGCACTAAGATGAGAGTGTTGTCCCCTCATGTTAGAGGTTTGGATGCTTTAAATTCATCGAGAGCAAATCAAAGTTAGAAATCTTAAAACTCAATATATTATATATCCTGGAATCACTTAGGAAACTTACAAACCTAATGTGGCTACTTTTTTTTTTTTTTTGTAAAAGTGGAAGCATACTTTGTAAATATGTGCTTATAAGTGAGCTAAAACCCTGTTACTCAAAGGATATTCTAGGGGTGCAGGGGCAGTAATTAACATGATCACCTTCACTCCAGGCCAGTTAAAAGTACAGCACAGACCTGCTGGATCAGAACCCGCATGGATGATTCAAATGCATATTCAAGTTTGAGAAGCATTAATTCAAGAGAGCTGGTCTGTTTTTAATTTGGCAGACATAAATCTTATAGATCATTGTGAGTCTATCCTCCTCAGTTCCTTGGCTCCTAGGAAGCTCAAAGTCAAATTTGCAGGTGACTTTTAGAGATACTTTTATATATTAAGATATATTTTGTGTAATAACCTTACCTAGATTTTGACTGATTTCCTCTCCTTATTTTATTTTCACCCAGAAAATTTTCACACCGTGTTATACAATCTCTATAAGCTGTCTCCATCGCTTTTTTAAAGTGGGAAGGTTTGTAAATAAGTCCATAAAAATAGAACACCGGCTATGTCCCCTCCTATCATTCCATGACCACAGACTCATGCCATTTTTTTTTGTTTGTTTATTCCAGTATCTGATGTTTCAGGTCAGATAAAAATGCAAACTCACAAAAGAATCAGTAAAAAATGAAAATGGGAAGAAAATCCCTGACATATAGAATGAAGAGAAAGGGCCATTTTCAGAATTCAGAGTGAGAAAAACAGAGTGTGAAATCTGTTCCAGGGCACAGCCAGAGGGCAGGAGGCTGCCTGAACTGGGCCAGGAGATGGGATTGCTAGGAGGCACTGGGGTGTGGGTTCCAGCAGTAGCGTGCCCCCAAGTAACCTTGGGCTCTGTGGGCAAGGCTGACACGTTCTGTATCAAGGCTGGTGCTGTTCTCTGAAAATCAGGGGCCTCTGCTCTACCCTGCCAAAGCAAGTGCAGTTAAGAAGCCAGAGAGAAAACATCACCAAATTGTTTAGAAACTCTATAAGAAGTGACCTAATATTCTCTTTCTAAAATCTTTTATGTTAAAAAAAGTCCTCAAAACCAAACAACAGCCAGCCTAATACCTCTTATTACTCTCTTTAAAATATTTTTTGAGGATATTCATACTTCCTCAATCAATGAACTGAATCTTGAATATCAGACATGGTGATTTTGCATAATATAAAACAACTATCATTACTACTAATAAATTGTCTTTTTGTTTTGCAGTGCTGGGGTCTGAACCCAGTAATTTGTCTTTAAAATTATTTGAACACTCACAGCTACTATGATATTTGCAGAGTAATTTTTCTATTACATCAATCCCCATCCCACCCCTTCATAGGAGGTAGGTTAAAAATTCCTTTTAAGTGTGCAATCAGAACTCACATTCCTTTTGCTATATAAAGCAGAATCTCAGGTCAGTTTCTACTGAAAAGAATCACAAATATTCAAGCATTTGAAACCCACTGGGGGAAACCTGACTACTTTAATAAACAAAAAATAAATCTCCCTTAACCCTGCTTGAAAATATTTTTTTAAACATACTGAACTAACTAAAATTTTACTAATTAAGGTACCCATGCCCCCCAATCTTCTTTTGAAATCCTACTTAGCAGGTTTAAGGTATTAAGAAGTTTATGTATCATTTGCTCTCATTTTATTAGGAATTAGTTTACTCAGCATTTTTTTTCTTACAAAGAGGCTAGACATAGGAACTGAAAGTGTGAATGGAGAAAGATGAAAGAGGATGGGGTCGTTACCAGGAGGCATTGTTCTTAGTGAGATCTGGATGCTTGGGCTGGGAGGAGGGGGCAGGAGGAGCTGAGGAGAATTACAAAGAAAGGGAAGATGGAAAGGTACCCGAATCAATTTTTTTATTCTACATTTTTTCCCTTAAATTTGAGACTAACAAAATATTCCAAAGGTTCACTGGGCAAATGTATCTCTCTCAACTTCTGGCTATTCCCCATGGCACCTGTGATGTGGTTTAAAGGGTCTAAGTGATTTGGATAATCTTTATCTGATTGTCCTTGCACTTTTTTTTCCATACAGGAAGGGCTTAGAAATTTGTTCTACAGATTGAGCCCCCACTTGGTTTATTAGAACTCCATTTCAGTTACTTTTTGAGTGTCTACAAAAGAATGTATTTTTTTTCCTAAATGGGGTGGGATGGTAACAGCTTTAGCAGAATACATTTCAGACATCCTGCAAAATTTACCCTTCATCGCTAGTTTTCCTTTTGCTCAGTGTACTAAACACACACACACACACACACACACACACACACACACACACGGATCTTCAGATACTTGGGGAATATGTAGAGGGGGATTAGACAGGAGTGGGGTGAACAAGGTGCTGGGGTGCTGGACAAAAAGAGAAATGACCATATTCTTTAGTATATACAGTTTAGGGCTT
The DNA here is from genome assembly GCF_045843805.1 of Urocitellus parryii. Classification (NCBI taxonomy): domain Eukaryota; kingdom Metazoa; phylum Chordata; class Mammalia; order Rodentia; family Sciuridae; genus Urocitellus; species Urocitellus parryii. The sequence continues at coordinate 30,745,800 of NC_135548.1, read as the reverse complement.
CTCCCAGCCCCCAACTACTAAATATAAGAAAGCATGGGAAATCTGCTTTAACTGAGGTATATATAAATAAAAATCCTCCCTACTTTGCAGGCTTATTTCTTTGGAGTGAGCCTTAGTAAGAGGGTGGGGGAAAGGACATTTCTTGATTTTGAAGATCTGTCAAAAACTGGTTATTTTTCTTTTGTTAGGAAGGGATTCCTTGCAGATGTGCTGGAAATACACTAGACTGGGGGGATGCGTTCCCTAGACAGCCTTCTCATGTCATTCACAGAGTTCACACAGCAAGCTCCATTGCTTGCCCTCCACCCTCCATGTTTCTTCCAATCCAACTGGAGCTCTCTTCATTTTTGGTAGTGTTATGGCTTGGATGTGAGATGTCCCCTAGAAGCTCACGTTGAGACAATGAAAGAAGCTTGAAAGAAAAAAATGATTGGGTTATGATGCTCTTAACCCAATCAGTGAATAAACCATCCAATGAGGATTAACTAAGTGGTAACTGAAGACAGGGTGTGGCTACAGGAGGTGGCAACTGGGGGTGTGGCTTTGGGGTTTATATTTTGTATCTAGTGAGTTAGGGTCTCTCTCTCTCTCTCTCTCTCTCTGCTTCTGGATCATCATGTGGGCTACTTCCCTCTGCCATACTCTTCCACCATGATGTTAAGCCTCACCTTGAGCCCTGAGGAATGGAGCCAGCTGCCTATGAACTGAGATCTCTGAAACCATGAACCCCCAAATAAACTTTCCTCCTTTACAATTGTTCCTGTTAGGTCTTTTAGTCACAGCAGAAAAAAAAAAGTTGACTAAAACAGTTTGGTTAAGAACTGTCCTAGCAGCTTCTAAGATAACTACCAGTCATCCTTGCCTCCTGGTGGTCCAGCCCTGGGTAATGCTCCTCCTGTGAGTATGGATTAGACCTAGTGACTTGCACTGAATGAGGAGAATAGGACAAAAGTGATGGGATATGACTTTTGAGGTTAGATTACAAAAAGGCTCTGGCTTCCACATTGCTTGTCCTCTTGCTTGCGTGTTCTGATAAAGCCAGTTTCCATGTTGTGAGCTGTCCTTGGAAAAGACCAGTGCAGCAGAGTCTCAATGAAGTCTCTGTCTGATAACTAGTGGGGGACTGAGGCCCTCAGTCCAACAACCCAGGAACAAGCAATTCTTCCTACAACCACACAAGTGAGCTTTGAAGTAGACCCTCCTCCAGGGAGCCCCTGAAATGACCACAGCTCTCTGAAGGGCCTGAGCAGGAGCACCTGGATAATTCACACAAGCTGAATTCTAACTGTTGTCTAAATGGCAAAGTTTTGGGGAGGCAGCAATGGGTAACTAATACAAGTGTGTATATTGCTTAAGGTATACATTGGGTTATCCTCTGATACTTAATCATATGTTTCCTTGAAAAAAAATGGCTTTACCTTGTAAAATTTCTGCCTTGAATTAGTCACAGAGTTATCCTCATGGTCTGTGGAATAAATGCAATAACTACCTATGGGAAAATATTGTTAATCTCAAAAGAACCTCCTGGGAGTCAATTCAATCTCCATGTTAGTTTTAAAAAACTTGAGAATTTTTAAAAATATATTTTTTCTTTAGCTCTAGTTTCTGATTTTACTAACTAATGTGCCCTAAAGAGGCTATGTCAGGTTACACTAAAGATAAGAAGAATACTAAAAAGTACCTGCCACTAATATCCTTCCCTCTCCCACAAAGTTTTAATGAAAATCTCCTGTAAATAAAAGCAAAGACATCAATGAGATAATAAAAAATTACATGATTTGGCAACAGGTAGTTATAATGGTAGCTTTGTGGCATTGGTTACAAGTGTAGATAATTGTCTCTTCTTGGTGATCAGTGAGTGAAGGCACCCTCTGTGAGGCATCAGAGGAGCAGCAGGATCTCATTTCCAGCAATGATTGGTGTTGTAGATGGTCACCAATTGCCTGTCCTCCTGACCTGCACAAGACCACAACTGCACTCTCAATTCAAGACTATAGAAAAACGTATGTTTCCAGGTGCAAAGTCAAAGTAGAGATCACATCCAAACATTCTCACTTGAGAAAAGCTTTCCCTAGGCACCAACTCAGAATTTACTCTCAGTGAGTGATAGACCATGCAACAAAAATCAAGGTGGCCACCCAGGCCCTATCAGCACCTTGCAGAAGAGATGGCTTATCAGGAAGCTTGAGAAATCAGGGATGTGGCTAGTGCCCTCTCATGGCCACGTGGCAACTAAACCCTTCCCAGAACAAAGCACCTGCAAACTAAGCTAGTTATCAACCCACCTCATCCCCTTCCACATGCCAATCGCAAAGAGCATTTCCTGAGTGAGACTCCAAACCCTGTTTCAGGTCCTGAAGGGAGAAACAGTATGAGCCTCTGCTATCATCCAAGGAGTTGACAAGCAGATGGGGGTCTGCAGCATATATTCACATAACACAAATAAAAACCACAAATAAAATGTGCACTGTGAAGTATCTTGTATTTATCAAAAGACTTTGATGTGTAAAGTCTTTATTACTCTTCTCTCAAAGCCCCTGAGATCAGCATCACAAGGTTATCCCACTCTAGACATAAAGAAAATGAGTCTCAACCTCCTGGCTCTGATTCCGAGTCTCCTTTGGCCTCCCATCAGGTTGAATACAATAGGACTTTTAACACCACCCAGTTCTTCTCCAAGAAGGTTGATCTTTATGTTCTGTCTAAACAGAATTTCACTGGCTTCCAAATAATTCAGCCAGAGGGGCTAGGGAGCATAAGTACCATCATTTTGCTTATCCACAAAATGAGGACAGACCACTAATGTGATGTATGTTTTTAACAAAAGAGGAAGCAGCCATCAATCAAGTCTTCACCCCTGGGATGGCTGGTTATTAAAGTGAAAGAAAACCTGCTGGAGCAGAATAAGTCATCTCCCTCCCCTCTATGTCTCCCCATTAAGACTATCTTGTGGATGTTATAGAAGAATTATAATCACATGTAAGTATCCTGGGAGGCATATATTGGCAGCATCCAGCTCAAAAGTCATGAAGTAAAAAGCATTGCAGTCAGGGAATGTGAAGGTCAAGGGTGCAAGAAAGGCACAGGAGGATAGAACTTCAGATCAAGATGAGCCAAGCTTGAGGAGCATGGGGAAGTTTCCAGACAGATGGGGCTAAGGGGGAGCCAAGTGCTCACCAGACAATGATAGGAGAAGGGAAGGATGAGAAAACTCAAAAGAGTCCAATGAGGTGATTGGAGACATTAATTGAAGAATAGTCCCATGTCCCTACACAGGGAGGTAAAATCCTATAAGCCTGAGCTACAGAGAACAAGTCAGAATTCCTTTATATTCACCTCCTCAAAATGTAAATAGTGACTTTGGGTGTATTCATATGTGTCATCCTTGAGGATATCAACTGGTGCCTTGAGATAACAGAAATACAAATCTATTAATAACATGAAGAAGTGTATCTCCTGCCCACCTGTGAACTGATTGAAGGAATTTCAGAAAAGCAGCTGAACTAGTCTTTGAACTTGGATAAGAGAGAAAGGCTAGCTCAGGTCACTTCCGTTGAAAAAGGGGAAGGATTAAAAAACAAAAAAAAAAGGAACCAACTGCTTACTTTTTTAACTCTAACTACAAAAAAATGAACAGTGGGCTTTGAGATTTTCCCAACGCTAAATTGCATAATTATTACTTTGGGCCTGGGAATCCCTTAGAAACCAATACATCATGAAGTTTAATTCCTCTAATTTTGTCCTAATTGAGTCATAATACTTATATTTCAACAAATAGTTACATAGATCTCAGTTTATACTTGAAAGTTATCAAAAAAGCAGTATGAAGCCCAGGAGGTAAGACTGGGCCATTTTTGGAATTTGTATAACCTTTCAGGTGCTTTAAGCCAGTGGGAAAATTAAATCGATTTTTTTTTTAATTAGTAGAGATCCATGAAATGTAAGCAATTAGTCATTTCTTTCTTTCTTTCTTTCTTTCTTTCTTTCTTTCTTTCTTTCTTTCTTTCTTTTCTTTCTTCTTTTGTTTTAAAGAAAACTATCTTATTTTGGGGCTCGTGTGCTGCTCAGTGGTAGAGAGCATGCTTGTTATATATGAGGCTTGGGGTTCAACCCTCAGCACCAGAAATAAAGCAAAAACAAGTAAAAATTATCTTATGCTGTCAAAACTCAGTCCTTCCAGCTACTCATGGTTCTCTTTATTTTGTGCTGTGGTGTTTGCCTACACCTCCCACTCACATCCACTTTTTCCGCTCAGAAAACCCTGACACAGCATCTCATATTTCACCCAACTTCTGCTGAGAGGGGCCAAGGGCAGCCTGTCTGAGGCCTCAGATCATGGGTCATCCATTAATGGAGAGCTGTTAAAACACCTCTGCTTCAGAGGAGTGTTTGAGTGCCGACCTTTGGGGGCCTCTGTGAAGAACACGGGAACGTTAGAACTAAGGGTGAAAAAGCCCAAAAGCACAGAAGGTCCCCTCCAGCAAACAGCAACACTTCTTTGAAGGCTATTTCATCAGAAGAGAAAAAGCTGGCCAAAAGTTCAAGATAGACTTTGGCAACATGAGTGAAGCCCATTTTCAAAATCAAACAAACAAAAGCCACAAAAAACTAACAAAAGAACTAAAATCAAGGAAAGAAGGCATCTTGAATTTGAGAGTGCTCCTTCTAGTCTGGACAAACCATTTGTCATCACAGTAAAACACAAGCCTGGAGTTGCCTTAATTTCATTACTTATCCATTGTCTCTGCCCCCACTGATCTTAACCCTTAGCCATGTGAAAACAAGATGCCTCATGAATTTTCCCGCCAAATGCTATGTAAAGGATCCATGAAGAAAACGATGCTCATCCCTGCTTAATGGGCTGCAGGGGTTTTAGTTAAAATAGTCATGAATAAGCAGCAGCACTAACACACTGTGGATTCAGATGCAGTAGATATAAATAAGCAGACTGATAAGGGCTGTGAGTTGAGGGACCAGCAAAATAAGTGTACACAGCACCTCCCTCTAACATATTTCACTATTGCTGTGCCCCTGGATTCCAGCAAAATTTTTCACATTCTTTTAGTTTTGTATATGAGGCAGCCATGGTGAATGTGTAAATATGTACACTGAAAAACAGCTCTCATAGGAGATCTCACTGTCAGCACAATGGGATGTATTTCTTGGTCCCCTTCCCCACTGCATCTTTGAAAAACAGTGGGAAACTTACATTGATTTTTTAATTAGTAAAGATACATGAAATCTAAGCAATTAGTCATTAAAAAATTAGTATTTTTTTTTCAAAAACAGTGTTGGACTTACTAATGAAAGAAGGCAGAAGCTGCAGATGAGAATAAAATCTTTCGCAAAATATGACAACTGCCATCTCTTGAAACACTGGAATACTTTTTAGTTTTTCTTGGTCTTTGGCTTCAAAGGCAAAAGATGAAGTGCATTTTCTTCTTTAATAAATCACCACTCCTGTTTTCTAATGAGAAAGGTAGGGAACTGTCTGAATCCAGAAAGTAAGCTAATTGTGCCTCCCAGTGGCTGAATGGTGTACTGAAGCTGTAGCTCTGCAAAGCCTCAGCATAATAATCCTGGGTCATTGGCCTCCCCTCCTGAATTTTTTCATTCTTATAAAAAGAAGTGCTGAATTTTGAAGCAAGACATCATAAATATGGGGATTGTGTCCCCGCCTTATTACTGAGACCAAGTTGCTACTGGCACCAGGAATTCCCTTGTCTTTGTGTTCAGTCCCTGGCTAATTCAAATGGCTAGATTTGATCTGAGCAGTCATTGCTCTTCCTAAGTAAATGGCTTGATTATAAAATTTTGATGGATGAAAGTTCTAAGAACAAGGACTGGGCTTCTGGATTGTCTTATACTTAAGGTAGAGTTCTTAAAACACTTCTTTAAAGAGTTAGGAATTTTTCCAATAAATAAGTGTGCCATAAGTTATTTCATTATAACATTCATAATAGAAAAAGAGCAGAAAGGTCTTAAGAGCCCATCAATACAGGACTTAAAAAATCACAACTGTTCATATAATACAATTGAATGCAGCTATAAAAACGTAGTTTCATGTATTCACATCAAAGTGCTCACACAATATAGTACTCAGTGAAGAAATCAAGATACAGAACAGTGTGAAGATCATGACACATTTATATGGACAGGGAAAAGTGCATGAATATATTGGCTTATATATGCATAGTCCATATCTGAAAGGATGATTAAGAAATTGAAACAAAAAGGCTGTCTCCAATGGTCAAAGTTAGGCTCGAGGTATAAAAGGTGCACTGTTTCCATCTGTTTGGGTCACTATTATTTCCACAGTGTCTATAACAGGGTCTGGCACAATACAGGCACTCAACAGTTGTAAAATAAATGAAGGTATAACATCAACCTCTTTCTCTACATCTATATCCAGAAGCCCCAAACCCCTTGGTTTTATTATGTTAATAAGCATTTGTTTGTGGAAAAGAAGTTTTTATAAACAAACCATTTATACACATATGTGGGTTTTTTCTAAAGAGGAGAATTGAATAGTTGGAAATCAGAAGTGGTAGAGAGAATTTTTCCTCTGTGCACTTTTGCACCTTTCAAATCCTGAACTACTATAACAACAGGCTGTCTATTCCAGAATGAATAAAATTCAAAGAAACAATAAATAATGGATGCCATATACATATGATATATATATATATATATATATATATATATATATATATATATATATATATATTTGGTACTGGGTATTGAACTAAGGGATGCTTAACTGCTGGGCCACATACCCCATCCTTTTAAATATTTTATTTAGAAACAGGATCTCACTGAGTTGCTGAGGGCCTCACTAAGTTGCTGAGGCTAGCTTTGAACTCGCCATCCTTCTGCCTCAGCCTCTGGACCTGCTGGAATGGATTACAGGCATGTGCTATTGCGCCTGGTAACCCAGGCATAATTTTGATGGTGATTTAAAGAGACAGCGCCAAACATATCATAAACTTCTAACCATTAATTAGCAATAACACTTGAGTGCTTATAGCATCTAATGAATATTATGCCATAAAACCACCATCCTCACATGGAGAGGTATGCTGTGGTGTTGTAGGTTCTCAATAGACACATACTTACTCTTTGCCAAATCCACTTTAACTCATGTCCAGGTGTACATTGGGATTGCTTCCCAAACCAGGCAAGTGAAGCAGCAGCTCCTTTCCAATGAGTTTCCAGAGGCCTAAGTCACCTTTGGCTGTGGACCTTTGGATGATGCTATGCAGGACCTTTACCTCTTTCTGGGAGAATGAAAACTTCTCTTTCACGCAGAGAGGGAAACTTTGATTTTTAACAAAGGAGAGTCTGAGATCACCAGAGTGCCACCTCCTGAATTGGAGTCTTTAGGGTAAGACTGAACACTGGAAGTCACAATCACTCTGTCTCCAGCATTGAGAAGATCTATTCTGGATATAGAGTTAGCTGGCCTTAAACTGGGTATCCATTTCCTTGGATAAAATAGAATCCTATTCAAGGATACTCCCTATACCCCAACTCCTGCCTAACCACTTCATCCAGAGTTATTTTGGGTTCATTCCTTCCCTTAGGAATTTTATTCACTAATCATAACTGCCTGCCACTCATTCAAGATCAACTCTTACATCCATCCTATACCATTCTTTTTCACATGTAAACTATAAGTCTGGTAATGTTCCTTAAAATCCCACTGTGAAACAGGAGGCACCTCCATGTTAGGCCAGAGCAGACCTCTCTGGTCTGAGAACGTTCAGTCATATGGGAGGAGGCCTGAAAACAGCTAATTATTCATCAAAGAAATCATGTTCTGACTGATCCGTCTGTTCCCAGCAAGCACAGTCCTCCACAGTGAGTCTGGTAATTGGATAAACAAGACCTCAGAGAATCTCGAGGGCTGGGATGAGTGATGAAATGCACTTTATGTGGCTTTCTTTAATGTAATCACCAGTTAAAGGGATGGCGAGGAGCTTAACAAGCTCATTACAACCTTGGTGCCTGTGATCTCGCATATACCCCCATGGCAGCCACAGGATAAAATGCCCTTGAAGACCTCGCTGGGCCTTGGCCCCCACTCAGTCTTCATTCTGCTCCCACCAGAAGGCAGCTGGCATCTCCATTACCAGCTGTTGATCACACGGAAAATAAGCCAGAAGTTAGTTCAAATGTGTTTGTAAACGAACAACTGGTATTTAAAAAAATCTGTGTGTAGAGACAGGAAGGCCAAACTCAGGCTTGGATAATCCTCTTTATCAACCTAATTTTTTGCAGCTACTTTCAGAATCGCTGTCTTTTTGTATGTGATTTCTCAAAGCCACTTGCCTGAGTCTGTCTCAGGAGACTAGTCTGACCCCATGCCTCAGCTCATGGTGGGGTGGGGCCGGTGGATATGTCCCTGCAGAGGACCAGAGTCCCTGATTCGAGACCTGGTTATTCCTGGGATTAGCACTTTTGCCTTTGGGAGTTGATCTTTTCCTGTGTGAGCAAGTGTTTGTTTTCTGAATGCCCAACTCTTGGGAGTCCTGGCAGTCTGTAACTGAGCTGGGACCTCTCCTTAAGCAGCTTGGCGAGGGTAGAGGCAGGGTCAAGGGTCACACAGGATGCCACTTGAGTCGTGTTCTCTGCAGTACAACATGGTGACCTTGACCAAGGCCACCTGAGGGGGCAGGCGAAGAAAGGAAGCACCTAAAGAAGTGGAAGGAAGGTGAAGCTGAGGGCTCAAAAGCAATTTCAGCTGATCCTGAGCCATTCTCCTCGAGGGTCCATGGCAGATGCTCTTTTAAGGGAGATAGAGGTAACCTGAATTTACTTATGTGGTGTTCAACAGAAACCTCATCAATGTTAAGATTCCTGCACTGTGTGACTCTGGTCACCCTTCCCACTGGAGGCCAGGCAATGTCTTCCATTACAACCATGTGATAGTCTACCTTCCACCCCTACCCCTGTCTAGGGAATTCTGTTTGTTAAAAGTATATTCTTTAATACTTGAATCCTAGGAGTTATTGGTTCAACAGATATATCTGTTTTCTATAAGCTCTGGTAGATCAACTTTTTATAAGTTAGACCATATTTCACATTCATGAGGTGACTCCTCTATGAAACATAGAACCATCCCTGAATTCACTGGCTCCTAAATCTTCATTTTCACGTATTTGATTTCCTATGACCAGACTGAATGGTGCAGACATAGCAATGTTCACAGTGGATGTTGCCCTACATGCCGGGCCCTTAGCATCATGTCCAGAATTCCTCAGGCAAGTCAAATGAAAGCTTTTCTAACAGAAACGGGAATTTTTGAATAGTACTCTCAGCAGAGAGAAGACTTCAAGTCATACCTGTTCTCATAGGGGAATGAGTTTAGAGAGTAGATGCTTAAAAGAGACCTTTATTTTGGGGGAGGGAATAGAAAAGCCACAAAGTTTCAGGTTTTTTGAGTCATGGGGAGATGGTAAGGAATAAAAAGAAAGCAAAATGAACAGAAATAGGAAGGTGAGGTTTCCCAAGGCAAACTTTGTTAACAGACCACTTTTTCCTGGGGAGAGGTGTAGGTGTATGAAAGGGGAGTCTTAGTCTGGTCCTGACTTTCTGTCAAAACCAACCTAATCAGGCCAGGTGTGGTGGCCATGCCTGTAATCCCAGTGGCTCGGGAGGCTGAGGCAGGAGGATCATGAGTTCAAAGCCAGACTCAGCAAGGGTGAGGCACTAAGCAATTGATTGAGACCCTATCTCTAAATAAAATACAAAATAGGGCTGGGGATGTGGCTCAGTGGTTGAGTGTCCCTGAGTTCAATCCCAGGTACCAAAAAGAAAAAACCCAACCTAATCGCCCACTATCAAGCACAGGAGGACTGGAGAAGAAATTAAAAGTTTAACAACATAAGAGGTTAGAACAAGATGATCTCTAAATTCCTTGAAGTTTTCACATAGTAAGATTCTCTTACAACATGAAGAAGAAAACCAAGTCCTTAAATAAGTTATAAAATATGGTGGCCTGGAAGCCAAGGGAAGGGGAGACTGCCAAACTTGAGGGAAGTATTTTCTATCACCCCAAGAATAAAGGCCTGGTTCCCAGTGCAGAGGCCTTGGCCTTTCTACAGTGTTCAGAACAGCTCAAGAACATCACTGTGTGTTTCTGGGTCTGCTTCTCATGACGCCTCGTTGGTCTGCAGCAATCTGTCCAGACGTGTCCTCCTTAGCACTCCTACATTTCTGAGTCTTTCAGTGTACAAATGCATTCCAATCCTGCTGTGATGTAATTAAGGGATAATGTCTGCAGCACAGAGCAAAGAGAGTTATAAATGACTCCCATGGGTGATTAAATGCTGAGGGGAAGCTGGATAACCGGTAGAATTCATTTGGTACAAGTTTATTCCAATGCTACAAGTGTTATTTTCCAATTATAGGATAAGGTTTATAAAAGACACAAACATAGCATCTACCAAGCAAACATTTTCTATCCTTCATCTCCCTCTAGGGAGTGGGAATTGAAAGGACTGCATGCTAAGAATGCTTATCTTATCTAGGAGGAGGTCTTGGGGGCTGAATTGGCATTTAAAGAATGAGGATAGAGAATGAAGAGCTGTGTTAGGATGGATTAACTAGGGCACACACATGTGTAAGGAAGAGCTCTGATTCTTTGTAAGTGTTGTTTGTCTCTCTCACTGTGAGTTTTGATCCCAATGAACCATTCACCTTCTCTTTCTGCGTCTCAATTCTGTGAATCAGGAAATGTGCAGGGGCCTTTGGATGAGGTGAGCTCTGAAGCTTTTTGCATCTGAGTCCCACATATGGAATACAAAGTGCAGATGAGGAACTGGGGAAACAGGAATTCTCTTACACTGATGGCAGGATAGCAAACTGGTGCAATTTTGGAAACAAGCAGTATAAATAAATCCGAAAATGCATGCTAGCAGTGACTCAGCGATTTCACTTTTAGGCATATTCAAACTTTGAAACGTGCACAGTTAAGGACAAAAACTCACTGACAGTGTTGATGAGAATCAAGCATTGGAAAAAAACGCAAATGTCTATCAAGAGTGAAATGGACAAATAAGACATGGCTTCTTCAAACAAAGGAATACCATTCAGCAGTTAAAAGGAGTGACATACTCTGAAATTCTAAAATGCAAGATGTTTAGGAGTTCGCACTGTTTAAATTCATGGCAATCCAACTAACTTAAAAGAAAGAAGACTAACTGAATGTAAGGCATTGAGTCAATAAAATTCATGAGTACATAGTAATAAAAAAGGGAGAAGAAAAAATATTGTTAAGTAAAAAAAAGTGCATGTGGAGTATGAGGTCATTATGTAAATTTTAAGAGAATATAAAAATAATATCATTCACACCAGGTGAGGGGATACACACTTGTAATCCCAGCAACTCAGGAGGCTGAGGCAGGAAGATCACAAGTTCAAAGCCAGAATTAGCAATTTAGCAAGGTGCTAAGCAACTTAGTAAGACTCTGTCTCATAAAAGAGGGTTGGAGATATGGCTCTGTGGTTAAGTACCCCTGGGTTCAATCCCCAGTGCCAGAAAACAAAACAAAACAAAAAACTAACAAAAACAATAAATAAAAACCCTTCAGTAGTCACAGATACATATGCGTGTGTGTGCATGCATGCACATGTGTAAACCAGAGAAAATGGAAGAACACACAAGTGTTCATAATGCTAGTGAAGACTGGGAGGTACGGTAGAAGTCTTCAGTCAGATACTGGGGATAAAGATGCTTCATTTAATCACTATGATTTAATTTTATGTTCTATTTAAAAATTAATAACTCATAAACAATAAAATCTCATTTCTGGATGGTGGAGAAAAGATGGAAAAACTTTTGTGTGTGTGTGTTTAATTCAAAAAAATCTTCTCAAAACAAACAATAAAAGTACATGAACAGGGGCTGGGATTGTGGCTCAGCAGTAGAGCGCTCGCCTAGCACGGGCGGTGCCCGGGTTCAATCCTCAGCACCACATAAAATTAAAAGGTATTGTGTTGTGTCCATCTAACCTAAAAAATAAATATATAATATTTTAAAAAAGTACATGAGCAGCAATGCTTTTGGCAGATGTGTCTTGACAAGAGATCCTTCCCAAATCCCACATGAAGGATCAGGTGGCACCACATGTGACTCTCAGATCCCAAAGCAGCCTGGTCTTTCAGGACCTCAGAGTCCAGTTCCTTGCTCTCCAATAAGGTAGTCACCACATGTTGCTACATAAATTTAAATTCAGACTAAATAAGATTAGATTTTTAGTTCTGACACTGCACTAACCACATTTCAAATACAGAACAGACAAATACTGAATAGTTTAGCAGCTACTGTATCAACCAGCACACATACAGAACATTTCTGTCAGTGCTGTAAATTCTCTTGGGTAGAGCTGGCCTTGAGCTGAAGACCCATCTTTTAGACAAGTCAGACATTGAAGTCATACTGTTTTTTTTTTTTATTTTATGTCCTTGTGCACAGAAGAAAACCAAGTTATTGATTAGTAGAGCCATTTCATTTCTATAATATGAATCTAAATTAGCCACTATAATCTAAATTGCACTTTAGAAACAGTTTCTTGTTAAGGAGAATTACATAAACCATTTTTAGAAAGAGATCTACCAATTATCTATAGTTACATAACCATCACATTTGCTTCCCCCCAAACCTAGGAAGATATGTTGGAGGATGAGAAAAGCATTATCCAAACACAACTCCAGAGGTGGGTGTCACGGTTTTCCAAGAGCCTGTGTTTCTTACCTGTACATGGTATGAGGGACATACACTTCTCGGATTGGAAATTCCAAAATCTCTTTGTGTGGACATGTTCGGTTTTCAGGAAAGAGTTTCACAGGCAGCATTTCAGGAGTCAGACAGCAGTTGATGATCTCTGGAGCTGGAGATATCTCCAGTTTGAGCAAGCCTAGAGAGAGTTCAGCACAGAAATAGTCATGTAAGAGGGATCTAGAAAGACCCAAACCTGCAGACCAACTCAGATTCTTAACTTCAAATGCATGCACCCCACATTGTACTGTATTTCTTTTATGAATATAAGGGTAATTTGTGAGAGTGTGAGAGTTTTGGAGTTCCTAGATAGTTTCCCATAGTTTGAGAAAAAGCATGTCATGACAACTTTTGAGATGAGGTTTCTATAAAATAAAAGGCAAGAAATTGTGATATGACTGAGAATGGATCAGAGGATCTTTAAAGTTCCTTCCATAACTATCACACTATAGTAATGCACAGCTAAGTAACTTTCCTGTATTGCTAGCAACAATTGGTGGTTTTCAAACTGAGTTCCTTGGTACCCCAGGGTGCTGTAGAAATATCTTATGGAATACTGTGCTGACAATAAGGAAAGCGTCTTTACCTTCCCCAAAGCAGTTCACATTTATTTTTTTAAATACTAGGTTTCCTTATAATATTACATAAGATAAAAGAGGCTTCTCTGTTCAAAAAATTATCTGAGAAACCAGATCTAGAATATATTATTTACAGAATCAATTCTTTAATAAATAGAAAACATTAACAAAAATTTGGTCTGCCAAAAATGCAGACCAATTCAGATTCTTTTTTTTTCTTTGTGGTACTAGGGATTGAACCCAGGGCCTTTTGTATGGGAGGCAAGTACTCTACCAACTGAGCTACATCCCCAGCCCCCAGATTCTTAATTTCGAATGCAAGCCTCCCACATCGCAAGTGGAAGATGGTTTTTATAAATCATAGTATCGGACAAAGAATGAATCTAATCACAAGTAGTTTGGGGACAGTTTAAGAGGAAAAAGACAATCCATCCACACCTGGAATTGACTTGACTCTTCTCTGTAAGGATGAAGATCTCTTGTAGTCAGCTAGAAACTTGAATAAGTCTTCATCACTGAGGCGACCTCCCTCCTGCCCAGAGAGAAGGTGGGGTTAGTGGAGATGTGCTGTGGACTCCTGGACTCAGGATATCTGACTGCTGGGGAAGATTTTTACCTTTAAGTTTTATTTTAACAGGTCTTTCATGGAAATTAGGATAACAGGCAACAGGAAATCAACCAGCCTCTTATCAGCCCTGCTGAGGACGGGGGGCTTCTACTGCATTCTAAGGAAGCCTATTTGACCCTTCGGAATCCCAGCCATGAGCTTCTCTCCACACCTTCAATCCATGGATGAGAGTTTTACTCCCTAGTTTACTTTCTTCTTCAGAGATGTGAAGATGGAGAAGGTGTCTTTCCCTCTTTCATTCTTTTCACATTTACCTTGAAAAAGTTTAAGCGTAAGTGCTACCTACCCTCTACGTGCACACCCTGGGGCTGGCACTCTGCTAAAGGATACTCATGTGCATGATGTCTAATCCTTACTACAACCCGTAGCTATGTCAGTCCATTGGAGAACACTCAGACTTAATTGAGTCAAATACCTTGTCACCCAAGGTACTGCAATCAGGAAGGACAGTATCCTGGATAGAAACCCTTTCAGTCCTTTTCTATTTATTTCTACACATGGACCCCCTAAGCATTCCTTCTGCATTTTGGTTTGTTAATACAATACTTTTAAATGCCCTATGAAAACCGCTTGAGCTGTGTAAGATTTTTCCAGAATAGTCAAACAGTCAAACCAAGTCTAAATCAAGTTGCCCTGCCTCCCCAGGGCAAAATATAAATAACATAAAATTTATCATCGTAAGCATTTCTAAGGCACAGTTCAGTTCAGTTGTGGTAAGTACATTTAAATTATCATGCAATCTCCAGACCCCTTTCATCTTGCAAAAACAAAACAAAACAAAACAAAACAAAAAACCCACAAAATGAAACAAAACAAACAAAACCCCTAGAACCCTATATTCCTCAAACAACCACACCCTGTCCCCTTTTCTCAGTCTCTGGCAACCATCATTTTACCTTCTGTCTCTGCATTTGAGAACTCTGGGAAGGTTTTTATTTTTTAGATAGTCTTAATGTTTATTGAACTAACCAAGAGCATCATCTGGAATGGTCACTCTCTATAAGCAAGAAGGAGTCCTGGCAAGTTTGCACATGGAACAGAGATGAAGAGGACAGCTAAGCCAGGAGACCTGGACACCAGTGGGGAAATGACATGTTGGCCAGACTTTCTTCAAAGCCTATTAACTGCACCGACCAAGACAGTTCAAATAGGATAGTTTGTATGAACAGAAACAAATCTACCTCTCAATTGACATAGCTAGCACTCAGAGCATGTACCATAATCTAGCTTTCACATCCCTTGTGTCATAGAACTGTCCCAACCACTGGGTGAAGCAAGCACCATCGTCTCTGTTCTGTACATAATGAAACTGAGGCTTGGTGAGGTTAAATGGTGGCTCTCTTAATCACTACCTGGATTCCTCCTTAGGGCACCAGCACTCATACCACTGCCTGGACAAATCCAGATCCACTGTAACAAAGATACCTGCTTGAAAAAGCTGTTAATGGTCATGGGGGTGGTTTTGAAGTTGGGTCCAACTCCATTTTCCTCCAAGGAGAGGGCTGGTTCAGAAAGCCTCCTAGATTGGGACAAATTCCTCCGATCACCTGCAGAGCTTCTCCCTTTAAAGCAAAACAACTGTCATTTGAAAGTGTACCTTTCTGTTTCCATACACAGCAGTCATGAATTCTCCCATATCTTAACATCTTAAGATAGGTTGAAAGCCTTTGAACATGGCCATTCTTGTTTTGAATAAAATTTTCCCTCTGTGGGCCCCCACTTTTCTTAGTCCTCATGTTGGATAAGAATGGAGAGGCCATGAGCAGCCCTGGGCCCCTCTCACATGAGACTGGGTAGGCCAGATGCCACCAGCAAAAATCCAGAGCTGCAACCAGAACAGGATCTCCTGGTAAGCTTTATTTAGTCAGGACACAGTTTGCTTTTGTTTTATTTTTACATTTGCATTCCACTGGGGAAGGCAAGTACTTAAATATCCCTGAATGCATTTGGGACTGTGACCCAAACATGCTGGGGTCAGCCTGAGTACATTCTGGATCCAGCTTGCCTCTCTCATGTGGACTAGGCAAGAGAACTCAGTTTCTGCCTCCGTTGTTGACCTTTGTGATGAGGATGAGACAGGGTCAAGATCCTGGAATTCTGTCTAGTTTTCTCTCTCCTTTGTGAATTCAGTTGGAAATAATCTTGTGGCTTTTACAATGCAAAACTCAGGGGTTCTGTTGTATACAGTCAAATTACTTAGAATTCTAATAGTTCCAATTCTTGCCTTTGAATATTTTCTTATCTATTTCCAACTCTCTTGCTGAAGTACAGTTTCTTGCTAGCACTATCCATGTAAATTCCATACAATACACTGCATCTTGGGTTGCCTGGTAGTCAGGTTAATTTACCCTTGACCTTTGATCACTGAGGTCTCAACAAGCCCTGGGCTAAACTACCTGATGGAGCCCTCTAAGCTCCCCATGTAACACTTTCAAATAAGGCTATCCTTTATACTTAAAAAAGGGTATACATAGAAGTTGGTGTTAAAAATTGTGGTGTGGGATCAGAATGTAGTCAAATGAGGTTTATTATCAACAAATTAGAAGTAAACCAGGAGTTAACTAGAATTTATGCAACAGCAACTTCAGAAGAAAAGCATCAATAACAAATACCCTTTCTTCCACTCCCTGGTAAACAGCAGAGCTAAGGAATGCATAAAGAATTTGAAGGTAGACTTAAATATTTGCTGAATTCAAAGGCATTTAGGAAAACAGAAACCCTGACACAGGTGGTGGGGGGCAGGGTGGTGGTGCCCACTTGAAAATTTTAAAATCACTTGGACAGCTCCATGTATAAACTGTAGGACATTAATTGTTCATCAAAGGGGAAGTGATGAAAAAGAGAGAAATTAATAAAGTGAATTGGAACAGTAACTAGATATTCTTTTAGCGTCCATTCTTTCATTGCACTTGGCAAAATAAACTAAAAAACTGGAAATTTTGCTGTGAAACCTGAGTTTTGCTTTTCAAAGCAAAGCCTTTGTAATAGTGGCTGTTTCTATATCCAGGAGCCACGTGTGGTGTCTTTAACACACTATGGATTATTACTATATTTTTTGTTATTTTCCACAATTTTTATTGTTTGAGAGGGAGTGACTACTAAAAATTAATCTTTTGAAATGTTAAAAAAATCCAGAAAATTCCAACCAAAATTCTTAATGTGAGAGTATACCTAAGCTCCATAAATTTGTTCATGGCAATTGTTTTGAGGATCCCTGTCCAATCAAACATATGCAATTCCAGCAGGCTAGTTTTACATTCTATTTATTTCTTTCCTCCTTCCTGTCTCGGACACCTTCCTGCTCTCTTAAGCCTCACTATTAAGCATTGACCTCAGAGTCAGTACACTGGGGATCCCTTCCCATCTTACAACAGATGAAAATCTTACCAACTGTGGGCTCCACATCAGTTACCTCCCTATCAAGGGTGGAGACATTGAAGATGCTGGCTAAGTTCACAGGAGCCCAGGCAAACGGCATCCGGTATTTCCCTAAACGTTGGCAGAAGGATTCAGCTTGCAGTTTCAGTTTTTCAATTTTATCTTTACTCTAGAGGAAAATGGAAAGAGATGAGCTGAAACAAACAGTATGGCACCAGCAGCAAGTCAACTACTTCTAACATGAATATGCCACCCATCTGCAAACCCCAACTCCACTGACTAGAGAGTGAATCAGCAGAAAATATCAACTTGCACCAGAAGTCTAGCTGATCAGAAAACAATGATTATAGGAGGAGGTTGAAGCAGGCTATAAGTAAACTGTAACTTCTACTATAAAAGAAATGTCCAAGGATTAATATACCAGTGAATCCACAAGCGCTTCTTTCAGATCTAGTTGTATGACCTAGTTCTCATGAGAGAAAATTGGGATAAAAATTTAATCCATCATCTACCAAGATCCCCCAAAGATTTTTTTTTAAACAAAAGTTGCCTTGGAAAACTTCAATAAGAATAAATATTGCCAACAACTTCTTCATTAAGTTGACAAGACTTCCAGTGTGTTCTTTTCAAGTTCAGATTGAATGATAAATGGAAAAAAAAAGAAGTGTTTTGAGTTCAATCAATTTATTTCAAAGGTATTAGTCTGATTAGGGAAGTTTTCTTCTAGAAAGGTCAGGTTTAAAAAATCATTTGGAGAACTTTTGTAAGTTGGTGCTTAATGGCCTGGGACCTGTAATTTACTATTTAATTTATGATGCACAGTAGTCACAGCCAATTACCAGTTATTGATACTGGAAAGGACAATGATCCATGGTGTTGAGAAAGGTCAGGAGATCTCTAGTACTGTTTAATTTTATGGGGTCTCCAGAGCCCTCCCAATCATCTGTGTCAGAGCCTCAGAAGCAAGATGATTGGATATGGTTTTTGCCCTGGCCAAATTTTACAGTCTTACGATGGGATGGTGCATGTCATTTTTTGTGAGTTCAATAATTTATTACTTTTAAAGATTATCATCAATAATAGATTCTCTTTCTTCTTTTGTTTAAATACAATTTATTAGTGTTTCATATGGGGACATATTATAGGCTAGACCACATGAACTATTTTGTGGAACACCTCTGTAAATATCTTCTAATCCTAAGATTTAATCATTTACCAATAATCAAATCATCATACCTTTCCTCCATCACTTTCTTTTATAACCATGTAGGGTTCTGCACAGTCAGCAATCTCTCCCTGTTGAAGGACTTTTTCAACCTACCAATAAGAATAATATTAAAACAAGTGAGTGAATTATATCCACATAGTGGAATCTCTGCAGCCATCAAAATCATGCTCAAGCTGGGCAAAGTGGCACACGCCTGTAATCCCAGTGGCTCCAGAGGTTGAGGCAGGATTGCAAATTCAAAGCCAGCCTTAGCAACTTAGTAAGGCCCTAAGCAATTCAGTGAGACCCTGTCTCTAAATAAAATATACAAAAATGTCTGGAGATGTGACTCAGTGGTTAAGTGTCCCTGGGTTAAATCCTTTGTACCAAAACCAAACCAAAACAAAACAAAAACCCCACAACACCCCCAAAACCCCCAAACCAAAAACCAAAATGAAAACATGTTCAATGGCATAGGGTGCCCATAATATATGTTTTCTGATTTAAAAAAACTAATGTGAAGTATACCACACAGTTTTGTAAAAAAGTCAAGAAGACATGTTAAAAGGATGATAGTAGGAATACAGCAAATGTTAACAGTGGTTATCTTTGTATGGTGGGATTATGTGTGATTCTTATTTTCTTCCTATTGCTGATATGTAGTTTCTATTTTTAAACCATAAACATGTATTATATCCATAATAAAAATGCAATAAAAGTTATTTATAAAACAAAACCCATGAGACATATGTAGGAAGTGAAAAGCTCATTTTCTTTATTATGGCTAACAAAGTAAAAAAGAAATATGGTTTCCATAAAAGTCAAGTTGGGGACTATCACCTTCCACAAAATGAATAAATGAACAGAATAAATTATCTGTAATTGTGTCCCTTGTGTTTCCTATTAGGGCTACTTCTTTGGATTTAGCAGACTTGTAAAGAAAGTCAAAAACTGTAGATGTGCAGCTTCTCAATTTGCTAGCTGGATGGGAGATGAATGAATGCTATAACTGTCCAGCACCTTCCATTTTGTTTCAGGTGAAGGAACTAGTGGGAGGTGCCATAAATCTGGGCACTATGTTTAGGAAAAGGAAAAGGAGAAATTTGAAATTTTCTAATTCTCTGTGCAAAGAAAATTTAACTTTGATGTTGATGAGAAAAACAAGTGGATTTAGGCCCATTAACTTGAGCCATTAGTTGAGATGTCCTTGAAGAAGAAATTTAGGTCAACATATTCCATAGACACATGATTTTAATAGGCAAGCTCAGTTAAGCACAAAGTATTTAAACCAGCATACCCTACTGATGGAGAGAGCATTAATGGGGTTTCAAAGGAAGTGGCATAATGCAGCTCAATAGACACCTGTTTCAGGAAGCATAGAAGAATGTAAAAACCTTTCTTATTCTCACAGCTTGAAGGAAAGGTTGGTCCGATGAGGGATGTACCACATTGGAAACACAAATAGTAATTGAGCTAGAAACTGACTTGTGTTCCTGTTTATCCAAATTCCTTCATTCATTCAAAAAACATTTATGGTGATAGCTACTGGGGAGATTAAGTGGTGAACATAATAAATATGGTCCTCATTCTCTTGAAGCTCATAGACAGGAACTTGTACAATAAATGAGAAGGAAGCTAATCTTTTCCATGAAGTCAATGATTAAAAACATGCTCTTTAAAATAAACTTTGAACATAAGATTATGAATATTTTAATCAGGATCCTGAGGCAAGGATGGGGAATGCCCTGGCTTTATTTGAAACCCATGGCAAAGGGATCACCAGAATCTGGAAGCAGAAAAGTCCAGATTCAACCAGAGCAGGAGGTACTATCCCTTGACAATACTGGGCAAGGGAGACTCCAAGTACTTCATGAGAAGGAACCACAAGGTGATACAATACCCATGGTAAGGTCCTTTATGATTGATGTGTAAAAGTATATGTCGTGAAATGCATGAGTCCTCACAACCATGGGAGCTAGGGCAAAGGAGCATATTAGAATAATGAGGGGCTGTTTTTTTCAGTGTTGGAGATCAAACCCAGGGCCATATGCATGTTAGATTAGCACTCTCCCTCTGAGTCACAACCTCAGACCCATCTGGGACTTTTAAAGTAGAGAGGCTTCCTTCATCTCTGTTCAGTCTGATTTGTATATTTTAAAACAATTCTTAGAAAGCTTAAGGTTAATCTTTATATGTGAAATGACCTCCTAAAGTCATAGCATATTAATACTTGAACAAGGTGACTGTACCTAAAATATGGTTAAAATCCTGTTATTCATCTTGAGACTAAAAATACGATAGAAAGAAGCCCCTCTTTATCAAATGATGCCTACCTGTATGAGCTAAGTATTACAACAGCATTTACTACATATTTAGGAGAAAAGCAGCAATGATAAATGCTAAAGATAAATAGAAAGCAAACTAGGCATTGTCTTGCTATATATATTTAAATTTCACAATTATATCCAGATAATTTAAAGTATGTTTGTTATTGCCAAATGAATACATTTATACATTTCAAAGTTTGGGAACACATTTTGTTATTGATAGTAATCAAAAGATATTACCACAGTTATTTGGTAACCTACTATGGATCAATCAAAATAAAGTCATCTGTTAAGAAGTAAGTTTGAAATACAATTTTACTCCATAAAACTGGTGTTGGTTTTATTGGTTTCCTAGATCAAGAGACAACTGTGAATTTGTAGGACAGCCATAGTGTAATTTAAGCTAAATGTTCTGAATCTCTAAGTAATACTACAATGGAAAGGACATGTTTGACAACTATAGATGTGTCTTTTTAGCAACATTTTTTTAACCATACTTTCCACAAGCTTAATCAGGTTCCCTTCAAACTTTAGATTATTCCCATCTTTCATAGTTTTTGTAAAATGGTGTCAAGAAAGTAACTTCTAAGTTATCTGAATTATTTGGAATCTATATGCTACTACCACAAGATCCTGGGCAAATCGTTGGGATTATGGGCATAAGATACTGAGCTAAATTGAAAATGTTCTAAACGCAGAAGGCTGAATGTATACGAAATCAGATACCGGGATTTGCTGTTTTTATTTGTTTTACAGTCTTGGTGTAGAGTCAATAAGTCCAATTGTTTGGCTTGAGGTTAGTTAAATACCCACTGCTGTTGAATTCTATCCAATTGTGTTGGTATGTGGCAAAAGTCTATGGTTTTCTTACATCAGCCAAGAGTACAGCATAGAATGGAAGGTTCTAGCTGCAATGGCCCCACAGATTTTGATTCTCCATAGGCACAGTATGTGGGATGGTGATAGAAATGGAGAGTGAAAGTTGAAAATCACAGTCCCTTACCTCAGTCTGTCAGAGATTGAACTTGGAAACATTTAGCTGATGGTTTCTGAGAAAACATGAACATTGTGAGGAAACTACAAGAAAGATGTTGTTCCTTTCTCCCACAGCAAAGTTCACATTCTTTAGTTAGGAGGAAGGACAAGGCTTTAATATGAAGTTACAACTACTCACTGAGGTCACTGTGATCATTTCCACTTGGCAGATGTATCTCAGAAAGTTTAGGTATTTGTCAGTCATGTATCTACATGACTGTAGGACTCCAAAAAACCCAAGACTTTCTAGTATTCAAAACAGAATTTATGGACTGGAATGTAGCTCAGTTGGTAGATAACTTGCTTAGCATGTACAAGGCCCTGGGTTCAATCCCTAGTACTGTGAAAACAAAACAGCCAAACAGACTTTACTGATAAGGCAAAAGGAGCAAGTTGAGAAGGAAACAATTCAAATCCCATGAAGGACATGTAGACATATTCTGTCATTTCACCCCACACACAGGCTGGGAATAAAGCAATAATGGGAACATTAGCATGTGCATATCACATTGTGCTTAACTACCTTGACTACCAGGTAGATGTCTGAGGATGGGTAGGTGACTGAGAAGACTGCAGATCTTGCCTGACTCGATGGGTCAACTGAGGGTGTATGAGCTCGCAGAAATCCTCTAAACTGGTCAGAGTTCAGGTCACAGTGGAAATTTTCTGAGATCTGTAAATAAGCAGTAGAGAGAAAAACAAGTTAGACCTGCTGGATTCCTTATCTAAACATGTTAAAACAGTGAAAAAGTCACAGGGGAATTTCACTAAAAAGGGAAGGGTAAGGGCTGGGGTTGTGGCTTTGTGGTAGAGTGCTTGCCTTGCACAGATGAGGCACTGGGTTCAATCCTCAGCACCATATAAAAAATAAATAAACACAAAATAACAAGAGATCCACACCAAAACACATTATAATGAAAATACCTAGCATACAGGCTAAGGATAGAGTCTTAAAGCCACAAGAGAGAGGAATCAGATCACATACGGGGGAGACCAATTCATACCTCAGCAGATTTTTCAACCCAGACCCTCAAAGTCAGGAGATCCCAGAACAGTATATACCAAACTCTGAAAGAAAATGGATTCCAACCAAGAAGCTTATATCCAGCAAAATTAAGCTTTGGATTTGATGATGAAATAAAAACCTTACATGATAAAAGTTAAAATTTTTAAATTAGAAAGCCTGCACTACAGAACACCTTTGATAAAATATTTCATGAAGACTAATTGAAAAACAACAATGAAAGTCAGCAAGAGGAGGTATTACACTAAAGGAAAAAACTAATCAAAGAAGAAACCAAGTCAAATTAAATACCAAAAATAAACAAAAATGGCTAGAAATACAAATCATGTCTCAATAATATTCCTGAATGTTAATGGCTTAAACTCATCAATTGAAAGACATAGAGTAGAAGACTGGATTTAAAAAAAAAGACCCAACAATATGCTGCCTTCAAGAGACTCATCTCATAGGAAAAGACATCCACAGACTGAAGATGAAAGGTTGGAAAAAATCATACTACTCACATGAACTGTGGAAGCAAGCAGGGGTTTCCATCCTCATATCAAATAAAGTAGACTTCAAGCCAAAGTTAATCAAAAGAGATAAAGAAGGATATTTCATACTGCTTAAGGGAACCATTCATCAACAAGACATAGCAATAATGAATACATATGACCTAAACAATGGAGTGTCTATGTTCATCACACAAACTCTTCTCAAGTTCAAGAGTCAAATAGATCACAACACAATAATTCTGGGTGACTTTAACACACATCTTTCACCAATTAATAGAGCTTCCAAATAAAAACTGAACAATACAATTACAATTGTAATACAATCAACAACTTAGACTTAACTGACATATATAGACTATTTCATCCTTCAATGAGATAATATACTTTCTTCTCAGCAGCACATGGATCCTTCTATAAAATAGACCATAAAGCAACTCTTAGCAAATATAAAAATAGATATACTATCCTTCATTCTATCAGATCATAATGGAATGAAATTAGAAATCAATGATAAAATAAAAATTAAAAGCTACTCCAACACAAGGAGATGAAATAATATGCTACTGAATGAACAATGAGTTGCAAAAGACATCAAGGAGGAGATTAAAAAATTCTTAGAGGTGATGAGAACACAGATACAACATATTGAAATCTCTGGGACACTATGAAGGCAGTACTAAGAGGAAAGTTTATTGTATGGAGTTAAGTCCTTAAAAGAATAAAAAGTCAACAAATAAATGACTTAACATTACATCTCAAAGCTCTTGAAAAAGAAGAACAAATCAACACCAAAAGCAGTAGAAGACAAGAAATAATTATAAACAGAGCTAAAATCAATGAAATTGAAACAAAATAAACAATTAAAAAATTTGACAGAATGAAAAGTTGGTTCTTTGAAAAAATAAATATAATTGACAGACCCTTAGCCATGCTAATGAAGAGAAGGAGAAAGAAAACTCAAATTACTAACATACATGATGAAAAAGGAAATATAACAAAAATACTACAGAAATACGGAAGATAATTAGAAATTATTTTGAAAACTTGTATTCCAATAAAATAGGAAATATCAAAGGCATCAACAAGTTTCTAGAGTCATGATTTGCCCAAATTGAATCAGGATGATATACACAATTTAAATAGATCAATTTCAAGTGATGAAATAGAAGATGTCATCAGAAGCCTACCAAGCAAGAAAAGCCCAGGACTGGATGGATACACAGCCGAGTTCTACAGGACCTTTAAGGAAGAACTAATACCAATACTCTTCAATTTATTTCAGGAAACAGAGAAAGAGGGAACACTTCTAAACTCAGTCTATGAGGCCAATATCACCCTGATTCCAAAACCAGGCAAAGACACATCCAAGAAAGAAAACTTTAGACCAATATCTTTAATGAACATAGATGCAAAAATTCTCAATAAAATTCTGGCAAATTGAATACAAAAACACATCAAAAAGATAATGCACTATGATCAAGTGGGGTTCATCCCAGAGATGCAAGTTTTGTTCAACATATAGAAATCAATAAATGAAATTCATCACATCTATAAACTTAAAGATAAAAACCACATGACCGTCTCAATAGATGCAGAAAAGGCATTTGACAAAATACAACACCGTTTCATGTTCAGAACACTAGAAAGACTAGGGATAACAGGAACATATCTCAACATCATAAAAGCTAACTATGCCAAGCCCCAGGCCAACATCATTGTAAACAGAGAAAAGTTGAAAGCATTCCCTCTAAAAACTGAAACAAGACAGGGATGCCCTCTTTAACCACTTCTAGTTATTATAGTTCTTGAAACACTGGCCAGAACAGTTAGATAGATGAAAGAAATTAAAGGGATATGGATAGGTAAAGAAGAACTCAAATTAGCACTATTTGCTGACAATATGATTCCACCAGAAAACTTCTAGAACTAGTAAATGAATTCAGCAAAGTAGCAGGATACAAAATCAACAGCCATAAATCAAAGGCATTTTTGTATATCAGTGACAAATTCTCTGAAAGGGAAATGAGGATTTACAATAGCCTCAAAATAAATAAAATACTTGGGAATCAACTTAATGAAAGAGGTGAAAGGCTTCTACAAGAAAAACTATAGAACACTAAAGAAAGAAATTAAAGAAGACCTTAGAAGATGGAAAGATCAACCTTGTTCTTGGATAGGCAGAATTAAAATTGTCAAAATGACTATACTACCAAAAGCACTATATAGATTTAATGCAATTCCAAACAAAATCCCAATGACATTTCTCATAGTAATAGAAAAAAAAAGTCATGAAATTCATCTGGAAAAATAGGAGACCCAGAATAAATAAAGCAATCCTTAGCAAGAAGAGTGAAGCAGGTGGCATCACTATCCTGGACCTTAAATTATACTACAGAGCAATAGTAACAAAAAAAGCATGGTATTGGCACCAAAATAGACTTGTAGAACAATGGTACAGAAGAGAGGACACAGAGACTAACGCACATAATTAGAGTTGCCTTATATTAGACAAAGATGCCAAAAACATACATTGGAGGAAAGACAGCCTCTTCAACAAATGTTGCTGGGAAAACTGGAAATCCATATGCAACAAAATGAAATTAAACCCCTATCTCTCACCATGCAAAACTCAAAATGAATCTAGGACCTAGGAATTAAACCAGAAGAAAAAGTAGGTCCAAATCTCCATCATGTTGGATGAGGCCCCGACTTCCTTAATAAGACTCCTATAGTGCAAGAATTAATACAAAAATAAATAAATGGGATGGATTCAAACTAAAAAGTTTCTTCTCAGCAAAAGAAATAATCAGTGAAGTGAATAGACAGCTTACAGAATGGGAGAAAATTTTTACCATATGCACTATTAGATAGAGCACTAATCTCTAGGATATATAAATAACTCAAATATATTAACACCAAAAAAAAAAAACCCAATCAATAAATGGGCCAAGGAACTGAACAGATACTTCTCAAAATAAGATGTACAATTGATAAACAGATATATGAAAAAATGTTCAACATCTCTAGCAATTAGAGAAATGGAAATCAAAACTACTCTAAGATTTCATCTCACTCCAGTCAGAATGGCAGCTATTAAGAATACAAACAACAATAAGTGTTGTCGAGGATGTGGGGAAAAAGGCACACTCATACACTGCTGGTGGTACTGCAAATTGGTACAGCCAATATGGAAAGCAGTATGGAGAATCCTTGGAAAACTGGGAATAGAACCACCATTTGACCCAGCTGTCCCCTCCTTGATCTATACCCAAAGGATTTAAAAACAGCATCCTACAGGGACACAGCCACATCAATAACTATAGCCTCCAAATTCACAATAACTAAACTGTGGAACTAATCTAGATGCCCTTCAGTAGATGAATGGATAAAGAAAATGTGGTATATGTACACAATGGAATACTAGTCAGAATTAAAAGAGAACAAAATTATGGCATTTGCAGGTAAATGGATAGAGTTGGAGAATATAATGCTAAGTGAGGTTATCTAATCCCCAAAAGCCAAGTGTCAAATGTTTTTTTTTTTCTGATTTAAGGATGCTGATTTATGATGTGGTTGGTGCGGGCATGGGAGGATTAGATGAACTCTAGGTAGGATGAAGGGGAGGCAGAGAAAGGGAAGGGGCACAGAGGTAGGAAAGACGTGGAATGACATGGACATCATTACCTTAAGTACATGTATGAAGACATGAATGAATGGTGGACTCTACTTTGTGTACAACTAGAGATATGAAAAATTGTGCTCTACATGTGTAATATGAATTGTAATGTATTCTGCTGTCATATATGACAAAATAAATAAATAAATAAAGGTATCGTGTCCATCTACAAGTTTTGGCACCAGGGATTGAACTCAGGGGCACTCAACCACTAAGCCACCTCCCCAGCCCTATTTTGTATTTTATTTAGAGACAGGGTCTCACTGAGTTGCTAAGCACCTCGCTGTTGCTGAGGCTGGCTTTGAACTTGCGATCCTCCTGCCTCAGCCTCCTGAGCTCCTGGGATTATAGGCGTGTGCCACTGTGCCTGGTTTGGAAAATTTTAAATATATACAAAAGTTAAGAGACTAATACAATGAATCATCATTTACCTCATATGGATTCAACAATTTCAATGAATAGTTAGCCTGGTTTCATCTATACTCCCCCACTCAATACTAGAAGAAAGTTCCCAAACATCACATGATTTCACCTGTCAGTATTTCAGTAAATATCTCTAAAAAGTAAGGACTTTTGAAAACATAACAGTAATACCATTATTACTCCTAAAAAATTAACAATAATTTCTTACTGCCACTAAATATTTTGTCAGTTTAAAATTCTCCATCTCAATTTGTTAAATTAGGATCCAAACAAGGCTCCTTATAACATTTGGGTGATATATTTCCCAAATTTCTTCTTTATGAATTTCTTGAGCCTTCCCAGTTGTCTGAAATAGGAGTTAATTCACACACACACACATACAAGAAGAAGGAGGAGGAGGAGGAGGAGGAGGAGGAGGAGGAGGAGGAGGAGGAGAGGAGGAGGAAGAAGAAAGAGGAAATAGGAAGCTCTAGTGAATACTTGTTGTTTTTATTATCTTAGGAAATACATACAAATAAAGAGAGGATTCAGGGGAGAAAGTATGAGAGAGATGATATTCTTTCCCTTACAGACTCAGTGAACCCTGAGGCCAACTCCACAGTTGCTGACCTTTGATCTTGTTATGTGAGTCAATGAGTATTTCTCCCCCCACACTTTTTAACCCCCAAATTGGGTTTTAGTTGGGAACCAAAAGAGTGTCACTTGTAACCAAGAGTCCTTCCTAAGCAAACTCTTTTTCTGTTATTTGGAGTGTGGTGGTGTCTTCCTTAAAAATCAACCCATAAGATGCTTTTCCTAGGGACTGTGAATCAGGGACAGAACTCACATGGCAAAGTTTGGTGGCTGAATTCTACTTTGGTTTCTCCTACTGACTTAGTCAAAATTTGGATCTAATACTTCACCTCTTCTAACTTTTATTTCCAGGAAATAAAATAATGATGATATAGAATAATGTCATTAATGTATTATTTTTAAAAAATCAACATTTATAATCCTTTCAGATTAGGCAGAGACTCACCTCAATTCCACAGGACTTTCTTTGTATAAAGTACAAATTATAAGTACAAAGGCGATTTCTGTAAGAACAGCTTCAAAATTTTAAAAGTGCTGGTACAGAGGCCATCAAGCATTTTAGCCCTACAAATTTACAAATAGTTGGTCGGCTAATTATAAAGCATTCCTATTTACTCAAGAAAAGCAGCCATTTAGGAACTTGGCTAGATTATAACTTTCAGTAGCATCTGAGTTTCCGGACCATAAAACAAAGTTCCTTCAGAGGCAATTTATGTTTCATTGTTTTGGTCAGTTCAGACTGGGCATCCCCCCATTTAGTCCACCAGGGGGACTTGAATTAGCTAATGTCCTACTGTCCCTGTTCTAATCCTTTGGTTTCCTTTCTCTCTTTTGGTGTCCACTTTAGCTTTCTTTATTACATGTTAGCA
Organism: Urocitellus parryii; assembly: GCF_045843805.1. NCBI lineage: Eukaryota > Metazoa > Chordata > Mammalia > Rodentia > Sciuridae > Urocitellus > Urocitellus parryii. The sequence goes on along the minus strand of NC_135548.1, from coordinate 30,716,807 downwards.
TCTCCACGGAAATGGGAGGAAAAAGAAAGAAGTAGAGGTCAAATCAGTCAGATTTACTATTTCTTGACAAATACGGCAAAGAATTTTAATGTAGACAGAAACTAAAAAGTTGGAAGATATGATTTTTAAAATGCCATCTTTAAATTTCAGTTATATGTGCTAATATAATAGGTAGCATATGCAAGCACACAAACCTGTGATGTGGAGGCAGCATGTGAGGTCCCTGTTTTAAAATTTAGTTGACTTGCTGAATCTTTTTTTTTAAAACATATATATATTTTTAGTTGTAGATGGTCACAATATCTTTATTTTATTTATATGTGGTGCTGAGGGTCGAACTCAGTGCCTCACACATGCAAGACAAGCACTCTACCACTGGGCTATAATCCCAGCCTGACTTGCTGAATCTTGAATAAATTGTTCAACCTCTTTGATTCTCACTTTCTAATCTAAATGGAGATGATAATATTAAACATATTATTCCTATTAGTGTACTTTTTGTTTTTTCACTTTTGCAATGCTGGGGATTGAACCCAGGGGTCTCATGCATGCTAGAAAAATATTCTATCACTAAGTTACATTCTCAACCCATATGTACTTGCTTTTTAAGTTGATAATAATTGTGTATATTCATGTGAAGTTTGATTTATGTATATACTCTAGGAAGATTAAACCAAGTTAATTACATATCAATTCCCTTACCAATTAGTCTTTTCTTTTTTTGAGAAATGTTTAAATTATTCTTTTGGCAATTTAAAGATACACAATATATTATCATTAAATGTGGTCACTATAGTGTAACAGATCACTAAAACTTAGTCCTCTAGTCTAACTGAAAGTTTGTACCTTTCCATAAACATTTTTACTCCTACCCACTGCCCACTGATTAGTACCTTTCTACTCTCTGTTTCTATGAAGTAGACATTTTTGGATTCCACATATAGGTGAGGTATTTAACTTCATTTTAATTCTTTGAGAAAGGGTCTCACTATGGTGTCCAGGTTAGCCTCAAGTGACCTCCTGCCTCAGCCTCCTGAGTGGTTGGGACTATAGGTATGTTAATTTATTTTTCTAATCTGCCTCATTCAGAAGAGGATTTGAGGCTGCAGATAAAACTGCAAATAAAATAATTAGATGAGAAAACGAAGTGGTTAGAAAATAAGAACAAGAAAATAAAGGTAAAGGAACTTCAGGACTCCAATAACGAAGCTGTCATGGTTGGTAGAGGTGAACAGGAACTCTCAGTGAGGAACTCTTAGTGACGAACTCGGGAGATGCACACCCCACTGATCATGCACACTGTCTCAGGATGCACAAATCTTTGCCTGAGGGCTTGAGGCCTATTCCCTCTCCCTAGCTCCTTGAGGAGAGGTGCTGGATGGTCAATGTCCTCAATAATATTTCCATATTACAATGTTGTACCTAATGACTGCTGTTTCCTGAACTGTCCTTTTTGCTGACCAATGGTAAGGACATCAAAAGGTGAGTCAGCAAACAATTCCCAGGGTGGGGGGGGCATCACAGGGGGTGAGAATTAGGCTTCCTGATATTCTTGCTTGACCCGAAGTCCAAATTTCAAATATAAGTATATGGCATATCTTTTTTTAATGAAAAAATCTCTTCAAATCTTACTTCTTGCAACTGAAATTTTAATAAAATTTGAATAGCAAAGATATAGCAGGAATCTATTCTGCAAAGACCCAACAGTGTAGATAAGCTGATACACAGAAGGGAAGGCCAAAAGCCCTCTATAATACAAAGAGCCCAAGCAGACACAAGGTTTGAATAATGGCCACTTTCATCCCTTCCAAAGTATCCCAGCAAGTGACTGCAGGCAAGGTCTAAATTATCCAGTTGTCACAGGTCAGCTTCAATAAAGAAAGAGGTGGACAAGCAAGATCCTAAAATTCCATATACTGGGCACATGGCTGTGATTATCTTAGCCTGAAATTATTTCAAAGCAGGTCTCTCCAGTTGTACAAAAGGACCAATAAAATAATGTTAAGGAAACACTAAAGAACATCAATATTTAATAATATGTATCCTTAAAAAACTGGATGATTTGACTCTGAGTAGGGTTGCTCCATATAGACCTTTAAAATGTTTTGAGGACTAAATAAGTTAATCTCAGTAAACATGTTTTGTAAAGTGCTATGAAAATACTAGTTATTATTATCAGAATCCCATCTGTATTATGATCAATAATTGGCTCTGCTGTGATGCAGACTTGCCTAAGTGAAAACAAAACAAAACAAAAAACATCCCCAGGAATCATACCATCTCAACATCAGGTGCTGCTCTACAGTGATAATGAAGGATAGAATATTCCTATGGACCCTGAGTCCTCAGTTAAATTGTCCAGTTTGGAGACTATTGCACTTACCTCGTCCACTGATGGGTACAGGGCAAAGAGCTCAGCCTGCCGATTGGTCCTGCGGGCCTCCTAGTTCTGCTTCTCAAAGTCCTCGGAACTCACATATTGCAGCAGGTTTTCTAGCCGCTGGTCAGGCTGCAGACTGCAGAGGTCAAAATCACAGGCAGTGAGGGGGCCTTTCCCAGACACATCACACAGCACGTTCACACGGTGGGGGCCTGTCTGCAAGAGAAGACGGTAGGCCTTAGTGAGAGAGAGTGGGCACCAATAGAACTAGACTCCGAATGTCTCAAGACGGCTTGAACTCGAGTCTACAGAATCTCAGCCTCATGGAGTTTCTGGAACAAACCAAGAACTTGACATGAATGATGTCTTAGCTTCTAGACTGGACCCTCCTAAAATGCAAATTCATCCTTCCCATATGGAAACAGGTGGTGTCTCACTGGAGGTAAATAAACCAGACATAAGCAAGGGGTTGAAAGATATGTTGGACTGCTATAAGTTTTTGGCTTGTTCATAGAAATCAACAAAGAATAAATCACTGTGGCCAGGTGGGTGGTATGCCTATAATCCCAGCTACTTGGGAGGCTGAGGCAGGAGGATTATTTGAGACCAGCCTGGGCAAAACACATAGCAATATCTCCTCTAAAAAAAGAAAAGAAAAAATGATTGAAATCAACAATATTTTATAAAACTACAGATGGATCAATGGTAAAATCTCTAAATTTTATGGTAAAATGTTATTTTCAGTTCTACAAAATGAACATAGAGTGCTATAATTTCTCTATATTGAACATTTTGTAACATCCATCTACCTCATTAAAATAATAAGTGCTACTCTACTAAATCATACATTTTACATATGCTAATGTGTTAGCAATAATCAAAATGCACACTTACTACTTTTATTATTATGTCTTAGAATTTACATGAATTTGTAGAAAATGAATTTGATTTCACAAGTTTCTTCAAAAGGATCTCAACCTTTATATACACCCAAAGTTTTTAAAATGCTCATACCCTTTAATTCAGAAATTTCACTTCTAAGAATTTATCCTAAGGATATAACTAGACAAATGTGCAGGATGTGAGGACACGAGAATCTCTGATCCACTGTTTGTAAAAGCAAAATAATGGAAACAAACTAAATGTTCCCCAAAAGAAGAAGCATTAAGAAATTTCTGAGTTTCATAATATGGAATGTTATCATGCAGCCATTTAAAAAAACACAAAAACCATGTAGTCATTAGAAGTTAAAGGTAATCATGGTCCAGCCATGGGTCACATAACAGCATTCTGGTCAACAAAGCATCACATATGTGACAGCAGTCTTTGGCCTAGTGAGGTTATAGCTGTTTTGGTCTGTGTAAGTACCCTCCAGTGTTTGCACCAGGATACATTTCTCAGAACAGATCCCCTGGTTATGTGACTCATGCTCTCATATTAATAGAGTAAAAAAGGAAGTCATACAATATTATGTGTAACATGATCTAACTTTGTGAAATACATGAGGAGTCACGTATATGTATTTAACTTAAATAAATTTTGGCCTCCCCATTCCATTCAAGTGTGTGGCCTCACTGTTCCATTTGATACAAAGGTGCAGCAGAATGAGACTGAGACAGAAAATGTTGCTCATTGTCTCACAGTCTGAGCATCTCTCCATAAAGAGTGCTATTCTAATTCTTCAAAACACGCAGCTCTTGGGCTGGGATTGTGGCTCAGCAGTAGAACGCTGACCTAGGTGGGTGGGACCCGGATTTGATCCTCAGCACCACCTAAAAATAAAGGCATTGTGTTGTGTCCTTCTACACCTAAAAAAATAAATGTTAAAAACCAAAAACAAACAAACAAACAAAAAACCTACTTGGCTTTTAAACCCAGCCAGCTGACTCACTTGAGTGCTCTGACGGTATGCCATAAGAAAGAGCATGCTTTATGTGTGCAGGTTCCACTGTCTCTCAGCTCCAGATTCACCCTTTTGTACTGGGCCCTATAATGCTGGACCTGGGATCTCAGCACAGGATACTCTGCTTTGTCTGCTGCTCCCTTCAGGGCACAAGAGGGGGCCTGGATGGCTGGAGGAGGGAGAAGGGAGTGAGTCCTGTCCTTCCCCTTTGCTTGCAGTTCCTCTCATCTTGATAGAGACAGTTGGTTCTGCCTTCCAGCTGGTTTTGGCCCTTCCAGAACCATCCTCATCTCAAGTCCTTGGAGGTACCAGCACCAGCTGGACCACACCTCCTGGATGGATCACTGAGTCCAGACTCCATGAGGTCCTTCCTCCAAGATCCTGAGATAACACCTCCAGCTGGCCAGTGCTGCTTCTCGGAGATCTGAGTACTTACTCTGAGGCCCATTTTCTGAGCTTCTAGGATTTTCTTTTTAATTTTTTTTAAAAATTATTTGTTCTTTTTGATATACATGATAGCAGATGCATTTGGCATATTATACATACATGGAGTATAACTTATTCTAATTAGGATCCTATTCTTGGGGTTGTACATGATGCGGGGTTACCTTGGTGGTATATTCAAATACAAGACTAGGAAAGTTACATCCAGTTAATTCCACTGTCCTTTCTAATCCATTTCCTCTCCCTTCCCTTCATTCTCTTTTGTCTATTCCAATGGACTTTTCTTCTTGTCCTCCTCAACCTCCCTTGTTGTGGTTAGAATCCACATATGAGCTTCTAGGTTTTAATAGCTACAAGCTCTTCCTTAGATCTAAGTTCCTCAGACTATAGTCCTGGGACTGGCAGCATCAATTGGAAAATGTTCATTAGATAATGCAAATCCTCAGGCCCCAGCCAGGCCAGAGCCAGGCCCCAGCCCAGTACTCTGCTTGAACAAGCCCTCCAGGGGATTCTGATGAAGATCAGGGTAGAGAATCACTGCCCTAGACCCCAGCTCAGGATGGTATACTGTTGCCTGCAGTATAACCTCAACTTTCCCCTTTTCCATCCTCCAAGACCCAGTACACACTTCCCAATGTTAAATTTCTTTTGTTGAAAAATGGAATGTAGCCTCTAACTAATACAAGGCACAATGTAGTTGTTTATCACATAGTCAAAATAACCAATGAAACCCCCCTAAGTCCCCCACAGAATACAGCATTCAGGTATTCATTCCATCCTTCTGTAAGCCTGTGTATTCAGCACTGGACTGATGGCTGGTTTCTCTGTGGAGCTCATATTAATTAACTGGCTTGGCTTTAGGGACCATGTTGTTTGAAAAAATAGGTATTATTTTAAGGACTCTGGTCCTCAGCCTTGAAACATGCCTGTGTTATGAAGGATATTTGGAAGATGAAAACTATACAAGTTACAAAGAAGTCCTGTGCAAATTTGTACAAATTACTTCTCCTCTGTTTATTTTTCTCACCAAAAAATAAGTGGGTTGACTACAGCAGGTAGTTTTAGAAAATGAATCGTGGTATAATATAAATAACATAAAATTTATCACTCTAAACATTTTTCAGTACTGTTCAGTACATTCATATTGTAGCACAACCATTATCACCATACATCTCCATAACTCTTTTCATCTTGCAAAAATGAAACTCTGTACCCCATAAACAATAAGTCCCCATTCCTTCCTGTGCCCCTGACAACCACATTCTGAATATCCATTCATCCACTGATGTTCACTTGGATTGCTTCCACCTTTTGGATATTGTGAATAATGATGCTGTAAACATGGGTGTACAGAGCACTGATTTTAAAGTGTAATCACTTTATAATAATATGATAATGACATCAATAATAAGAGTAACAAGCATTTGCTGGGCAATGAGCATATTTGGCATTGTTTTAAAACTTTTCACATATTAACTCAATGCTCAAAAGACCTCATGAGGGGCTGGGGATGTGGCTCAAGCGGTAGTGCGCTTGCCTGGCATGCGTGCGGCCCGGGTTCGATCCTCAGCACCACATACCAACAAAGATGTTGTGTCCACCGAGAACTAAAAAATAAATATTAAAAATTCTCTCTCTCTCTCTCTCTCTCTCTCTCTCTCTCTCTCTCTCTCTCTCTCTCTCTCTCTCTCTCTCTCACTCTCTCTTAAAAAAAAAAGACCTCATGAGTTAGTTAGTAGTATCTTTCCAGGGGAGGAAATTGAAGCCCAGAGAGTTTAATTATCCTGCTGGAGGCTACACCTTAAAAAAAATCATAGAATCAGGAAGAGAATCTGGCATGTCTGGCCTCAGTGTGAAGCTTTTTGTCACACTGCCATCCTCCTTCGAAGCACCACCCAGTTTCTGCAGGAATTGCTACAGGGACAGGCTCAAGAGGTTCCTCTCCCCAAGTTAGAGTACCTCCACTATTTTCTATTTTAATCATGGACCTTTTGGGTTTTCATGTGCATCCCCATTTCTATAGCTATGAACAAGCTTGAAAACAATATATCACTGACTCAGATGGGGAGTTCCTCCTACTCACATATTCTGTGAGTCTTACTTTTATTCTGGTTTAAAAAACTGTGCATGCCTTGGGCAGAACAGCCCCGTAACTGGGTAACCATGTTTTTTGATAGGAAATACCTGAGTGGCGTGTTCACTGTTCTCCAAGGTTTCTGACTCAAAGGTCTGTTTCTGAAGCGTCTTTTGAAAATCTTTGCAAGATCCCGTCTTTTTAAAGCTGAAAATCTCTGAACTTCCTTGGTTTCATTTATGGTTGATATTATTGAATATGGAGAGAGAGAGACAGAGGGAGAAAGAGGCAAAGCCATTAGATCAAAAATAAAAGTAATGGCCTAAGTGTAGACATGGTGCTGAAAAAGCTTTCAAAGAGAGAACCAATTGTAATTCCTGGCATCTAATTATGCACAGGCCCAAGACACGGCTCCCTTGTAATGAGACACAAACTTGCCTCCTGGCTGACTCATTATTAAAGGTGGAATGGCCTGGGAAAATGCCACTGCAGAAGGGCGGTAATTTCAGCTGTGGGGCACTTGGCTTCAAGCTGACACTAAACTATGACCCTAGTGTAAGAAGCTAGAAGAAATCTAGCAATGTGCAGAAGCTGCAGAGATTGTTTGAAGATAAAAATAGAGGAAACCATTTCATCTCCACATCAATGTTCTTAATGAATAAAAGAGGCAAGCCTTGGTCAAGAAAAAAATAGACATAAGTGATCGATCTGTCGAAATTCATGGTGGACATTCTCAAACGCCACTCTGAACTCCACCAAGATAGCGTTTAAGAAATGTGTAGTGTTTACAAAAAGGAGAGGATTTAAAATAGAATTGTAGCACCGTCAGTAGAGAAATGAAACCATCCTGAAAAAGGCAACCCATGAACGTCGTCAATCATAATTACAGAAACCAATGTGTGTATTCCCCATTTTTATGACTCACAGGCTTCTTGGAAAACATGCTACGAAGTGCATGCATGCACACCCATTTTGTTTGATTTTTACACTATTAGAAAAACCACTGAGCAGGTTGTTAAAGGGAAGAGCAACGAGGTTAGAATTTATCAGGCAAATCGAATGGTAGACAGATAAAGCAAGAAATGTAGGAGAGCTGCTAGCAATGATCCAAATACAGTTTATAACTCCCTGGGAGGGAGGGGTGTTGGAGGAAGGAGCAAGGCACTCAGCAGGTAGTTAATAAATTTTAGTTCACTGCACTAATTACAGAACGTGATGTCCCAGTGTCATCTGTAGGGAGAACAGGACTCTCTCCCTGGATTTCATTGTGCTTTGAAGACAAATAATTTGTTTTGAGCAAAAGGAGATAGAAATAGTCTAGAACAGGGACAAGATAGCTGGTGACTAATTCAAGTCAGGGTTACTTCAATGGCCATCTTCAATGTTTCCTGACACTTCACCTGGCAACCTGTATGGACAAGCGTGGGTGAAAAACAGGCCAAATTAGGGAACTGAGAACAAACAAAAAAAAAAGCCAAGTAAGCAAATATGGTATACTCTAAATAAAGAAATAAGACCAAACATTTAATGGGAGGAGGCATGGAAAGAATGGAGGGAAGAGTGGGCAAAGGGGAAGGAGACGAGGGGAGGGGGATTGAGGTCAAGAAAGATGGTGGAATGAGATGGACATCATTATCCTAGGTACACATATGACAGCATGTAAGGTGTGACTCTAATCCCTGTGTGTACAACCAGAGAAATGAAAAGTTGTGCTCCATTTGTGTATATGAACCAAAATGCATTCTGCTGTCATAGCTAATTAGAACAAATAAAAAAAACCCCAAACATTTAGAAAAAAGATGTATCCAGAGTAATTCCTGATTTGGGATTCCTAAACCCCAGAAAAACAATAATTAAAAATATAAATCATGTTGTTCAGAAACATCACTGAACAAAAAGCATTTTGGAGATCCTTTCAAACAATTCTCCAGAAGTAATAACTATTTGAAATATTTATGAAAACTACTTCGGTTCCAGTTGCTCTAAGTGTGCACAATTACACTGGTAAAAAGCAGTAGAGATACATATGAGCAGATTTTATTTTATAAGATTTATTTTCTCCTAACAAAATTCTTTTGAGCAAAAGCTTCTAGTGGAATTTCACAAATCTGCTAGCTTCTTAAAAATTATTCTCACCCATATGAATTTAGGTGGCAACATGTATGTGTATGTGCTGTCGGGGGTGTCAGGTATGTGCAGGACTGCCTGGGTTTCCCTAAGGGTTCAAAGGAAAAAAAAGTGTGTGTGAGCTGGGGAAGGAGAGGGGGAGGATAATTCAACTCAAAGTAGTGGTAAATCTAAGTAATCTAAGTCCCATGACTATACTCCCCCAAATGATACCTGATTATTTTTCCAAAACAATTCAATTTAAGGAGAAAAATGACCAAATAAGTTAATGTTAATTCATTCTAAGATCAAAGCAAATGGTGAATTAAAATACACATTTTCCACTTTGGTATTTGTCCTTTGCCTTTTTTAGGACCGGTCTACTCCAAAGGGTACTGAAGTCAGAGGTTCAGTATGACAGGCCCCTTAGAAAAAAACCCTGAGCCACAGGAGGGAACTCAGGGAGTAGCTGAGCTAAAGTCCTTTTGTGTAGTAACTGTAGCAACCAGAACAACACCTGCCTTAGCTTTAAAAATCTTTTAACCTATTTCTAAGAGTGTTCATTTACAAATGAATCTCTCTCTCTCTCTCTCTCTCTCTCTCTCTCTCTCTCTCTCTCACACACACACACACACACACACACACACACACACACACATTACAGATGTGTTCCTGCCTCCATTGCCCTTGGGTCACATCTCTCTGCCTATTTCTTCAAAGGGTGAGAAATGGACATGAGATGAATTCTAGAATGTCTTCCCCAATTTTATGGTTAAAAAATCATATACTCTATCTGAAAAAATTAACATTCAATTTTTCTTTTTCAAAAATACTTAATTTAGGGGAACACGAAGTATATTCAACTTTTGTTCTTTGGCTACTTCATATAAATAGGTGCTTGCTTTCTTTTCTGTCTTCCATTGAATTACAGCATCACCTGGAGTTCTTACATGGACCCCAAAGCCATTGACCAATAGCATTAAAAATTAACTACATGAAAGTGTTAAAAGCTCATTTCAAAATATATTAGCTTTAACCTGATGTTTATTCCAGTCTGTAGGATTTTTGCTATGGAAAGTGTTAAGACTAGTGTCTCCCATGACAGTATGTTTGAAATCAGAAAAAAACTTTTCTCCTTTTACTCATACTAGAATTTATCATCTCCTTCCTCATTTTTAAAATCTCAGAAAATCACAAAACTCCCTTATGACAGCAAGGGTAACCCTGGCTAGGGAGGAGAGCACGAGGGTTGGCAGAATGTAGGATGACTCATTCCAGAAGTGCCAGCACAGAAGGAACCACCAGGGCAGGTATTGAGACCGCTGGTTCAGTGCCCCTGGCTACAAAGCACCCCAGCCATTACCCCACACTGGCAACTAAGTCAAAAAAGAGGGTTTCTGTTGAGCCTCTCTGCAGACAGGAGAAGGATGGGGAAGTAGACCAAATGGTAGGAAAAACTATTCTTGTGAAGTGAACACAAACTATTTTCCCCCAAAATAACTGCACGCCCTTTCTTTAAACACTAGTCTTACACATCCCATGACAGTTGAAAGACCAAACATATGTGGTAGTATTTTATTTAGAGGCAGGGTGGTGGAGCATGCAGGATCCAGGTTCTATAGTCAAAAGGACCTGGGTTCAGATGCTGGCTAAGAGACAGGCCTCAGGCAGTGACCTCCAGCGAGGAAAGAAGAAAACTTATGCACACTTTGAGGGCCTGTTGTGAAGTTTAGAAAATAATGCAGGCTCCTCCTTTTCCTTCAATTTCCTTTCTTCTACTTTCCATATAATTTGGTGCAAAAAAACCCCAAAAAACATAAAATCATCAATGTGTGTTTTCTAGGCCTGTATTTTGGGCCAAACTCACATTTGCCAGGATTCAGCTCTCTCAGCTGTCAGTCCCTCTCTCAGATGCAGCTGCAAAATGGTTCCTTCCGCTGTCCTCCACTTGTAGCCAAAGCAGGGAGAGATGGGGCTTCTTTCCCAGGCAAGGATATTGTGGAGTGCACCTTTCAGTTTAGTCTGGCAGTATCTTTGATTTCTAAACTGTCGGTACCCAGACACACTTCAGGCCATCTAAAAATGTGGTTTCCTTTAATTCCCCTATCCCTCCATTTTGCTTGTAGAGGGACTGCTCTAGCTGGTGCCTCCGGCCATGACTGTGGTGCTGGGGTTTTTTTCTTTATTTTATTCTACTCAATCTCCTGAGTCTCTGATCTTCTTTAAATGTCCAGTATTAAATTCCAGTAAAGCACCCCATGCTTTTTTTTTTTTTTTTTGCTCACATGCCTTGCTGAGAAGCTGCCTATCTGCTTTCTTGGTTTCCTGCCCCATAAAGTCATCAGGACAATGCAGCTGTCTGTAGTCTGTGTTTGAGAGAAGGGAGCAGCTGAGCAAGTTTAGAATGGGCAGTTAAAGCTCAAAGAAGGGTGCAGAGGGCATCCATTTAGAAAGAACTGCCTGGCATGGAGAATCAATCCAACTGGTGTGAGGAGGACAACCACATGGAAGGGAAGCCTGAAACTAGGTGTCAGAGCCCAGGTATGGTGATGAGGGTATCATGAGGAGCGTTGTCCTGGCACTAGCAAGCTGAAGAGAGTATCCATGCAGCAGGGGGAAGCCAGTGTAGGGTGTCAGGGACAGAGTGGGAGGAGAGAGCAGCTCTGTGGGAATGGGCAGAGGGCATGGGTGATGGCTAAATACAGGGGGATTAATCAACAAGTCAACATACTAAGGAAAAAGGGAGACAGATTTTGTATGGAAAAGTGGCTATAAAATATGGAAAGAAGAAAACTAGAATGAATAGAATAAAAAAAGACAACTAGATGTTGGGTTGGAATTATATTGACATGAACTCTTAGCTTTTTGCACACACAACTACACCCTACCCCACCCCCACACATTCCTTAAATCTGTTCACTGAGAGAACATAGGAGAAGCAACACCTTAATAACAATGAGCACACCAACATTTACATCTTGGCTCCTAAGTACCATTTCCCAATAACATAAATCAGAGCATCTCATAAATGGCAGCTATCATTATTACCATCAAGGACAACACCATTAAATAAAGCTGTAATGAATGTATTTTAAGGCTATATATGCCTATTTCATGGATGTGTTGAATTTAAAGTCTCCTAACACCCATATTTTTGTGGAACCATGTTATTTTTATATGGGAAAGGTACTTAGTTACTAAGAACAAGGGTAGAGTTCTGAAAAGAGCACATTTTCGGATTTTAGCTATACTATTCCCCTCTCCCCCCAAAATCAACACCTGAATGAGTCTGTAATCCTGCTTTAAGCTTGTTCAATTCCATCCCTTTCAGGCAGTCTTTGTTAAGTTCCTTTCTCAGATCTGCCACCACAATGATGGCTTAGAATATGATATGGGTATTTGCTTGCTCAAGCTTCATCAATATTTCCATTCAACCAATGTTTAATAAATACCTCCTGAGAATAAGGCACTGATGAGGAGGTAGAGAGCTATAAAGGAATTCCTGTCCTTAACAAAGTTGTAGTCTAATAAGAAAGACCTCACATTTAGGGAGATAAAAACTTAGGTAATAAGAATTTAGTGTAGCAAATGGCAAAACTTGCTAGAAAAATACAAATGACATATACTGAAAAGTCACAGACGAGAGTGATTACTTCTGACCAGGTCAGCAGAAGCTTCAGGAAAACCTTAATCTTTGAACAGGGCCTCAGTGGGTTTGTTGGAACTAGAGTCTCCACTCGGCAGGTGGAGAGCGGCTCAGTGATAACTCGCAGCTGCGCCTGCTCTGTGTTAACACATAGACTGATGAGGCTGGCTGGCTTTAAGAAAGCAGACAGCTAAGCACCTTGCCAGCCAGCATGTCATAATAAGCAATTATTGATCAGGGAGACATTTTTATGGTGTTTTGGGAGTAACTGAATTATATGCACTGATGTATTTGAATTTTAATTGTTTACCAGTACACTGGGAGTAAAATATGGAGTAATAAAACAGATGATACCCCATTCCTTGATATCCCCATTCTCCTTGAGCCTGACCTTCCTACAGAATTGCCTTAATCACCCAGGATGAAAAACAAAGTCTAAAGGGCTTTTATGATGCTGCCTGTAACTCTCAGAAAATGTCTCACTGTCTCTGGGAATAATACACCAAGAACAAATAGCGTGTAAGCATGTTTACTTAAGAGTTTGTTTCTCTCCCAAGACATCAACAACATTTTGAAGTTAATCACCCCTTGATGCATTTAGAGAGGACAGGGGAAAATCATTCAAAATAGTTAATATCACTCAAAGGATGCTATCAAACTTCGATCCATACAAACCATCAAGATATATGGAAATCAGATGAGATCGACACACAAACATGGCACTTAAGGACTCATTAAATGAGTGGCTATTTTCAAAAACCATGGAGAGAAAATTACTATCCTGTTTAGAGCAAAGACACCAAACTTGGAGCTGAAGATATGAAAGACAGGATAGTGTTTGATCATGGAATTTTCCAGTCTAGTGTGGACTAGCATTTCTAGTATGAAAAAACAACTTTACCAAAAAGAGATCATGTATTGACACTTATGTATAGTTTAATATTTTTCTATTAAGTTAAAAAGAAGATGAAAGCTTTCTTATATCCTTTATGGGCAGCATTATTTGTCTGATTTAAATATCTCAATTATGAGTGGCAATTGCCCTACAGGACAATGAGGGTGGAAGGGAGCACTGAGGTCATTACTCTACTCCTCTGCCCCCAAAGTGGGATTCAAAGCCATTATCATGGAAAGCAAGGATGTAAAAGCCCATCTCTGGATATTATTGAGAAGTGTAATATCAGCAAGGAGATAATTGAGGAATAAAAGAGCTAACTAAATCAGTGCTTGACTGCCTGGTTCTGGATGACAAAGACATCTCTGTGGAAAGCAAAGTAGCTTCATTAAGTACAAATCTCTAGAGGAAGACAGGTCACCCCACCACAAATCTGCATGAAAATATATGGGCTAGCTTTTTGCTTTTTCCTTTGATATGCTAGTGTAAGGGTTTTTTCCTGATATTTAATAAATATCATAACTAGAAGCTACTATTTATTAAATTATTACCTTATGTCAATAAGAACTTCAGAATACCTCATTTCACTTGGAAGAAATATTTTAGAGAAATTGTGTCTACATAAATCCTAAAGTATAAATCTCATGTTTTCCAAATCTTGTCTTTATTCCATGAATGTATAAATTATGGTATCTATAATGTGGAATCTACCCTGGATCATCAAAATAAAATAAATCGTCCACAACACTGAGCTGTCCTCTTGTTTTTGACATAAAACATCTTTCTCATTGGTCTGATTTTAATTTATTTGTCATTTGGGCAAGAGTAATTAAGCCAAATTCCATACTACCATTTAATAACAGCACAAATAGCTAATAGCTGTTGAATTATTATTTTATGCTAAGAAATCTTCTAAGTACATTTTTTTTTCTTTTGGGGTGCTGGGGATCAAACCCAGGAACTTATGCATGCGAGGCAAGCACTCTATCAACTGAGCTATATCCCCAGCCTCCCTTCTAAGTACTTTTATATGTTAACTCATTTATTGCAAACAACAAAAAACTTACAACTTTCTTCTTATATATTTTTTAGCAGTCTTGGTGATTGAAACCAGGCTGAACACATGTTAGGCAGGAGCTCTACCACCGCATCATACCCTAGACCCTATAGTCAGTTATTATTCTAATTCCTGTCATCCTGATGAGGAAATTGAAGTACAATGAAATTAATTTTCCTCGGGTTACACAGCTAGTAAGTGGTGGACCAGGATTTGAATTAATTTACTCCCACTCCAGAGAAACCATTATTCTCTAAAATAATATCATAAACCATAACAAATAATAGACCTTACATCTAAAGACTAATTACTTAAGGCCAGGCACTGTCTTATATTTCTGTCCATTGTTTTGAGGTGCAATTGTAATTCATTCTTTTGAAAGTTCTGTGAGTTTTGACAGATGCATCCAGTTATGTAACCACCACTGCCATCAAGACATTGAACAGTTCCAGAATTGCTCAAAATTCTCTCACACCTTCTTGTACTCACTCCCTTTCCCCAATCCCAGACCCTGGCAACCACTGAACTGTTTTTTGTCCTATGACTTTGCCTTTTCCAGAATGCATATTAGAATCATAAGAAACACCCATCCAGGGGATGCCCCTAGTCACCTACTTCCTCCAACTAGGTCCCACCTTCTAGGTTCTATCACCTCCCAATAGACCATTTGAATTATTAATTCATCTAGCTGATCAATGCACTGATGAGGTCAGAACCCTCAAGATCCAATTATTTCCTAAAAGCCCCACTTCTGAACTTGCTACAATGAGGACCAAGTCTTCTACATATAAGTCTTTGGGAGGCACTTCATGTCCAAACTATAACAGAGTGAAGCTTCAGGTCATCTGTGAGGGTATATTTAATTGAGAGTTTAGAATAATAGTGAAAAAAACTCAGTGACATGAAACAGTATTCAGAAAATAGGTAGTAATAGCTTTCAGTTTAAAATTATAACTAGAATAATATTGGAGTAATTTAAATTTTCTTTTAATCAATGACATCCAACATTGACAAGGATATAGAGAGAAAGGGTAGTTTCACACATCAAGTTGGTAAAGAAGTGAATTAGCACAACTTTTCTGGAGAAGAATCTGGCAGTACTTATTTGAATATATGTAATATATTAAAATAATATATAATATTCAAATATATATATAATAAATTCAAATATAATATATACATATATAATATATTAGGTGAACTGCTTCCATTTATGCTTTCAGATAATTTCACACACAGGTATAGCTGCAAATTGCATATATGCTTGTTGTAGTATGATTTATCACAGAGAAAGGGGAGATAACTGCAACGCCCATTAGTAGAGAAATTATATAACTTATGGTAGATTCTTTCATCCTTGGAGGAAATCAAGGCAGAATTTCAAAAGAAGAAGATAAATCTCTGACATAAAATTATGTCAAAAATATTATTGGAAAAATATTAACATTTGTAATCTATAAAAAGACATATACACATATTTTTATAAAAATATAGACAGCCATATATCCTTCAATGAAAAGAAGATCTGGAAGGCTCACTGTGAACTTCAGGCAGTGAGGAGTGAGTGGAAGGGGAAGGGCAGGCAGCAGGCCGGGAGGGAGGCAGGAGACCGCCACATTACTCATTTTCTTTCAAAATGAGCATGCGTTATTTGTCACATAAAATAAAAGTTCAAAGGAGAGCTAATTAATGAATTACCAATTAACAACTAACTGGACAGCAGCCTCTATTGCATTCTTTCTGACTTCCCAGTGAACTATCTATGAAGATACAGAAATCATGAGAACTCATCCAAACTAGTGAGAACTTCAAGCCTAAATCTGGAAAGAACCTCTATTGATCAGATGGAGCTGGAAAGAGAAGGCTGTGCCATTCTGTGTCTCCCCAAAGGGAAGTTCCCTGAAGAGAGACTGGAAGGTGCTGCATTCCTTCCTTCCTACTGACCCCTCAACAGTCAGTGTCTACACTAGCTACAAAGCTGGACTGTCTTTCCTCTGCAGTGGCTACCTGTGAAGGCACTCACACGAGTCAGAGCCTTCTTCTCTCTGCCCTGTGCCTTTTATCATCATCACAACCACAAAGAAACACTCAGAAAAGAACTGAGATGAAAATGTGTATGGGCTGGGAGATGAAGGGTGTCCGGCAATATTGTACTAGATTCTCCCCACAAGTAAAGTATTATGGACAGAGATGGAATGCTGCTGATAGGAGTATGTGCCAGGAATTGTGGTTTTTATGTTCAGAGTGTCAGATTCTGAGTACCAGAGAATCAAATAGGATATAAAAAGATGCCTCCTCAATAAAATGCTAGCTAAAATGAACCAGGAACTGACAATAAATTTTGGAGCTGTGTGCTTTTACCTGTCTGCTTGCTGATTTCTGAGAACAGAATCGGCCCGTTACACAACTGTGGAAAGAACCAGGCCAATGGTAATCTCCATCTCCAGTATGTTGCCAAACACAAGGTTAAAACAGATATTGCTTTATGAGACACAAAGATTTCAGAACTTTAAGAAATAAATGTATAAATAATCATTGATTCTGCAGAAGAGATTAAAAACAAATGAAGAAACTACCATGGGTAGTGGTCTGGATTAATGCTTTAATCCCCAAATCCTACAAAATATTAGGGTTATGAGTTAAATTTTAAATATAATGCCAAAATAAAAATCATAAGGGAAAATATCAATATAGATTTAATTTCATAAATAATTCTAAATCTTAAGAGTTATAAGACAAAGGCATACCAGGAAAGAAGCTTTTAATATTTGATAGGCAAATGGTTAATATCTCTACAAATAAAAGTTCTTCTAAAGTTAGATAAGACTAAATAGTTTATGTAAAGAGTTAAATAAATTTCATGAATAAGAAGAGCATTGAAGAAAACTTACAAGTTGCCCATAAACATGTGGGAAAAATATGCTCAATCTAATAATGAAAGAAAATACAAATAAAGGACAGGCTTTTTTACAAAAAAAAATGGAAATATTAATAAATGATAATATCCAATGTTCTTCATGATTTATGCATATATTATTAAAAATCTTGGATCTATTATTCCCTAGACCCTAAATATATCTATACCTATGGACAACAAAATTGTTAAGAGATTTATTTCAACAGGAAAAAGGAAATCACAAATTTGTACAAAATTTTAGAAGAAGGACGTTGCTGCATTTTAAGTATAAAAAATGAAAAACAGGGAATCATCTAAACCAATTAAAGTCTGTCAAGTGAATTTTGGTATAAATTTATTATCCAATCACTAGTGATCATGTTGAAGGAGACTATTTAATTAGTAAAGAGATAATTACCATTTACCATGAAAACTGAAAATGGATGCTATAAAACAGTATTGTAATCTGATTTAGTTTTTATATAACATATACTATAATGAAATGTGACTCATTGGATAATCACAATTGTCAGAGGTAATCATCTATAATAATCAAATTGAGGTTTTTTTTGTTTTGTTTCCCTATAATTTCTAAAATTTCTTCAGTAAGTATTATAAGAAGAGTTTCTTTTTTATTTTACATTTGTGGGAAATAGAAAAAAATATTTCAAGGAGCTTGAATGGTCATGAGTAGAAAAAGTACAGTGTCTCAAATAGAAAATAAATCTGAAAACCAAATTTAGTAAAATGGACCTATTCTATTTACTGTTCCTTCTTAGATTTTTTTAGAACTTTAATATCCAGAAAGTATCTCTAATTATAACATCTAAAAGAATGAGAACAACTTGTTCTGGAATTTTCTATTTATTACCAGCAAAGTATAATCTTATTGGACTGCCTGGAAAACTTACTTTTCCACTTGCATTAGAACACAGAATGGATTTGGTTCTAACTTTCTCTTCATTATTTTTTATAGGCCATGCTTTCTCTTCCTTGGCTGTTGGAAATAGTCCTCACACTGACATTATTTCAAAAACCATCAGCACAAATTCAATGACACACTTCCAGGAGCTGGAAGAAGACCAACCCCCCAAATCCTTCATCATTTATCTCACAGAACAGTAACTTTTACTGGGGTACAGTAAAGGTGAGGCCATCAAATTTCAAGATTCTTATGTCTTGTCCAAGGTTTTATGATCTGTCTCTAGTGGAGTGGGCCCCAATCTGTCCCCGTCCCACTTACACACACACACATACACACACACAAAGATTGAGAATTTCAGTGTGCTTTGATGTTTCTCATGAGAGTGTGGTCCAGCTCAGCAGTATGGAAATAAAAAGTTCAGGACAATGTCACAAAGCATTTGAATAATCCATGAGAGAAAGACCCTTTTGACAGGAGAGTTTGCAAGTAATTTATGTCTGGATCACAAATTTTAATAATACTTTTGAATCCAAGGTCAAGTTTTAATTCATTTACTTCCCCTCCCCCCATGAACTCATCAGAATAGAAATAAAACCAGAAATCTTTTTTTTTAATTTTTTTTGAGACAAGGGTTGCTATATTGCCCAAGGTGGCCTTAAACTCCTGACATGGGTGATCTTCCTACTTCACCTTCTTGAGTATATAAGATCACAGGGGCCCACCACCCCTGGTTAAAAGGCTCTATTTTTTATGCTTAAAATGTAATTTTCTTGATAAATGAGTAGATTAACAAACTGTGATGCATCCATAAAATGCAAGATTTTTCAGCAATAAAAAGCAATGAACTATTAAGTCATGAAGAGATATAGATGTCTGGGGGGTGTAGTTCAGTGGTAGGCTCCTTGCCTAGCATGTGCAAGACCCTGAGTTTGATCGCTCACACTGAGGAAGGAAGGAAGGAAGGAAACATGAAGGAATGAGATGAAATGACAGAGACAATAAAAAAGAGAGGTGATGATAAGAAGGGAGGAGCAATCAAAGGTAGAACACGAGGGATTTTTAGGGAAGTGAAGCCATTCTGTGTGATTTTGCAAGGCACATTATGTGTCATTATACATTTATCAAAACCCATAGAATGTTCAGAAAAAAAAAAAAAAAAGAAACTTGGGGCCATAAATGTATGTAGCTCAGTAATAGTGCCCTTGCTTAGCACATGCAAAGCCCTAGGTTCAGTCCCCAGCACTGCAAACAAACAAATGCAGCAACAACAACTAAACAGTAACGTAAACTTCAAGTTAACAATAACACATCAACACTGGCTCAGAGGGCATAGCAAATGTATCACTGATACAAGATGTTAATAATAGGGGAAATTAAGTGGTGGGGGGATTAGAAGGGAGAATATAAGGACTGTCAGGACTTTCTGCTCAGTTTTCTTGTAAACCTAAAATTGTTCCAAAAAATCTATTCCTTTAGAAAAAAATCAAGAAAAGGCTAACAATATAAAATTAACATATATAAAGAGGGAGAAAAGTAACTTACTTGTGGTTTACAATCAGCCATTCCCGGGTATATGTCTGAACACAATCCCTGACATGAGGGTCCAGTTCAACCCTAATAAGGTAGAAAATGAGACAAGAATATATACTGGATAAAACCCACAAAGCAATCTCTTATCATAGCCAAAGGCCACAACATGATTTCAAATTTATATCCATGAGAATGCTAAGGATGTTCTCGCCCATTCATTTTGACTGTCTGAAGTAATCCCGAGGCAATATTTTTATTTTAATGAGGCAAATATGTTGGCATTTTATATTTTTTGGGTTTCCTTTATTATAGAGAATTGGTATCTACACTCATCCCTGAAGGCATTACAACACAAATGGGTAGAACTAGCGATAATCAAATACAAAACCTGAAAAATAAGTATTTATACTAACAGGGTAAATTTTTGCTTCTGTGTCCTTTTGTTCAAATTTGTGTATTTTCCTTTTAGAAGGCCAAGAGAGCTGTCTTGGGCTCTGATAAGGTTGCAGACACCAACTTTAGTCTTGGATGGTGCCTGTCATGTGTGCTTGAAGTGTGCCTTGAGAAATACTCTACATGTGTTTCAAAGTCTTGAAATCAGAAATAACAGTAGTAGCAAAGCTTTCTGCTGTTGTCACAAAGGCGTTAATACCAGAGATAGATAAGTGTAAACTGTACAGGTCATAATTTTCTCATTTGTAAAGAGAAGAGGCTGCAGTTTTGACCTCGAATGTCCCCCTAAGGCCTACACACCAAGGTTGTAGCCTGCAGGTTGGTGTTATTGGGAAGCAGTGAAACTTTTAGGACATGGAGCTCTTAGGTCATAGGAGCTCTTAGGTCATAGGAGCTCTTAGGTCACTGGGGACATGTCCTCAAAGGGGATTGTGGGGTGCCAGTCTGGCCCTCTCTGTGCTTTGCACGTAGCTATAATGTGAATGGACCTCCTCTGCCACCTTCTCTTGCCATGATGTGCAGTTCCACCAAAGGACCAAAGCCACAGGGCCAATTGACCACAGACTGAAATCTCCCACACTCTGAGCCAAAATACACCTTTTTTCTTTTTAAGTTGATCTATCTCAGGTATATTAGTGGTGTGTGTGTGTGTGTGTGTGTGTGTGTGTGTGTGTATATATATATATATATATATATATATATATATATATATATATATATATATATATATATATATTTGTTATGAAGTGGAGATAAGAACAGAACCCATGGACTTGCTGTCAGTATGAGATGAAATACTGCAGTTAGACAGTTGATTTCTGGGTCCTGATTGTCCAAATCCCAGCTTCAACCCTTACTAGTTCTGTGACCTTGGCCACTCAACCCTTTCCTGCCTCAGTTTCCTCACCTGGGAGTGGTGACATTAATACTAAGAGTGCCTCCTGTAGAGAATTGCGATGAGGACTAAATAAATTCATGTGCAAAGTGCCTAGAAGAGTGTTCAGCACATTGTAAGAACAAATTACCACTTTGTATGTGGTAATTCATACTTTATGTAAGTTTATTATGGACTAGGTGCTGATGCATTCACTTTACATGCATTAATTCAGCTAATTCCTAATCGGCTCCACAAAGCAGGCACTACTTTTGTTCTCATTTTTCAGAAGAATGAGGTGACAGGCTCTCCCTCCAAGTCACAGTGGTAATGGGGCCTCACTTGTAGAGTCCAGGCTGCGACTAGCAAGCTATCAGAGCTCAACATATAGTTCTAGGTAGGCCTTCTCTTGGTTTGCTTATTCAGAAGACTTTGGAAAAAATTGAAATACTAGAGGTTGTTTTGAAGACATTAGATAGATAACATGCTAGCTGTAAATTCTAGTGACAAGGCAATAGTATACTTAAAAAATCTGCCAGGGGCTGGGGCTGTAGTTCAGTGGTAGAGTGCTTGCCTAGTATGTATGAGGCACTGGGTTTGATCCTCAGAACCACATAAAAATAATAAGTAAGTAAATAAATAAAGGTATTGTGTCCATCTACAACTAAAAATAAAGAAAAATCCTTTAAAAATCATGGTAGGGAAAAGTTGCCTTGTCCATCATATTTTTTAAAAAAACTTTTTTTTTGTAGATGGACACAATATCTTTATTTTACTTGCTTACTTATTTTATGTGGTGCTGCAGATTGAACCCAGTGCCTCATGCATGTGAGGCAAGTGCTCAACCACTGAGCTACAACCCCAGCCCTTTTCTAACATATTAAAAAAAAACTCCTTCTTCTAAATTTGTTTTAAGTATTTTAAACAGGTTGTTCCAAGATTCAGACCAAGTTTGGAAATAAGATAAAGTTTACACAAAGAAATAAAATTAAATGATTCTCTACCAAATGTGAAGATAATATGCAATATTATATTAAAGCCACATCTGAATAATTGGACTAACAAAGGGGGAATGTTTCCCAAGGATGCTAATGCTATTGGTTTAGTGGGAAGTGAATATTCCCAAAACATTAGGGAATATTTGCAGAAAGTTTTGTCAAGGGGAAAACCTTAAAAACATTAGCTGCGTAGATGGGCGGCTCTTCTGTCAGAATGAGAATTGTCTGAACAAGAAAATGAGAAGACCTAATATACCACATCACTGTCATCCAACCTTATGTAACTGTGATTAAATAAAATGCAAATTAGAACTGAAATATCTCAGTCACGAGGGCAGGAACTGTGTTTTATGATCTCTTTTCTAGGACATTTTGAGGAAAATGTGAAGGTGGAAAGTGTCCAGGATGTGAATTTAAGTTTGAATTTTAAAAATGAATACAGATAAAATTTCACCCTAAACCTCCAGAGACTGTGAAGTTCACTTTATGGAAGGAAGAGGAGTTTCATTTCAATAGAATTCCACAGTTGTTGATAACAAGGTCTATTTTCTATGTTTAGGAACTCAACCCCAAACAGTTGCTAACATATTCACTCTACTGTGCTTTCCCCATTGGTTTTCCCCTTGACAAAACTTTCTGCAAAGGAAGGGTTTCTGCCTTATTCATTGTTTTATTCTGGTACCCAGCACTTAGTAGATACTCAATAAATATGGGTAGAACTTATATTTCTAAGTTTATCCAATCTCTTGTGTAGAAACAATTAAGATGCTTCTGAATGGAGGCATTTCAATGATTATTGTGACTTTTTACACGTGGAGACATTGATAACTAACTAGTCCAAGGTCATTGAGCAGGCCACAGTCAGTCCTGCTCCATATCTGTAATCTTAACCTTTCTGGAGCATTCCATTGTGTCCCACTGCATCCTTGGACTGGCGTAGTAGTCCCCTCACAGCTCTTCAAAGCCTCTGGCTAAACCAATTAAAAACCTTCTCTAAGTAGGTGATAGAAGCTTATTTCTTCCTGCACATTTTAATGGGTTGAGTAAATATGATTATTTTTAAAAGAGGTTCAGAATTAGGGAATCTCCATCCTTCCCAACAACAGTCACAACAATCACAATCCCATCTACATTTTAGGGGAACAATTTACCCTTCTTCCGGCAAAGAGGGCTGCAAAGTCCTACATTCCTTTGGTGTGAATGCCACGTCCAAGTGATCATCGGTGAAGTCTCCCAGCTCCTGCGCCAGCTCCACATCCAGGCTGTTCAGGTGGATCATCAGAAGTCCTTCGAAGTCCACAGACTCCACCGGGTCATAAAACTGAGGCTAGAGGGGCGAGGAAAAGAAAAAGAATGTTCCTGCACGGTTTCCTGGGGAAAGGACTGAGGCAGTGGAGGATGTTTGCCTCACCCTCCTTTTCAACTTAGTGCTCTGCTCTTAGCCTAAAATGAAGTGACTCTTTGAAGGAGCTGTCAAACACAGCAGCAGTGATATGGAAAGGAAAAAAAATGCAGCAATGGAAAGTCAAGTCGTAACACGATGAGTAATTAAAATTACACCACAAGGCAGAATTTTTCTCTGCTTAATTGCATCTTGATGAGGAATCCTGAGGAGATCCAAAATGAGATCACAAGACTTTGCAGAATTTTTATAATTTCTCCTGCAAAAGCTCTCTGAGGCCATGTTTTGTTTACCCAAATTCAGCAAGGTGGGGAAAGGAGGCAATTTTCCAGAAATTTAGGCAAATAGCCCTGCTTTGGCTAAATATTTAGGCACAGTGTTTCCTTTGGCCTGAGTTATCCTATATGTTGGTTTGCAAAAGCCAATGCTCATACATCATCACAGCTAATCGTAAGTCAGCCTTGGTGGCTGAACACCTCCTAGGCAGTGACTTCCAAGCACAGCTTGGCTGACTGGCACTTGTCTGGAAGAAATTTTCACTGGACCACAGCTATGTGAGCAATCTCAGGGCAACCTGCTGAGTTTTCTTGTGGCTAAATTTGCTCACTTTGCAAGAATTGTTTTTGGTTCTTCATCTTGGACTTCCATAGTGGGAGAGGGAGGGAAGAGAGGGGCTGGAGATGTAGATCAGAGGAAGGGCACTTGCCTTAGCACACGTGAGGTATGAGTTTGAAGCCCAACAGCGCCAAAAAGAAAAAAGAAATAAATAAATGATTTGCTGGGAGAGAAGGTAACTTTAAAATAATATATTTTCTTTCATTGATAAAATTAAAGTTTGGCAATACTTTGTCAGTCTTCCAATAAACAAAGCATGTTTTTTTGTCCATGAAATCCAAAGACTTCGGAACCATTACCTGAAGGAAGTAAAAGAATCACATCAAGTACATTTGTATAACAACAATAATAATAATGACAGCTCTGTGGACAGCTCATTTCTGGCTGACCATGTGGAGGCATGAGCCTGCAGGGGTGCTATTTTCCTTGACCTCTACCTGCAATGGGCCAAAAAAGTAAATGCCTCGGATTCTTGACTTGTCCTACTGTGATCTTGACTTGTACAACCCTGATGCAATCCAAGGGCAGCTCTGAAGAAAAGCTAACAAAACCAGTTTTTCATCCTCTTAAAGCCCCACACCACAAAGGGTGTCATGTTGGAGAAAATGAACAAAGAGGCAAAAGGAAGTAAAAGGAGAAAATGTAAATGTGGTTGCCCCGTCCCCTCCCCATCCTTGTTGTCCCTGGTGAATGACTTATGTTGAAAGTGGGGATGAAGCTGTGAATTGGGCAAAATGCACTCTACTTCCCATCTGGATGCAGAGGAGAAGGTGACAGGGTGAACCCTAGTAGTGGAGAGTGGCGCAAAACCCTAGCTCATTACAGGTAGGATGAGAGGGGCAGACAAGTCTCCCGTGGTTCTAACTGTGACCTGAGGTCAGCTGAGAAGACTGCTGTCCTCACAAGGGGACCTTGAAAGGAAGCACCAGGGACCAGCAGGACTAAAGAGCTAGTCACCAACCTCTGAGTGAACCAGGTGTGGACCAAATTTGCAAGGGAGCACTGTTGAACTCTGCCAGAGGGAACAATGGGCTTCATCTATGCACAGAACAAACCTACCACACACTCCCACATAAGATTGACCCCAATCAAGAAGGTAGACTCTCATTTCCCTTTTCCCAATCAGCCACACAGAACAGAGTGCTTAGTTAGGGATTGAAATGAGATCTATAGGAAATGATGAAAATTACATTTTTTGAATATCTAAACTAATTACTGTAAAGTTTATGCCCTGATAATTATGGACTAATAATTATTGAGCACTACATGCCAAGAAATTGGAATAGGTCTTACAAACATCATCTCATTCAATCCTTACTAGAACCCGATGAAGCATGCAATCTTATTATCCTCATTTTACAGAGGATGAAATGAAGGGCTAGATATTTAACAACATGTCCTTGATGATACAGTTAGGAAGTATCAGTGTAATTCCTTCTGGATTCTAGTCTAGGTAGTCTCATGTTCTTTTTTAAAAAAAAATTTAATATTTATTTTTTGTTTTAGGTGGACACAATATCTTTGTTTTACATTTACGTGGTGTTGAGGATCGAACCCAGTGCCTCATGCATGCTAGGCAAGCACTCTACCACTGAGCCACAATCCCAGCCCCAGTCTTATGTTCTTCATCACTGTAATTTTGATAGTTTTCTTTTACAGGCCTTTCAGGGAATCTGTGTTTTCTGAGATAATTAAACAAGGCAATAATAAGTATGTTTGGAAGTGAGTAAAAAAATTTACCCTCTACCCACATATTCTGCTCTGAATCTCTCATGGTATTGACTGCTCAAAAAAATAATAATAAATAATAATAATAACAGTAAATAATAGTAAACAAATAAATAAATATAATAATTAATGTATTAATGACTCAAGCAGAAGCACAGGAAATATAAACTTAAAAAAGGCAGGGAAAGAGAGCACCGTGGCTCATGCCTATAATCCTAGTGTCTAGGGAGGCTGAGGCAGGAGGATCACAAGTTGGCTTCAGCAACTTAATGAGAACCTGTTCCAAAACAAAACAAAAAAAAAACATGAAAAGGACTTGGGATGTAGCTCAGTGTTAAAGCCTCCCTAAGTTCAATCTCCATGCCCCCCCTCAAAAAAAGACTTTGAGCATGATGACAAGAGCACTATATAATTAATAAATAGAAGCCTCATGAAGAAATAACACTTGTCATAGAGAAGAAAGTTCAGTTCCAGTCAAGGTATGATAATTGAACATTCTTGAAAATCAAAGCTACAAATAATGGGGGGGGGGGGAAACAGGCCAATAGCAGCATTTTTTACCTACAGGACACATTGTCCAAGGACTAGGAGCAAAGGATGTCCAACTCCCTCCTTCAAGAATTATTTGCTGAGCATCTACTGAGTGTAAGTCACTGAGTTGGGCCTTAGGATGCAGAGAACAGGTGGCTGCTTCCAGGGAGCTGCATTCCAATCAACAGTGCAATGATGACATTTTCAATCTTTTCCCGAATAAATAACACTACCTTTGGGGGAACTGATAAAGATCACAGTATCATCGTTGAGCACTAATTGTGTGGCAATGTGCCAAGCACAATATACACAAGATAGTCATTAACTCTTGAGGTCTACTATATTCCAAGATGAAACAGACTAAACATCAATAGTAATGACAGAATTATCACTGACAGGACTTCCAGCACCACACTACATGAGTTGGCCTTTAGTAATTTATCTCCCCTACACTTTCCATACTGAAACCAACAAGGAAGAAATTGGTCATTCCAAATGTGATATGAACTAGACTTGCTATTGGCAAGTAGATGGAGACCCCCACTACTCTCAACTAGATCTTTAAGCAGTTGTTCACCAGAAAAGATTTCTGCTCTCTGGACTAGCTGCTGTTTTAATCTCAAGAGTAGGTTTTATCATCAGGCGAGCAGTGTACACATACATGTGAATATAAATATACAAATATTGAAGAGAATTCAAGAATTCAAGAATCACAGTAGGATGTGCAGTGTGGGAATCAGGCAGGATAGCAAGTGGGAGACGTTCTCAGATCAGTCCAAGAAAGAACTTCAGCTCTTAGAAGCATAAAGCCAAGCATAAAGTAAAACTGTTTTGTTTCCTCTGCTTTAAGCTATGTGTCTTCCTAGTCAACAGAAAACCAAAGACTAGTTTAAATGCTGTGATCCAAAGCAATTTCAATAATGTTACTTTTATACCTCGAGTTATCACACAGTGTGTACCATTTGTTATATGTAGTATACAGATAGCAGGTTGATAGCTGGTTTAAATGACAAATCTGAGGAATAGTTAGCAAGTATTGAAAACAGGGAGGTTAAATGACTTGACCCAATCACACACATAGTCATGACGGACCTGACTGCTTTGTCACAGTGCTGGGGAGGCTTCACATCCCTCTGGATGAGACAGGGGAAAAGGCTCCATGTCTCCAGTGGATGGGCCTTGGGTCCTCAAATGTATTTACCCCCATGGAGGGTGGTCTTCATATCTACTTGGCTATTCACAATAGACAAGTCTGGCTAAAGTCACCCAAGCCTTCCATGCTGCTGAATTCCATAGTCTTTGCACAGTCCTGGTTTATCGGCAGCATTGGACACAGCTGCCCATGCCCTCCCTCTTGAAACACTTTCTTCATGGAGGACAAGTCCCATGTGTTCCAGTCACTGCAAGTGCCATGTGCCAGGAAACTCCTCAGTCGGGGCAAATTGGAATGACTGGTTACTACATGAAGGGTACCCACCATCTCATAGGGCACTGATGCAGTCCTAAAACATTGCTTCTTAATCTGCATTCACTCCCAGGTATGCTTACAGACTCCCAAGGCTTTAAATACTATCTTTTAAAAAATTATTAATTTATATCTGCAGCTTCAAATTCTGCCAGGAAATCCAGGCTGACATTTCCAATTCCACCTCAATGTCACCACATGGTTATCTAATTGACCTCTCAAACATCATGAATTCAAAACTAATGCTTAATTTTTCTGACAACCTGCTCTTCCCACACCTTCAAGCCTCTGCATATCACCAAGTGGTAATTCCACTCCACTGGTTGCCTATGCCAGTGACTTTTGAATCTATGTTGATTTTTCTCTTCCTCTGAGACTCCACATAAAATTCATCAGGAAATCCTCTCCATGTTTCTTCTGAAATATATTTAGACTCCAACTACTTCTCACATTCTCTGCTGTCTCTATCTTGTTCCAAGCAGATCTGTTGCTTTCCTTTGTCACAGTGACTTATCCCAATCTTTCTTCTTCTCACTAGTCTTATTTCCAAACAGAGTGATCCTTATAAGAACTGTGTAAATGATTCTCATAAAAAGTCAAATGGTTCTGGGTCTGTATTCAATGCTTCCAGTGGCTTCCTGTCTTCATCGGAGGAGGCCTCCAACCCATCCCTGCTCTCTCTCCAATCTCAGATCTCATCTCCTGCTACCCGCTCAGCTCAGGCCACACCCTGCTTCCTTGCTGTTTCTGTAGCGTGCCCCACTCTTTGCCCTGGGGATTTTGCACATGCCATTCCTTCTAACTGAAATACCCTTCCTTTGGAGATCTGCCAAGTTCATTTCCAGTTCTGTTCCAGTATCTTCTTTCCACATGCAGCCATTCACAGGTCACCAATCTAAACTAGCAACTCTACTGTGTCACCATTCCCTTTCTGTTTCATTCTGCAGAGTCCTTTTGGCTCCTGCACAGTGTATATTTACCTATTGATGCCCATCTCCCATTATAAAATGTAAGTTGCCCTTTTCTCTATTAACTATTGTATCCTCAGCTCCTAGAACAGCTTCTGCCACAAAATGAGAACCAACAAATATTTCTGGAATTAATAAATGAATGAAAAAGACAGCCCTCAGCTCTACCATCTTTCAGTAAACAGAGGTGAAGGAGGTAAGGTTTTTTGAGTTTCAGTGATTTCAAAGTATGTTTTTCTGCCTCCATTGATGCCATTGAAGATGCGAACATGCCATCATGGGCTTCAATTTATTTTTTAACAAGTCTGATTTGATTCCCTTATTTTACAATGACAATAATGAAATGCCTATCTACATGCAAGATGCCTGCCACTCTTTCATTTTATCTCCCACTGTGAATGTGCATGAGACCATATTCAGATCTTCCTTTTCCATCATGTCCTTCCAGTGCAATCAATGAAACTTAAGAACACCACAAGTCCTTGAAAGATGAAGTAAAAGAACAATAGACTCAGAAGAATCAAAGAGGACCATGTTGATCAAGTGATTCACCATTTACCATCCTTAGAAAAAGGTTGCTGTATTTCACAGAAGTCAATGCCAGAGCAAAACCAAATACTTGCAAGGTACGAAACTGTTTTTTCAAATGTAAATATTAGATACGAAAACACGTAACCATGGTATTTTGGTACATATCCAGCATGTGGCTTTTCTATCTTTTCATGCAGAGCCATTATAGACCTGCTGATTTATTCTATTTCAAAACAAAACATTTCTATTCTTATTTTTTTAAAATAGCATTTTTTTCCTCCATAAAAAAATGTAGCTTACAGTTATTAGCCACACACAGTGCCTCAAATCTTCCTTAATACCTTAAGGGATAGGTCCCAACCCTTCCTCCTCTTGGATGTCTCACTCCCCTTTCTACTTCCAATAATCAGAAAATAGTTTTCGTATTTTACAGATTCATTTTATCAGGAGCATCAAATATAGAGCTGTGTGCTTTCATAAATAACTGGCAGCAGAGGGTCTCTGATCAACCTGTGTTCGTTGCTGTGGCAACAGAGAATGCCAACGTCAATGGGTGAGTTTGTATCTAGGGATGTTTATTATTGGTCAGAGCTGCTCTCTCTCTGGCCCTGGTCACAAAGGACTCAGTTAGACCCAGGGCAAGTTTATCATCATGTCTAAAAAAACAACTCTAAATGATTGATCTTCTTCATATTAAAAATGCCAAATTTTAAAATATTTTATCTACTTTGAAAATATATATACACAAAATCATCACAGTTAATGCATACAATAAGAGTTAAAAGCAAAAATACAATAAAGTAGAAAGAAAAAACAACATCAAACTTACAACCTTTCTCTCATTTATCAGATACATAACAGAAGCCAGTATATTTCTATACAATGTATCTACAGGGTTAGCAAGTGATCTTCCTTACCACACATCCTGCAATTCAGAGAATACCAAACAACAAAAGAAATGTTACCTTTCTGTATGTTCTTTCCCTTGTTTTTAAAATATTTCTATCTACTGAGAATATTTTGTGTGAGAGAGGGGTACTGGGGATTAAAGCTCTACCATTGAGTGATATCTGCAGCCCTTTTTATTTTCTGAGACAAATTCTCTCTCAGTTGCTTAGGACCTCGATAAGTTACTGAGGCTGTCCCTGAACTTGTGACCCTCCTGCCTCAGGCTCCCAAGTGGCCAGGATTATAGGTGTTCACCACCATGCCCAACCTGAGAATCTTTAAATGATTTTCAACCATGGCCCCATGCCAAAGTCCCCAGGGAATGTTAAGACACTAATATTTTGTCCCCTCTCCCTGAAATTCTGATTTAACCATCCAGTGGCAGAGAAGCCACTAAAGCTTCTAAAGGTCCAGGTTGTCTCAGCCTTCTCCATCAAGCCTTTGCCTCCTCTCACATGGTGAATATTTCTCTTCTGAATGTCTTTGCAAATATTTCACATTTGAAGCCAGTATGGAATCTGTATATAACCTGTCCCCCGAACGATATCAAAAAGCCCTTCAGAGCTGAAACCATTTCCTACATATTTCTTTTAATTCTTCCACAGTGCCTCTATAGTGCCAAATATATAAGACAGCAATATTAGTCACTATTTACTCAGAGTCTATATTGACCCTCTTGTAGGCAGCATTAGTATGCCAATTTAGCAAAAGAGGAATACAAAACCTTCAGATAAGTTAAGTAACCTGTCCAAAATCATATAACAAAGAAGTGGCAATAATCCTTTCACTCCAGGACTGTCTTGACACCAAACTCTTCACTCTTGCAAAACTGTACCACACCATCAACAGACTTGTCATTGATTGAGTTTTAAATAACCTGACTTTGATTAAATATTTTAAAAAATCAAACAACTATTTATATCAGCATAGAGGTTGCTGAAATGGTGGTTAGATAAAGGTAAGACCAACAAAGGTCAAATGTACTTGATCTTGTTATTCATTTGGCCAAAATAATACAATAAATAGTTTACAGCCTCTGGTTTAAGAACATTTTTTCTGAAGCTGCTGCAGGAGGAGTATTTAAATGATAAACCCTTCCTTTGCCTTGAAACAAATGAATTATGCTGAAATACGACATTATATTTCTATGAAAAAATTAGTTTTTAAGGTAAAAGGAAACACCATGTAAGTTGATAATTTCTTCTGGGAACTTTCACTCTAGAAGATGATTTGAGGAAAACTACAACCACTGTACTCTCACATTACAACACGATAGCAGGTGAACATAGGAGATGGGCTATCCTAAGCAGACTATATATATATATATATATATATATATATATATATATATATATGGACTGTGCTAGACAGTTGGGCAAAGAGACTTATAAAACTTAATTGGAATAACCAGGAACAACATATTTCAATATAGTTTAAGGAATATTCATGTATAAACAGAACCAGGATCAAATGATGACAACTATAGAAACACATGCTTCTTGAATAGTTTTACCATCTTGCTTATTTTTACTACTTTCTTAAGATCTTCTCTTAAAAAATAGGTAGCTAAGCCACGTGTAAAATTCCTAGCTACTGACTTAATTATCAAAATTTACTTTTGTCAAAACTGTCTGATGCAGCAAACTATTAAAAGAATATGTGCAAATATTAAGTAATTTTTTTCTTGTAACTTAACATTTTTTTAAAAAATTCATCCTGCAAATATTTAAGGCTGCAGCATAGAAGTTAACAGTGGCATGGAGACAAGGGGTTAAGGCTTGTTAAATAACTACCTTAAAGTCTCTTAATAGTGATGTTCATACCATTTCCCAAAACAGCTAGTACAGAAAGCCACAGACTCAATTTACAAAAAGGCAAAGCGCCAAAGCTTCCTATATTGTTTAAGATTTAAGAGTGTATTCAGTCACTTTTTCATTAAATTTTGCAGTTTGGAATACAACCCGACTCACAAATCTTTAAAATTGGGAAGGGGGTTTTAATTAAATATACGTTAGCACCAATTAAACCAAGAAGCACATGGAATTTAGCTACAAAGTTCACTTAACATGCACTGGGACAGTGTATGCTTGATGTGCATTTATTGTAATCTTAAATTTTGAAACAGAGCTGAAAAGTACAAATAAAAGGGGTAGTTTAGCAAGCCACTGAGGTCCTAAATAGATTTTTTTTAAAGAAATGTCATCGCAAGTTACCTCTGACAGTAAAAGACGCTATATATATATATTTAGTACCACTATTTCATTAATGAATCAACACACAAATTACCCTTCTGAAATAACCACAAATCGCTCCAATAAAACATACCTTTAAGGACACACAGTTACACGGCATGTAAATTGTTACGGGAGACAAAATGGCGGCTACAGGAAATGCAGTGGAAGGTTACAAAATTTCTAAGAGCAGAAGTGGTTTTGAAGTAATAAGTAGAAACAAAAAATAACCTAACCTCCTCAAGATAACCACTAGAACCAGCCAGAAAGAGCTGCTGTGCTCTGTGTGAGGAAGTGAATGTAGAGAGGTCTGGAGACCTCTCACAAAGGAAGTGAATGTCTAAATCTGGTTTTAGGAACCATCTCATTTAAGTCAGATGTGTCTCACCTGGCACATATCTGGCTTTTAGTCCTCAAATAATATTTTATATATCTATATGTATATATCTATATACTCAACAATTGGTGTGAATATAAAAATGTAGATCATATTCGACTAGAAAGGGGGAATGTGTTTTAAAAATAAAGCTTTGTACATACTGTATGATTTTAACTGTATGAAATTCTAGGTAAGGCAACATTAGAACCACAGAGGCAGATCAGTGGTTGCTTCATTAAGGGCTCTGGGGGCTGGGGGCTGGGGGCTGAGAGAGGAGACTGAATGGGCATGATTTAAGTAGAGGTTAAATGACTATAAATTAACCAATTTTATCAAATTTTACACCTAGAATGGACAATTTTTATTGTATGTAAATTATACTTCCAAGAAAATGATTTTATAAAACAAAGATTTTTTTTTACTTGAGCTGAAATTTTCAGATTTTTGAATAGATTTTTTTTTCCCATCAAAAGCATTCTACTAATGATGGTTAAGTTTCCAGGTTAGATCAAATACGAACTACCATTTGGGTGAAACTGAGTAGCCTGGAAGCCCTCTAAGTTGAGAAGTGTCAGAATCAGAGTCCCACTGGGTCCTATTTACCCTCTAAGCCCCGATTGGCCCAGGGAGAGAGGAATATTATGTCAAAAGCAGACAGAGCCGGGCGTAGCGGCACATGCCTGTAATCCCAGGGCTTGGGAGGCTGAGGCAATAGCATTGCAGGTTCAAAGCCACCCTCAACAACTTAATGAGCAGTTAGTAACTTAGCAAGGTTCTGTCTCAAAATAAAACACAAAAAGGGCTGGGGATTGGGGATGTGGCTCAGTGGTTAAGTGCTCCTGGATTCAATCCCTGGTACAAAAAAAAAAAAAAAGCAGGCAGCTTTATGAACTGGTGGATGGAGAATGTCATGTGGCAGTGAGAAGACCTAAAGCCAATCAGGAAGCAAACACATAGGCTGGACACTTATGCACTTGACCATTTGCTAAGTAAACCTGGAACCCATACTTACTAGTTGAAGAGAGGGAAAGCCAGATGTACTTATTCTCTGTCGATGGTACTGGCCAAGGTTTGGTGGGAGGGTAAACTGTTTCCTTATTTCTGCTGAAGAATACCTTGAATTAAAATAGAAAAATCTAAATGAAGTGATCATTTTATAAAAATCATGATAATTATAGGCACAATCTCTGATATCATGTTATAAAATATGTCTTGGCTGGGTAATAGTGAGAATTGTCTTAAATTACCCTTGGACATTGTAGTTTTGTCTGATAATATATACCCTTGAGAAGTTCTCAGGGGCCAGGATGCCTGCAATTATGGCTACTGCCCAGGACTGACTGCAAAAGGAAGAATTCGAGTCCCAAGTGAAAGATACAGGGCATTTGATTCCTTCTCTCCTGCCATTCAGAGGGGTTAGCTCTATATGAGGATGTCTGATCTCTGACTAAAACCCTTTAAACCCTGGTTTCCATTTTGATCTAGACATTCTCATTAAAGCAGCTGAACCTGTTGGGTTGGTTGCCTGCTGTACCAGAGAACCCAGAGAACTGTTTTAGGAATCCTCCTACCTCCCTGCAAGCACTTTAAATGTGACTTGTAATTCCTAAGGACTGTATTTTTTCCAAACTGCTCCTATCCTTTGCATCACCCATATTGACATTGCTGACTCTTCAGCCAATGCCTCTGGTAGTCAGGAACCACAAATATTAGAGAGTTGTTCTACATCATCTACCTAGGCCAGCTGGCACAGACCACAGGCCAGTGACCCCTGTTTACAAACAGGTTGACTTCTGGGCACTTGTTTGTCAGTCATTTGTTTGGAACTAGGGCCACATTGTCTTATGACATCATTATGTTGGTGGTTAGATTCTCAGGTTAGTTCACAAAAAATACAATGAGGCCAAAGCATACAATATTTATATCACTACTAAATATTACAAGAAACTGACGCCGATTACTAAAAATCAAATGAGGCCATATATTTGAAACACACTGTGTATCACAAACAGGCAGATATACATTTTCAATATAATATTTACTGAGGTATAAATAAAATTTATTATATTTCTCTATGATAATGTGTAGGGCATAATTTCTAAGTACTTGCATGGCAAGGTGTCTAACATGGTCTGCTTGCTCCCAGTCTTGTGATAGGCTGAGAAAGGTAAGAAACCCAGATTCTGGCCCTACTTTTGGCATCCATTATCCATCCACAAGAGCATCCCAATTTCCTTTCAAAATGCCCACTCATTTTGTGTGCTTCCCAGGTAAAAACACAAACAGAAAAGAGTGGGTACCTAACCCAAGGCAGGGCCATCATGCCTCCTTCCCACGGTTCTGAATGATGAATGGATGCGAGAACAGGAGAAAATGGGAGAATGTGGAGCATATGGTGATATCTCACATTATGATGTTGAGGACTCTGAAACCCCAGAGGAGGTTACAGAAGCCAGCATGAACTGCACTCCTTAATTTCTCATAGCATTTCCTTTATTAAAGTTTCAGAGTGTATATAAAAATACTAAGATTAGGAGTAAGTACTCCATTAGCCATCAGGATAATGCAAATCAAATCATAAAGACATGCCACTTTATGACCACCAGGATGGCTATAACAAAAAAACATGGGCAGTGACAAACTGGGGTACTTACACGTTGTTGGTGCAAATGTAAAATGGCACAAGTATTTTGGAAAAAAATCTGGCAGTTCCTCAAAAAGTTAAACATACAGTTTCCATATATCCAATCAATTTCACTCCCAGGTGTGAAATGAAAAAAAAAAACCCAAGAGAAATGAAAATGTACTTCCACACAAAAACTTAAACATGAACGTTGGTGTCAGCAGAACTCACATCAGCCCCAAAGTGGAAACAACAATAATATCCATCAAGTGAGAAATGGATAAATTAAAAGTAATATTACAGTGCAACTTAGCAATGCAAAAATAAAAAAAAAGGAATGAAGTACTCATACACACCACAACACGGATAAACTCTGAAAACATTATCCTATGTGAAATAAGCTAAGCCAAAAGACCACATATTGTATGATTTCTTATATGATATGCCAAGGATAGGAAAATTTATAGAGGTAGACAATAGATTAGTAATTGCATAGGGTTGGGGCCACTATACAGGAAAGAACAATGACTTCTAATGGGTATAAGATTTCTTTTTAGACCAAAAATGTTCTAAAATTGTCCACATTGATTGATAAATAACTCCATGAACATATTAAAGTCATTGAGCTGTACACATTAAATGGGTGAACTCTGCAGTGTGAATTATATCTCCATAAAGTAGATAGATATACGTTGCATGTGTGTACATGTGTGCATAAGTATTTCAGCAAGAAAAAGCAAAACATTGTCAAATCAAGTGTGACAACTAGGAATGAAGGAAAATTTCAGATTTTGTCACTAAGTGCTTAATAGACTGATTCTAATTGTAAGCTGGATAGCTGCCAATTTTTTAAAAATCAGATCCGATGGCTGTCCAAAGCAAAATTTGTGACTCTCATAAACATCGTATCTTGGGCTTGGCACCATCAGAACTCAAACCACCTCTGCAATCAATTTATTTACTTGAGAAGATAAACATACCTCACAGAGGGCCAAGATAACCAAGCAAAGGCCTCTGCCTGACCTTTTCTAACCTTCAACATGTCCTTTTCCACAGACAAGAATGAGTTCTCCAGGGACTTCTGCCTCCAGGTTCTTCCCCAAGGTCTCTCAAATAGAATGTTCCTGTTTCATGGCCACCCTAAACCCTTCCTTTAATAGACCAGAGTGGTCTGTCTAAAGTGGGACTGTCAGAAAATGAAAAGGAAAGCAAATGACACCTGAGAGGATCAATGAGGCAGGAGGAACAAATTCTTGCTTTCATTGTGAAGCAAAACCTATTGTTTCACATAAAGGCTCCATCATTTTATATCTGTCATAAAATTAGAATATTTTTACTCTCTAGTCCTTCTTATCTAGGGTCAACTGGCATTTCTGCTCCAATCTGTCACATAAGAGTTTCCTAATTCAGTGTTACGTGATTGATCTTCTCTGACACTTCAGGTCTGACTCTACACTGAGCACTGATCCTGTTTCCTACCCATACAGAATCAGTATTCAAAAAGGCAGTTAAGCCTGTCACTTTGAAACTGTCAAATACGGAGGCAAATCATCCTTATAATGAAAATAGTGAGTCATCCCACACATGCAAAAAAATTGTTTCATATCCCTTAAAGATCTTTTTTAAAAACAAGTTTATAGTTGTCAATGAATCTTTATTTTATTTATTTATATGTGGTGCTGAAAATTGAATCCAGTGCTTCACACATACTAGGCAAGCATCTTACCATCTAGCTACAAACCCAACCCCTCCCTTAAAGATCATGAAAATAAAATTTCTCTTGGGAGGTCCTCCACAGATATTAAACTAGCAAAAGTAGGCTGGAATAATAAAATTCCTCATTGGTCAAGTAGTAGAGAAACCAGCATGCCCCAGATCCCCAGAGGGGTTGTTTATTGGTTCAGTGTCTCTGGAAGGTAATACTGTAATATGCAAAAAGCACTATAAAACTGCCATTACTTTTTTTAATCTAATCAGCTCACTTTGGAGAATATACCCTCTGGAATTAATGCAAAGAAAAATATAATTTGAGCAGAAATGAACATAAGAACTCTATTTATATGATAGCAAATAACTGAAAACAACCCAAAATTCCAATGCTAGGGAGACCACTGACAGAGCAAATAATAGTGGAAAACACAAAAGATACTATTTTTCCATATAAAATGACAAAAATATGAATTAGGTTGACCTATGGAGAATGCATATAAGATTAGCTACGGGTAAAAAAAAAATATGAAGAACAGAATACAAGCACATTACAATAAACAGATCTCCTGCACAAACTATGGAGTTATGTCCCAATAAACCCATCATAATTTGAGAATGTTGTAAGTCCATAACACATTAATTCATCTAACCTACTGTACACCATAGCTTGGTGACAGACCAAGTATGTATCTATTAAAGTGTCTCACTTGTTCCCCTTCTGATCATGTGACTGGCTTTGAGCTGCAGCTCACTGCCCAGAATGGAGAGAGCATCCCACTGCATTAGCCTGGCAGGGTGGGGGAATCAAAATTTAAAATGGAAAATATAGTTTCTATGGAACCTAACTGGAGAGTTACATGTGCATATTGAACATTTACCGAAATTGACTCCATGTAGAACCACAAACCAAGTCTCAAGAAATTCATTCTTTTTACCATAGTGTAAAAAAAAAAATCACAATCAGGGTCCCTCAGTATGTAGAAATATAGCAAAGGATCAGAATTCCTTTCAGTACCCATAAAAGGGAACTTATATTACTACCTCATGCAGTTCTTCCTCTTATGAAATTGTTTAAGTTCAGAATTTGTTCAAAAAGGCAACGATATAAAATAGCACCCAGGCAGGGTATGTTACTTGGAATTTTAAAAAGTTATATAAATGTCAGTTATTAAGTTTACTAATATGGAACTTCAGTCTCAAAAGAACATGTAGCATCCCAGTGTTCAAATCAACACTGTTAACTCCTCCTTTGGTCCTGGTGAAGGGGAATATGCCTACACAAAAAGGAGCAGAGCCAGAACAAGAGCTCACACAAAGGAGGGTTTATTTCCCTCTTCATTTGATTCTCAAACTGAATTTGACATGTCCAAGATAAATTTCATAATTCTAGATTTACACCATGAAAATATTCCCTTAATGAGCTGAGATACCATAATTCTAAAAACTCAAAATAGTTTATAAATATTATCTTCCCAAAGTTTACTGGAAGGGTGCCTTGGGGTTTGTTTAACA
Organism: Urocitellus parryii; assembly: GCF_045843805.1. NCBI lineage: Eukaryota > Metazoa > Chordata > Mammalia > Rodentia > Sciuridae > Urocitellus > Urocitellus parryii. The sequence continues at coordinate 30,677,983 of NC_135548.1, read as the reverse complement.
TGTTTGTTTTACTCCATAATGGGAAGTAAATGTGGTGGTGAGGAATTCATGGCAGTGAATAGAGAGAGAAACTATAAGTTTTTATTCAGAGCAACAGGCAATTGTGAGATTCATCTGGGACTAAGATACAGTGAACTAATCATAGACTAGAGCTTGCACCATTTGCATCAAACCATTGGCTGCTTAACAAAGAGTGCAGATTCCTGGCCTCTACCCCAGTTCTTAATCAGCATCTCCTGTAGTGTGGCCTGGAAAACTGCATTTTAAGGCAACAATCCCAGGTGATTTTTTATAACTAAAAATGCCCAGTATTTACTTAAACTGCAAATCTGTGAGAGGATGGTTGGGTTCATTCATACACTCATTAAACATTAAGAGCACAAAAAGTGCCAGGCCCTTCACCAAGTGCTGGGGATTGAAGTTGAAGTAGATGTTGCTCTTGCCTGTATGAAGCTCAGTATAATGCATGGTGGGAAGAGAGAAAAACCTGTATGTAATATCCAGACATAGGTATAGGTAAAAGCTATTTTTTTTTTTTTTGCGCAACACCAGATACTCGTATCTACCAGCAGACAGATAATTGGTTAATTATAATACAATAAGTATCATAACATAGTATTATAATACAGGAATGTGCACAGTTCCTTGTGAGCAAACAGGAGGGAGTTACAGATTCAGACATGGAATGCTTAGGACATTTCTGGGATCAAGAAACTTTTCAATCAGATTTTGAAAGAAAAAAAAAGTAGAAGGAGAACTGATGGAAAAGAAAACAACATTTTTTTTTTAACCAATGACATCTAGACATCAGGTTTCCTCATTCCTACTTCAAGTATTTTAACTGTCATGCTGCCCATTTCTTTATAATGCATGCCCCTAGAAGAGCAAAGAAGAGTGAAAAGTCAGGGGCACAGTGCTGAGGCTTGCCTTTCACCAGCTGTCTGAGTTCTAGTCCATTAGTTAGCAAGGATGGGTCTTACTTTTATCCCATGTAAACAGAAGGGGTTGGACTATCTGATCTCCTGGGCATCTTGCCAGCTGTCACTGGCAAAGATGTGCAAGAATCTCCAAGTGGAACAATCAGAACCACAGCCCACACTAGCAGCTGTGCTAGGAAAACATGTGGCCCCAGAGGGCTTCTCTTTGGCTTTCATCCCTGAAAGAAAGTTATTTCACTACATGTTGGTTTACTCAGCTGCCAAGTATTGGAAGGATTTTTAAAGTGATTCAAGGAACAACCGTATCTCTAAGTATTTTATAAAGAGGTTTGGGGGACGCTTTTCCTGAATTTGGTATGCTTTAAGTAGTAAAAAGGAGAGAAGTAAAGAAAAGCAAACGTGTAACTGACAACTAACTATAAAACCCAACAAATACAAAGTGTAAAGTGAGAGATAGTAATAAATAATAGTGATAGACATTTGTGGGTGGTATATAAATGAATATATATATATATATATACAGTTAACTAAACCTTGCAAATTGCTATTGTTCGGGAACTAGAAATGATTTGCTCCAAATAAACAGTGAAAGAATGTTAACCTCAAATCTCCTGAATTGCAAGTTTAGGGTAATGTAGCATAAAAAAAAATCAAGGTTTAAAAATGTGTTGTATGTGGAAAGACTGGCTCTGAAGGGTGTCAATATCAAAGGGTTGGATCATAGTACACAGTGTGGGTAAGGTATGCACAAACAGGGCTGGCTCCAGAGTGAGTGGTTCCTGGAGCCTACTTCGTAAAAGTATATATATATATATATATGTTTTCATATCAATTCACATATATCAATATCTGTGTGTGTGTGTAGTGTGTATGTGTGTGTGTGTAAGTAGAGTCTGGAATGAATTCCTCAAAGTTCTTTAGTCCAAAACCTCATAATGGATTATTTCAGGTTTTCTCATAGTTTCCATCTCTTCTTAAACAAACACACCATAAATGTACAACTTCTATAAAGCTGATTGAATAAATGGAAACATGACTAGAGTTTTCCTCTTCTGAACAAGTTGTGAAACTCCAGTTTCTTCCTCACAGGAAAGTCCCCAAATCCTTTCACCTGGAAAATTCCTCTGAAGAAAGAGAGACATTTATAAGATGCATTAAGTGTCTGAGGGGTCCAGTAGCAATCCTAGAGCAGAAGGATGACTCACTGTCCTCAGTGTCTCTTTAAGACATTTCCTCCCCCCAGCCTGTATGTGGCATCATATAAGTGAGTTCCTTCCTGGCCTAATCTGCACGTACTGATGAAGCAGCATAATCACCTAAAAGAACACTTGTAAAGGTTGGGTGTTTTTTGTTTGCAGCTGCTTTGATTAAAAAAAAAAAAAAAAAAAAAAACAAAAGAACAACAACAAACAACAAAAAGTGTGTATGTGGGGCAGCGGTGGTTTCCAGAAAAGCATGTTGAGACACAAAGCTGCAAATCTAACATATGTAAACTGAAGTCCCAAAAGAGAAGGAGGAACAAAAGTAACATCTGAAGAAATATTATTAATTAAAATATCAAAGATGCAAATTCATAAGCTCTACATCCCCATCAGAATCAACACAGAAGAATTCAAATCTACACACATTATAGTAAAATTGTTGAAAGTCAAAGAGTAAGAATTTAAAAACATTCAGGGAAAAGACATTAACCTCAAAGTGTAATGGTAACACTGATCATCGACTTTTCAATCAAAAAAGTGAAATCCAAAAAACAAATGCAATGATATTTTCAAAGCACTGACAGAAAAAAATACCAATCTAGAATTTTCTAGCCAGTGAAAATATCCTTCATAAGTAAAGAAGAAATAAAGACTTGGTCATACAAACAAAAACCAGAGAATTTAATACTCACAGAGCCATATTAAAAGAATATTAAGAATATTTGAGTTCTAGTCCATTAGTTAGCAAGGCTGGGTCTTACTTTTGGACAGAAGATGAATTATCCCAGATGGAATCACAGAAATTCTGAAAGCAATAAAATATACCAAAGGGGTAAACTCAAATGATAAAAGCTGTATGATTAGGAATATAAAAATGATGACAATGTCGGGTTTGAAATATACAAAAAGATATAAATTTTAAATATAATCTTCTACATATGCATATAGGCTAAATCAACTTTTATAAAACTGGGTAAAGCATCAAAAGAAAATACCAAGAGAGAAAAACTGTATGTAATATCCAAACATAGGTATAGGTAAAAGCTATTTTTTTTGCACAACACCAGAACCTCATATCTACCAGGCAAGTGCTCTATCAATAAGCTATGCCCCCAACCTGTAGGGTATTCTATTTTTATTCTAGTACATAACACATTTTGCATTCCCAAATGTAGAAGTATCAACAAGAACATTAAGTATCATTAAGAACACTGTAAAATGTTTTTCTCCTACTCTTGTCTGCCAGCTATATAGTTCCCTTCCCATCAACAATCCAGGTAATAATTAGCTGGTACACAAGCAAATACATTTATAGAATCTTTCTCCCATTTAAAAAAGAATGGGCACATAGTATTTGAAAGTATTCTATGCTGCAGTGTCACCACTAGTTCCTTTTTCATTACAGAAGAGTCTTCCATTATATGCTATAATTTGTTTATCCTTTTCCTAGTGACTTGCAATTTGCCTTTTTCATGAGGGCTTTCAGTGGCCTCGTTTTTTTTTTTTTTTCCACAGCTGCCTACATGTTCTGTTACACAGGTGAGCAATACTTTTTTAGTCTTTTTTTACATGCAACTTTCCACCAGCACAAATAGTGTCCAGAGACTGCAAATTGGTGCAACCACTCTGTAAAACCGTATGGAGATTCCTCAGAAAACTTGGAATGGAACCACCATTTGACCCAGTTATTCTACTCCAAGACATATACCCAAAGGACTTAGAATCAGCCTAATATAATGACACAGCAACATCGATGTTTACAGCAGCTCAATTCACAATAGCTAAGCTATGGAACCAACTTAGGTGCCTTTCAACAGATGAATGGATAAAGAAAACATGGTATAGATACACAATGAAATATTACTCAGCCATAAAGAAGAATGAAATTATGGCATTTGCTGGTAAATGGATGGATCTGGAGACTATTATGCTAAGTGAAATAAGCCAATCCCAAAAAATTAAAGGTCCAACATTCTTTCCGATATGGGAATGCTAACACACAATAATGTAGGGAGGGAGGGAAGAATGAAGTTCATTGGATTAGACAAAGGGGAATTAAGGGAAGGGAGGGGGATGAAAATAGGAAAGACATTAGAATGAATGGGACATAACATTCCTAAGTTTATATAAGAATACAGAAGCATGATAACTCCACATCATAATATATCAAAATACATTCTACTGTCATGTATATCTAAAAATAACAAATTTTTAAAAAATAGTGTTCAGAAAGAAGTGCATAGGTTAGTTCACACATGCATAAATATCTCTGTGGAATAAAGTCCTAGAATTAGAATTGCTAGGTCAAAGGGCTTTTATATTTGTCCTTCTTGGTAGTTTACCAATTTTCCTTAGGAACAATATAAGAGAATGTATAAAACAATTTCCTCGGATTAAAGAAGTTGATGAACTAATTGGTATTCTGCCTATTGTTATCTGTAACTATCTTCAAGAGTCAAAATCTGTCACCCATCTCCCTAGTAACCTTCCATCTAGACTACCAAAATGGCTTTTTGAGCGGCCCACAGTGGTGAGGTTGTAATCTGTGGTGTTAGAACAAACCCACACAGCCTAGCTAAAAACAACAGAACCATCCTCTCACTTGCAGGAGCACGAAAGGCCACTCATTTACTTTGACTGACTCCTCTTTGAAGGGTTTCATCTCTGAGGAAAACCCAGGTAACACAAGCTCTGGATAGGCCAGTCACACACATCTTCTTGAAAGCAGCTCCTGAACCATCCATGAATTTGTGGGATAAAATTCTGCCAGCTGCATAGAATAGAACTAGGCATACTTCTGGCCTAGTTTTATAAAGAACATTCCAATTATTCGGATTGTGGAAGGTTGACAAGTCTTTCAAGGAAAACAGAAAAGGATGCTACCGTTTCCTGTATGTTTACATTATGCTGAGCCCCGTGTTGAGCACACGGTGAGCATGTCACTGAATCCATCCAGAGACAAACCAGGTTTATCATCTCCATTCAACAGATGCAGAGCTGGGGGCTGGAAATGTCTAGACTGAGGATTTGAAGCCAAGTTTGCCTGTCTCCAAAAACCCTGCTTCACTAGGCTAGTTACACAAGCTTCAGATTTGCATTTAAATCTAAGCACACTCTTCAAAACATATGGAAGGAAATCTTATTCACAGTTACACAAAAGAGGTAGAGAGTTTTTTCTCTTCTCTTTTCTCTTTCAAAAATATTTGTTCTGTGGTTGCCATAATTTATGATAGAAATTACACACACATACACACACACACACACACACACACACACACACACATTTTAATCTACCATGAGAGTATCTTAAGAGTCTCTGGAGGGTTCCTTTCATCATTGTTCAGTTTCTAAGTTCTCCTGGAGTTTCAAAATACAACATGTTCTCTGCATATTTAGAACCCTGTACTCACTTCTGAACCAATTAAACTTAACATATGTTGTTCGATGATATTGGTTAAAGACATCTTTTTTTTTTCTTTCTCACTCTAATCTGGGTTTTACCCAAGTTATTTGTCTCAGCATGACCAGCTTCCCAGCCAATTTAGAGGTCTCAGCTTCTGCATTTATGAAACACTCTACAATGGGACTGTTTTCAGAGTAGGGACATAGCAGCATCTCTGTGTGACTTGGGTGGCTTCATAAAGACCTGAGAGCCCTCTGAACTCTGCTATTTAAAATGACTGAGCTGTAATGTACACACACTTTTTACCTCAAGAGGAAGTGGAACAATTAGTCCTTCCTTTCCTGTGAGTTTGCTTTGTTAAACTGTGGAACTTACTGAGGTAGCTGAGAGAGAATTTTTTTAATTGATTTTATTTTTTAAATACACAACAGCAGAGTGCATTATAATGCATTACACATACAGAGCACAATTTTTCATATCTTTGTATATAAAGTATGCTCACGCCAATTCATATCTTCATTCCTGTACTCTGTTTTTTTTTTGCATTACAATTCTTTTATTACACATATATTCCACAATTTTTCATATCTCTGGTTGCATATAAAGTATGTTGACACCCAATTCGTGTCTTCATACATGTACTTTGGATAATGATGTCCATCACATTCCACAAGAGAATTTTTTTTTTAGAGAAAACAAATTCTTGAACATAGGCTCAACCTGTGACAGACAAAGACAGTAAGTTGAAGACAATAAGGTAATTTTTGTCATATCCTCATACACACTCTCAATTGTAATGGTTCTCAAAACATGGTACCTGGACCAGCAACATCTGCAAATTATCAGACTTTACTCCAGAAGGAGATGGGGCCCATCTATCTATTTTTTTTGGTATTGTTGATTGAACAAAGGAGCATTTTATCAAAGCTACATCCCCAAGACTTTTTATTTTTATTTTCTTTTAAGACAGATTCTTGCTAAGTTGCTAATGCTTCACTAAGTTACTGAGGCTGAACTTGAACTTGCAATCCTCTTGCCTTGTCCTCTGAGGTTACTGGAATTATAGGTGTGCATCACTGTGCCTGTTCTAGCAATCTATTTTAACGAGTCTTCCAGAAGTGTCAGATCAAAAGTCTCAAGGCTTAGACTCTAAGTCCAGCAGATGCATATTCATTCAGACCATGGTGATCAGATAAGGAACCAAGGCAGGCTTCTCCTGGAGTGGAGCTGATGACTGGCTGAGGAGGTGGGCATAGGGAGAAGTACTTTTCTCGCCAGAGTCAAGAGGCTGCTATAGTTTGAGAGCATTGAGAACAACGCAGAGGATCAGGCAGATGAGAAAAGTTGGGACATTAGTCCAGGTCCTCATCAAGCTCTCAGGCTTGTTTGCATCAGTGCTGGCTGGCTGAATGTCTGTTTATGTGCTCCATCATTTATACTAAATTTTGGGACTTCTGACCACTCTTTCAATCCTGAACAGTTGCCACCAGATTTCTCAGTGATGTCATTCATCTTGGAGTTAAAGCATCTGGTCTGGTGGTCCTGTTCCCCCCCACCCATTCTCTTGCTTTTCACTTTTTTTTTCTTCTCGCTCTTATCAGGGCAAGGGCAACATGCCAAAGGCTTCACTCTCGAGTTTTTCAGAGTAAGAAATGAGTTGTTTGTGCCTGAGGGCCATAATGAAGGGCTCTGTAAGTGTGTCTGGTGAGACCGCAGGTTTCCAACTGAAGTTTCTAAATGGAGTTACTTACGCTAAGGTCTAAGGCCAACCTTACAAAAAGGAATGGGACTTCCTCATCCCATGAATTCTGCCTTTTGGGTCCCCTTCTTCTACCCAGGAGAAGTCTGTTCTACTATCCTTTAAATAAAGCTTCTTGCTTTCTGGTCTACTCTAGCCTTGACATGCTTCTCTGGTCGTACTTCCGTATTTGGGAAGCAGGACTCATGAAGATAACTGGTAACCAGCGGTATCCATATTATATATAGTTTGTCAGTTCCCAATTGTCTTTCTTTCCATTTTTTCTTGAGGTATGTATTGCATGCAAGAGTAGTAGTTGTGGGCTGTCAATTTCTTCTTCTTCTTCTTCTTCTTCTTCTTCTTCTTCTTCTTCTTCTTCTTCTTCTTCTTCTTCTTCTTCTTCTTTTTGTGGAGCTAGTCAGGTTACCAGTTCTCAGCTTCCTTTCTCAGCAGTATGATGTGGAGCAGGTTACAGTGTAGACACTCC